>NC_089823.1:80610190-80973524 GCF_035046505.1 Tiliqua scincoides
ATAAAATAATGGTACATCATTTGGATGTTTGCAGCATGAATACACTACAGAACTGGGTGACTGATAACTGCTTTATGCAATGAAAGTTGTTCAGACTCTCAAAAATGTGAGTCCAAGTCGGTAACAGATTCTACTTCTTTGAGCATTTGCATATGCATTAAGGAATCACACTCTCTTTCATAGTAACTTGTTTTTGATGTGACAGTCAGTTTATATTCACAACGTGCTGTTGGTTTGTTTTGTGGGTAAATATTTTGTCAGGCTTCTTTCCTTTGTTAAAAAAAATGATAAAAGTGACACATATTATGTGACACAACTTCTGAAAATCTAAAGAAGAAACACAGGCTCATGGCTATTGTAACAGGAGCTCCTCTTTTGATCCATAGACGTTTCTAAGACTGAACGTACAAACAAGACATTAGAGAGGGACTGTGTCAGGATGACAACTGCACAGAACAAGCGGACAGAAGGCAGATTTTGTCAGATCATTGTATACTAACCTAAGGATGAAACCATAAGAGCATAAGAACAGCCCCACTGGATCAGGCCATAGGCCCATCTAGTCCAGCTTCCTATATCTCACAGCGGCCCACCAAATGCCCCAGGGAGAACACCAGATAACAAGAGACCTGCATCCTGGTGCCCTCCCCTGCATCTGACATAGCCCATTTCTAAAATCAGGAGTTTGCACATACACGTCATGGCTTGTAACCCATAATGAGTTTTTCCTCCAGAAACTTGTCCAATCCCCTTTTAAAGGCATCCAGGCCAGATGCCATCACCACATCCTGCGGCAAGGAGTTCCACAGACCAACCACACACTGAGTAAAGAAATATTTTCTTTTGTCTGTCCTAACTCTCCCAACATTCAATTTTAGTGGATGTCCCCTGATTCTGGTGTTATGTAAGAGTGTGAATCACTTCTGGTCTTCACCACTCGGAAAAGTTTGGTGTTGTCTGCAAACGTAGCCACCTCACTGCTCAACCCTGTCTCCAGCTGTCACAGACAGCTCAGAACCTATTAGCCTATATGAGAAGTTTTGATTTTTTGCCCCAATGTGCATGACTTTACACTTACTTACATTGAAACGTATCTGCCATTTTGCTGCCCATTCTGCCAGTTTGGAGAGATCCTTCTGGAGCTCCTCACAATCACTTCTGGTCTTCACCACTCAGAAAAGTTTGGTGTCGTCTGAAAACTTTGCCACCTCACTGCTCAACCCTGTCTCCAGGTCATTTATGAAGAGGTTGAAAAGCACCGGTCCCAGGACAGATCCTTGGGGCACACTGCTTTTCACCTCTCTCCATTGTGAAAATTGCCCATTGACACCCACTCTTTGTTTCCTGGTCTTCAACCAGGTCTCAATCCTGGAGAGGACCTGTCCTCTAATTCCCTGACTGTGGAGTTTTTTCAGTAGCCTTTGGTGAGGGACCATGTCGAACGCCTTCTGAAAGTCCAGATATACAGTATAATATCCACGGGTTCTCCCGAATCCACATGCCTGTTGACCTTTTCAAAGAATTCTAAAAGGTTTGTGTGGCAAGACTTACCCTTACAGAAGCCATGCTGATTCTTCCTCAGCAAGGCCTGTTCGTCTATGTGTTTTGAGATCCTATCTTTGATTAGGCATTCCACCATCTTACCCGGTATAGATGTTAGGCTGACCAGCCTATAGTTTCCCGGGTTCCCCCTCCTTCCCTTTTTAAAGATCGATGTGACATTTGCTATTCTCCAATCTTCTGGTGCATGGCCATTTTGAGGGACAAGTTGCATATTTTAGTCAAGAGATCAGCAACTTCATTCTTCAATTCCTTAATAACTCTTGGGTGGATGCCATCCAGGCCCGGTGACTTATTGATCTTTAATTTATCAATGAGGTCTGAAACATCTTCTCTTTTAACCTCTATCTGACTTAATTCCTTGGTCAGGAAGGGCCATTCGGGCAGCGGTATCTGCCCGAGGTCTTCTGCCGTGAAGACAGATGCAATGAACTCATTTAATTTCTCTGCCATCTCTAAGTCTCCTTTTATTTCCCCTTTCCCTCCCTCACCATCCAGAGGGCCAACCGCTTCTCTGATGGGTTTCCTGCTTCTAACATATTTGAAGAAGCTTTTATTATTCCCCTTAATGTTGCTGGCCATGTATTCCTCATAGTCTCTCTCGGCCTCCTGTATCACCTTCTTACATTTCTTTTGCCATAGTTTATGTTCATTAAACCAGAAACCCTGTATGTTATTACTCCTCTCCTTCTGATAGGTCCAGTTTTCTTTATCCCTTTCTTGCTTGACTCATTAGAAAGTAAGGTAGGTTCTGTGATATACTGTAATATTTGCATAGTGCTTCGATTTTTGAGGTGTATTATTCTTATTATTTATTAGCATTAAACTATATGCCCTTCCTTGGCAGTGCTTTCTCACCCATTTCACATGCCCTGCAGTGCTAAATCATGGCAGGACTTCATGCACTCCTGTACCCTCACATCTTTGCCACCCAGCACCCCTCTAATGAGCTTCCAAGTTTATTCCTTCCCAGGGATGGGAACCTAAGTCATGGGACTCAAGACTGAGTCACAAAAACACGTGTTTTTTTGCTGACTCATATACACTCGAGTCAGGTGTGTCAATGACTGACACTGACTTGAGTCTGAGGCCACTGACTTGGAAATGAATCCCCACACATGCAGACTCAAGTCTGTCTATGTGTGGATGAGGTTGCTTACTTTTTTTGTGGCTTACTTTAACATCTTGTTCACTTCCTGTACGTGTTAGTGAGCAACAGCCTGACATGAGTTGAAGGTATGTTGTCCTGGGATCACAGGCCTTGAAAATAGGATCTAAGGACATTAAAATGAAATTAGGTTATGCGCATGAAAACAAAACATTTCCATTCTGGGATTGGCAAAACGCATGCTGGTAGTTTTAGAATTCCCAAAAAGTTAAGAAAAAGTCATTGAAATGAAATTTACATTTATTTGCTACATCAAAAGCAAGTGGAATCACCAGTACATCAGCAGGTAGCACAAACTTTATTTTTCCTATCAGTTGTTATTCTCAGCTTTTATCTAGCCTCCCCTGAATGCACCTTTCACCACTCTGCATGCACACACATCTTCAGTTGCAACCCAACTTAGCAAAGTGGGAGGGAACAAAGAGAATTTCCTTCATTATTATGAAACGATGGCAGAGAATTTCAGCATTTTCCTTCTAAAAAGCAGCAAGACGGTTTAACAACAAGCAGCTCTCTAATTGCACTGCTGTTGCACACAGCTGCCTCTGGAGCTGAACAATGGGGTTTGTTACCGAAAATGCCATAAATTATATTTTGCCTTCAGCTCTGCTTAAAGGGTAATTAGAAAGCAATTTAAATGGAAAATAAAGTATGTTGGAAACAGAAATTTAATTTTTGTGCTCCGTAATGGTTTAACAATAGAGCTGCATGTTGATTATAGACGGAATGGAACACTCGTAGTTGTCTTTTTTAATGTCCTTTCTTAAATGCTTCCCTAGCTGTATTTTAATGCCAAATTGGGGGGGGGGGGGAAAGGACCACATTTTGCTTTTGATTCAAACTGGGCTTTCATCTTTGTTTCAAGTGTACAGTACAATGTTCCTATCAACATGAAATGCTCCTATATCTAAGCAAATGTCACCAGAAAGATTACACACCTCAAGGTTAGTAGGAGTTTGATTACTCATAACTTTGGGTGTTTCTAGATATTCAGACAATTTTGTGCTAATTCACAACAGGGTTGATTGAGTCTCACCCACTCAGAATGGTTTGAGGCAGGCAAACTATAGATGAAATTTTCAATAATATGAGTTGTCAAAAAACTCACTCACTATGATCCACAAAAGCAAAAGTGCTTTTATTTAAACTCACCTAAAGCTTCCCAAACCTATGTCTGATTAAATCATAAATCCAGTTTATGTACATGGTGGATTAGTTGATTGGCCTGCTGGAAAACAATGCCTTTGGGAAAGCAATCAGAAGTTTCGAACATAATTAGCATGTTGCATCAGAGACATCTCATAAATTAATAGCCCTAAACTCAAGAAACTGATGAATTGGCATCAAAATTCTCCATCTAAGGCTCTGTCTCTTCTAGATCTTTTTTAAAATATAGTAGTATATATTTTTTAAAAGCCCTCAACAGTGTGCTGCAGATGAACAGAATATTCAAAAAGAAAATGTATATCTGGGACTAATTAAGTTGCTTTCAGGAATTTCAGTGCTTGAGCCAAGAGGCTCTTCACTTGTCAAGTCTGACTCCAGACTTGAGTTTTTATGGACACCTTGACAGAGCAATTTTGCTACTGTGTATGGCTCACCCAAGTCAGCCAACTGTCTTCTGTGACTTTGTAGGGGATATGTAGCCATTAGTTATTTGATTTTTTTCACTGTAAACCGCTTTGTGAACTTTTAGTTGAAAAGCAGTATATAAATACTTATATAATGCTTATATAAAAAATGAGTGAGGACATTTCAGACCTTATTGACAATGATGAGCAAGTCACCAGGTCAAGATGGAATCCACCCAAGGGTTCTTATATTCTGAAGAACTCAAGTGTGAAATTACTGATCTTCTGAAGGAAATATCCAACCTGTCCCTTCAAACAGCCAATGTGCAAGAGGACTAGGGCAACCATTTTCAACCACTTGTGTAGTCCACAGGTATGCAACAGGAATTTGGGAGAAGGTTATTTTTTAGTAGGGCCAATGGGGGATGTGGGCCCCCCACTGGCATCATAGTGTGCCATTTCAATTGTCAAAAACCTGATGGTGTGCCTTAACAATTTTCATGCCTTGTCAGTGTGCTATGAGAAGAAAAAGGTTGAAAATCGCTGGACTAGAGGATAGCTAATGTAACACCAATCTTTAAAACAGGAGGGAGAGGAGACCTAAGAAACAACAGGCTAGTCCGTCTAACATATGTGCCAGGAGAGGTAATGGAAAGCCTAATCAAGGCTAAAATCTTAAAACATATAGGGTGCAATGCTAATCTGCATTTAGGCTGGCATAACTGCCCCGGGAGGCTTGCAAACGTGACGTAAAGCATGTTTGCACCTCCGTGCGAGGAAGCTGTGTCGGCACATCTAGATGCGCCAATGCACAGAAGCCAGCAGAAGCCTCCGTGGCGGCTGCCACACTGCCACTTGTGTCAGCGCACCCACGGCAACACAAGCAGCGAAGATAGGCATGGGGGGCGTGGAAGAGGCAGGAGGGAGGCTTTTTGGGTGGGGGGAGGGCGGGCGATGGGTAGCCCCAGGGGTGAGCGCACAGGTAGTCAGGGGCGGGGCTAGGACCCGGAGGTTATGCCAGATCACAACCCCCATCCCCGGGGAGAACACAGCAGCTTCAAGGTCTGAGGAGACCCATTGGGGCGAGCAGCCCTTACTCAGAGGTAAGGGGAAGAGCTTTCCCTTGCCCATGACTGAGCTGCTGCAGCCAATGAACCTGCGTTGGATGCAGCGCAAGCCTCCTGGCTTGCCTGCTCCAGCGCAGGTTTGGATTGCACCCACAGAAGAATAACCTTTGCTGATGGAGAATCAGCATGGCTTCTGTAAGGGTAAGTCCTGCCTCTCAAATCTTTTAGAATTTTTTGAAAAGGTCAGCAGGCATGTGGATGTAGGTAAACTTGTTGATATTATATCAGGATTTTCAGAAGACATTTGACAGTCCCTCACCAAAGGCCCTCACTATCGGTGACTCTGATGCACATGACTGTGGCATGACCTTTATAGCAGCAGATTGCAAGATCTGCAACTGTAAATGTCCATTAGGATTGGTCTGTTTGTCTTTTGGCCCCTGTGAAAGCCTCAATAGTATAATCAGAAGGAAGAGTTACTAGAGAGGAGTTGGTGCTTCCTAAAGCCTAATGTTTCTAAGGCAGGGTCTGGTGATGTCAGTAGGTGGGGCCTGTTGATGCTACAAAATGATCGGCCCTTAAAAAATTGAGGGGCCTGATCCTAAAATGAACAGAAAATGGGCAGAGCCCAGTAGCAGCTCCCAAATGGCCCAAGATTGGACTTTGCTGTCTTTCCACTGAAGAAAAAGCAAGGAGCTGGAGAAACAGGGCCCATTTTTGGCAAACTGGCAATTCTTTTTACTAGAGGGCTGTGCAATCCACCCGCCTCTTTATTGTAATAATGTGAGATCCTTGCATTAGTGTAGGTCTTTCCAATAACTGGAGTGTTTGGTGTGAGGCCTTTCTTTTCCGTGATACAATGCAAAAGAAGTGGGAAGATCAATTCTTAGGCATAATTGTCTTGGTATCACCAACGTTTGGTAAATGGAACAATGGTCCCAGCACTAGAAGTTGTGGGTTAATATGGAATTATTATTTCATTTTCCTCTCTCTCTCTGATCTGGAATTTGAATGTATTCCTGTACCTTTAGAAAACTCTCAGGTCTGACTGAGAGTGCTTATGAAAATGCTTCTCCATTTCAAACAGCAGGAATGGCTTGAACAACACAGTTCTTTGTGGTTTATGATTCTTTGTTCCTTCTAGTCATGAAGTGGAAACTGGGGAAAAAACTCAGCCCTTATTTAAAAAATAAAATAAAATTAAGGCACTTGGCCTGCCCTGCTGGATCCTTCATTAAAAGCAGTGGGCACAAAGCAAAAGCATTTCTTTTCATACTTGTGGTGCCAGCCTCAGACAGCTGCCTGGTGCAGAATTTTCTTTATTTTTTTTTTAACACTGGGAAGAGAACAAGGAAGAAAGAAATCATCAAGAGAGGCTTCCTAAATACACTTTTTGGGGGGAAGTTTCTCCCCTCCCTCAGTGGCAGGCCATAACATTGTGAGCATAAGAAGGGAAGAATGAACAAGCTCTTTCCTCAGGTCCACCTGGGGAAAGGCCCACCAGAGCATGTCACCATTTCCCGACATCGTAAATTCAGCATGTCTGAAGCTGAAAGGTGGTTACGCTTTTCTTCAGCAGTTCCTTGGTGTATACGCTGGGCAGTGACCTAAGTGTATATATATTTTTCTTTTCAAAGGCTTAGCTTAGCACTAGCATTAAACAGTTGAGGAAGCAAGACAGGGAAAAGAGAGGAAGCACAACCTAGCTCAGCTTAATACAAATATTTACATTTCTGATGTACCACTAGGATATTTGTCTGGTAAACCTCACTTTTAGTTTGAAACATCAATCACAGAATTATCACAATTACTGTTGGCAAAGCCCCAATGAGCTGTCCTAAGGAGTGGCTGCACAATCTTTCATTTTTTCTGTGAGACTTGATTGGACCAGGAAAAGAAGTTCCAACCTGGTCTATTATTAAAGTCTGTGGTATGAAAAGCATTATCCTGAAAGGTTACATACTACCAGTGTGAAAAGCCCCAGCAGAAAACTGGGCATTGCATTCCACATTGTTACATGCTGTCACTCCACTTCTCTGAATGAAGAAAAGTTCCAGGGATGTGGCACTGTGATGGTGCCCACAGGAGTAGAGATCACGGAAGGCAATTGGAATCTATTGGAAGGCTATTGTTGAAACAAACAGGAAGACTTCCATAGATTACAATAGGGGCAGATTGCTGTTGGGAGTAAATATTTCAAAACTGCAGGGCCTAAATACAAATAAACCTTCTCTGTTGTATATTGACAGCACAATGCTAGCCATGTCTACTCAGGAATACGTTCTGTGGAGTTAAATGGAGCTCCTAGAGTTCCCAGGAAAGAATTTATAGGGTTGCAGCCCAACTACTTTTTTTTAATAGAGTCCAGACACTATTATTATTATATTTTTGGAAAAAATATAACTCTTGGGTTCTACTTTTTCTCTGAATAAAAGTAAAATTGTTTGTGAAAGCAGCTCTATTTTGCAAGAGTTGAGAAGTTTTTCTGTGGTTCTGTTCATTATCAACCTCCTCAGTCAAAAATCTGGAATGCATAGCAATTGGGGGTAGGGGAAGGGAAGGGAAAAATATGTCTAAATGACCCTGGAAAAATTGGCCACCTCCTGGGAGAGAATAACTTGCAATAACTGCTTGACTTAGCTTTTCTGGGGCAGTAATCCCAAAAGCTCTTAAAACAATGGGGAAAAAGCCCTAATCACTCACTCATCATTCAGCCAGATCAAAAACAGAATGTGGATGGTACCCTTCAGTGTTTGGGTTTTGTTGTAACATACTTTCTGCATGCAATATTAACTAGTAACCCACAGTCTTTATTGGCCAAAGGACACTGAACCTAAATGAATTATTGTTGCAAGAAAAAATTGTAAATTCCAGCAATTGTAAATTCCATCAACATGATCTAAACTAGCGGTTCTCAAACCAGGACCCACCAGTGGATCATGACCCAATTTTTGGTGGTTCACGAAAATGACAGGGCAGATTAGGCTACGTTCATCAAGGGTTAAACAAGCTGCTACTGGGGGAGAGCACTGCTGACCAATTATTATTATTATTAACAGTATTTATATACCGCTTTTCAAGTAAAAGTTCACAAAGCGGTTTTCAGAGAAAAATCAAATAACTAAATGGCTCCCTGTCCCAAAAGGGCTCACAATCTAAAAAGATGCAAATGAATACCAGCAGACAGCCACTAGAACAGACAGTGCTGGGGTGAGGTGGGCCAGTTACTCTCCCCCTGCTAAAAAAAGGAGCACCCACTTGAAAAAGTGCCTCTTACCCAATTAGCAGGGGTAATCAACATTATAGTCACATCCCTTGGCATTTATAAATCAGGCAGCAGCCTCTAGGGCCATTGAAAAGTTTGAGAACCCCGATCTAAACTATTCACAATAGTAAATAACTGATCAATTCTAAAGTAGCATTTGGAATTTTTTTTTTAATTGGACAGGAGTCATTAAAATGAATCTCCAGAATACCTGATGTATTTAATATGAATGGTGACGTCACCATTTGCAAAAACAAATGTTTAAGATTAATTCAAAATCTGCATATCTGCCATACATTCTACTTTATAGAACCAAAGTTCTATATATGCAAAGTTCTATACATTATATATGCATTATATAGAACTATATTCTATTATAGAACTAATGTTCTATTATATAGAACATTATATAAACTATGCAAAGTTTCTATACATTATAGAACCAAAACAAAGGAAAGATCCTTCTGCAGGAAGTGGTACATACAGACAAAATTTGGAAAAGGTAGGGAGATAGTATTATCTATATCGTTGATGCAGGTCCAAGTAGATCTAATGGGGCCAGTAGCATAGCTAAGGAGGTGCAGGGGGTAGCGGTTGCTCTGGGCATCAAGCTTTAGGGGGGGCAACAAGCTGAGCTTGACACTAGTGACCAAAATTGTGAAAATCTTGGTATGTATGAATAATACTATCATGTTATATATTATTGGAACAGTAATTTAATGCAGAATGCATGTGTTTGTTTCCAGTGCAGAAACAAACTGCACTGGAATATCTGTTTTCTATCAAAAGTTACGGCCAATTAACCAGAAAATGAAAACATAATGCCTTGTGGAACAAAAAGTGGATTTGCTTAACTCCAAACTGACCTATGAGACTTGAGTGCCAATGAGATGTTATTTTGATACAGCATGGAACCAATAACTTTTTATTTATTTACTTAATTAAATTTGATTTTGTCATGCAGGGGAGGCTACAAAATCTTCTTTGATACCAGGTTGCAGATAGATGCCTTAGCTATGCCACTGATTGGGGGGAGGCAGCAGAGCAAGTGCATGGTGAGCTGCTGGGGGGAGGAGGTGGGTTCCTCCCAATTTTCACTTTTTAAAAAAGCCTAGGTGTGATGACACTTCCGGTTGTGACATCTCTTCTGGGGCAACATTTTGAGCTTGGCACTGAGCTACACGATCATTAGCTACACCACTGAATGGGGCAGTGGAGGCTTACTCCTGAACAAGGGAACAAATATTCCTTTACCTTGAAGAGAGCTCTGGGATACCCTCCCCCACAGGATATAGCATGTGCTCTGGTGGCGTGCCTTTATTGGCAGGGAGGATTTAGGTAGGATTGGGCTGTGAATATGGGTTTTGTAGACTTAATATACAGTAAACAGTAAGTCACACAAATGCATGGTTCACTCATGAGACAGTTTGGCTTGCAAGCTTAAAATCAGCATCAGAATATAGATAGTTTGATGCAAAACTTTTACGTTTTCAAGTAGGATTGCCAGGTTTAATATATCCTCAAGCCTGACGCTTCAGAGGCAGGGGCCTGCTGATATCACAGGTGTTGAAAAATGGTACCAGTGGCAAATGGACAGGGCCCAGAGGCAATCCCAAAAGAGTCCAAGATTAACTTTTGCTGCCTGCCCATCTCACACACAAGAAAAAAGGTGAAGAAACTGAATAATTTTGGCAATGTGGCATTCCTAATTGGAAGAATACAGATAGTTTAACATTTCACGATTCAAATATTGCAAAACTAAATAACTCTTGTTCATGTAAGCATGGCTCCTAAGTGAATTCATCAAAAACATGGCAGATATTAAGAGTGTTTGCCAGAATTATTCAATAATGATTCAGAAGTGAGAGGAGCCACAGTGTTCAAGCCTAATTCTCATTTTGTCAGTTTGTTCACAGCAATCATGTCCTTCTCAGATCT
This sequence comes from Tiliqua scincoides, assembly GCF_035046505.1. Lineage (NCBI taxonomy): Eukaryota > Metazoa > Chordata > Lepidosauria > Squamata > Scincidae > Tiliqua > Tiliqua scincoides. The sequence continues at coordinate 80,620,760 of NC_089823.1, forward strand.
CACCATCAAATATCTTGCACCAGCTCTCTCACTTGCACAACTTCACACTGCCTTAGACTGGATGTTGCTGAATGCGATCACAAGTCCAAAGGTCCACCCAAAATAGATTTATGCTGCTTTTCTGTTCGTTACATCTTATTTTCACTGCTATAATTTGAAATCCCATCTGTTCTTGGCTTGGCCTGTAACATTTATCACACATTTCTGACATAGATCTTTCCCAGCCATGCCTGGAGATGCCAGGGATTGAAGACAGCTCCTTCTGTACGCAAAGCATGTGCTCTGCCGCTGAGCTGTGGTTTCTCCCCGAATAATCCAAGAATATCAAATAGTGCAATTCAATTTTACCTAACTTGCTACAGATTTGTTTACTAAAAAAAAACCAGTGATACCTCCATCAATATCACTGTATAGAAAATTTTTTTTCATATTATCACATTCTTAGATACTACTGCAAAGCATTTTATGGTGCCATCATGCTCTTTTCCATCTTTGCCTCAGGCTTCCTATACAGACAAATACTGGATTGAATTCACATCTTCTTGCAACTGATGGAAACTTTTAAGTAGACAGCAGTGGCTCTGGATGGATTGCTTAGATATATGTCCAAGCTTCAGCAGAACAATATTTTTATCTTAATTCTGGCCTCATGGTCTGCTGGTGTTTTGATAGGTTCACCATCAGCCATTCCACCAGTAAGAGTGCTGTGCTGGTGCAATGGCTGGAAGGCATGCACTGCTGGCAACATGCTGTGGACCAGCCGCCAGCAGGGTTCTGCCACTGGAAGGTGTGAATCGAGGCAGGGATGGGTAACGGGCCAGGGTGGGATGTGTTGGATTATGGTGTAATGGCATCCCCCATATGCCAAATCCCCATCCAGTCACGATCTGCCCCCAGCAGCCTCTTCAGAGCTATGCCAAGAAAAGAGCTGGCATAGATCTGAAGAATCCAATCAGGGATCATGAAGTGGCTAGGAAAGCAAGTAAAGTTTTCCTTTTCTTGCCTCTCCCAACTAGCTGGTTCCACATCTACACTCAGGATGCAGTGGAGGCTGCACTAACAGCCTTACATCGTGCATGTCGACGGCAGATAGGATTAGGTTGTTGAGTCATTGGAAAAAAAAAAAAAGCAAAGCAGGCTAGTGATTTTGCAGTAATCCAGCCATTTTCAACCACTGTGCCATGGCACACTGGTGTGTCACGGGTGGTCTGCAGGTGTGCCTTGGGAGTCTGGGGAAGGATCATTTGTTAGTAGGGTCACAGGGTCACAGCAAGCCCCTGCTATCAGTGTGGTGTGCCTTGTCAATTGTCAAAAAACTGATGGTGTGCCTTGACAATTTTAGTACCTTGTCAGTGTGCCATGAGATAAAAAAGACTAAAAATCGCTGCACTAATCAACCAATTCCAGTTGTTAATGTTTCTTTAAGCTTATTAGCCAACCTTTCAGAATGAACTTCTCATGGCTATGAGTAAGGAAGAGAATTTTCAGTAGTAAGATACATATTATTCACGTTAGTCACACTGAAAAGCCACTTTATAAACTGCAGTCAATTGTCAGTTATTTTGCAAAATATCTTTTGTTCAACTCTTTGCAAAACAACTCAAAATCCACAGTGTTTTGCAATGAGTTTGCTGCAGCCTTGTCTGAACTTAATTAGTTTCAGTGTGACAGAATTAGGAGGCTTTTACACAGAGCTATCTCAGTGGGGTCCATGGTTTTGGTGCCTTTAAACCCTTCAAAAGTGACCAAAGTGCTTTCCAAAGTCTGCATACATCTGTTCCTGGCCTCTGAAGGCTTCAGAATTTTGCCTGGAGCCAACAAAACACAACTTACGGTTTCCTGAGGGAAACTGGAAGTGACGTTTTAATTCCTTTTAAGGCATTTGGAAGCCCTCCCCAGGCCTCAGAATGCCTTAAAAGGTATTAAAATGGCACTTCCGGTTTCCCTTGGGAAACCAGAAGTGTTTTTGTTGCTTGTAAGGGCCATTCTGAAGCTCGCAGAGGCCATGGATGGATATGCACGGCCTCTGAGGGCTTCATAAAGTCCTCTGGAGGTGACTGAAGCACAGCTCCGGTTGCCTTCGGGGGGTTCAGGCTGAGCTAAGACTGGCTTAAAGCGGGTCCAGAGGACTTGCGTTGATCCAAATCCACAGAATAAAGTCAGTGGATGAACAGGCTCAACCTGTATTTCAGTGATCATTTGGGGCTCACAAACTTGGAAAATGCTGTTGCCTGTACGGTGTATTTACGGGCAACTATGGTATCTGGGTAGCCATGTGTGCACAGCAAGCATTAGCTGTGCAGATCAAGATTGATTTGCACTCATACATCAGGTCAGGCAATTACACAGGATATGTGGCACAGTCAGGTGGTAGAAGATACTTGACCTTAAGCCTCATGTCTTACAAAGCAACTGCAGTATGCATGGTAGCCAATAGCAACAGGAGATCCTCCAGAATTTTGGACAGGATAAGTATCTAAGAGCTTGGATCCTTATCAAAGCCTTATCTGAACTTAAATTGCAGAGGCCCATGACTAATTTGCAAAGGAAAAAGTACTTAAAAAATAAATATGCTGGCTGGACTTTTTATTTAATCTGACCTCAGTATTCGTTGCCAGACATTTCAGCCACCTGAAAACTTTGTTGTTCTGATGAGGAGATAAAAGTTGCTATGTAACTAATTTGTGGGGATGGGAGAGCAGTTCCTAAGCACAAATCCGAATAGTAATCTGTTTTCGGACACACGTTACAATATTGACAAGCATTTTTAAAACATCCTATCTTCTCAGTGCACTTCAAGTACGTAACTGTGTTCCACAGCACCTCAGGACACCTTGGCAAACTCAGGGGCACCATGAAATGTCCCTGGCAGCCTCTTCTTCTCAGCTCTCCCAGGCGCTGCCATCTTAGATTGTGTGATTCTCATGGGAGTCAAGATGGCAGCACGCAGGAGAGCCTGGAAGAAGAGGCTGCTGCAAAAGAAGGGCACCGTGACCATGGTAAGTTTTGGAACAGATGAAGTAGGCTGTTGCCTGTCATCATCTGTGCAGCCTCATTGGCACTACACTACAGCAGCTCCCTTGCCAGTATAGGTTCAATGTAGACTGAGGCACATTTCATCTGCAATTACAACATTCAGGTTTCCATCTATACACAAGGTCCCAAGCTCTTTGTCAGAGAAAGGAAAACAGCATGACACACTACATGAAAAATTAGGCCACACAGGACCCATCTTGCAAAACTCTTGGCTTTGAATTAGGAAGAAGATTTCCCTCCTTCCTCTCTTTTCAATGTTCCTCTAGCAAGTTTAGCAACTTTAGCATGTTTTGCCTCAACTTTATTGAGGCAAAACATGAACAACTCATTCTTTTCTGCCCCCCATCAGAAGAAATTGCATTCCAGAAAATTGACTATACCAATCTGATGAGTTCTTCTAACTTCCTGTTCAATATTGATTAACTCATTGAAATGCCTGGATAATTACTATTTATAAATGGTAAGATCGGAGAGGAACTTAAATTCTGAGTTTAACAAAAGAGACTAGTAATCACTTTGGAAATGACCAAAGAGAGTTTTGAACAAACAGGAAAACAAGGCCATGTTAGAATGGGTTGGATTCTGGGAACGCTTACAAATGCAAAGAATCCATAAATTGATGATTCCAAAATGAGTCATTCATCACGCAAGTTTAAATGTGTGAAGTCAACCTCATAGGACTCAGAACACATTAGAAAGTTTGGTCCCTGGGTTTGTATTTTACAACCTGGACTTGAGTCCTGTTAGCTGCCACTTGTGAGTATTAACACTAAATACCCACCAGATTTGATGTTCATTTCCTTCCTTATCTCTCCAAGTCCTGAGTTTCCCCCCTTCCTTCTCTGTCCCATCTCTACTTCTTGCAACTTCTCTCTAAACTCCCTAGGCAGAATGTCAAGATACTCTGCCTGGGAATGTGGTTTTACAGGTGGTACTAGACAGAGAGAAAACCTGTTATGTGTACACAAAAAAACAAAAAAAAGGAAATAAAAAAACACCACTGAGCTGCAAATCAGAACCTCCCTGGTTCAAATCCACTTTAATTTCACCAGATGGCCTTGGCAAGCCTCTCAGCTTCAGCTGCAATGTGGGGATAACAATACTTACCTCAGAAGGTTGTTGTAAAGATTGCATCAAGACAATACATGTGAAGTGCTTTGCACACTCAAAAAGAGGTATTTGAATGATATTGTTCTTACTTTGGGCAAAGCTTGGCTGGGCATAAAGAAGGTCATGGGCTGGACTGTGGGAGTGCCCAGTATGCAACTGGGATCACAGTAGGGTGTCATGGAGGGCTGTGGTAATCCACAAGGTGGATGTGGTCTGCCAAGCATGGAATGCACACAGTCCATGTACCTTGACCTACCCACACACCTTCAGGGATGCATGCGATGGTGCTCTTGACACAGAATGTCCCAGAAAGTGTAATTGCAGCCATCAGCATGGAGAAACCCTCCTACAGGGACGCCTTTCTATCTGGAGGAGGCCAATTACCAGGGTTCTTTCAGCATGGAAAGTGGGTGTGAAAGTGGAGTCCAGGGAGCCAACTGACCTGACAAACCCAGTTCTTCTGCACCTATACACCCAACTTTGCAGCATTTTGTAAGAGCATGGAAAGCAGTCACACTCTGCTCTGATCCAATTGAGTCAGGATGGAGAAGTTTCAAAAATACAAGTCATTTACTATATATAAAAAAAAAGATAAAGTGTAGAAAGGAAAGGTAGGTAAGTTTTAAATATCCAAAAGCAGGCACTTGAGCCAACCTTTCCGACTGGCTACTCCAATGGCAGGCAAAACCCTGTCAGGTGCTGGTGTTTTCCTTCTGACCCTCCTAACAGAGGCCCTTCTAACACAGCTAGGTGTCAGTTAAATTGGTGCTGCTGTCAGTTCCCATCTGGATTAAGTTTTCCTGTGCATGGGTAGGTTACGATAATCATGATGGCAATGCTTCACTAAACTGCCTAAGACAAGCCTAATCCATGTTACATGGCTGTGGGCTTCCCATTTGGGTGAAGGGGTCCCGTTCAGCAGAGGCTCAGTGGGCTCCAGACCCCTAGTGCCAACATGGATCTTGCCATACTGAACAGAAGCCTAGCAGGGTAGAGCATCTTTCTCCTCTCCTGGCACAGCATCACTTTAGGAGGTGAACACAGCTAAGGCTGGGAGGTTGAAACCTTTTGATCCTACTGAAACACAGGTTATGCATAGGGCTGAAGGTCATTACCCTAGCATGAATAATGCTAACATCAAATAGCATCTAATTGAAAATGGATATTGTGTAACTTTGTCCATCTCCAAAGCATTATTATTATTTTATTTGGACAACAAATGAAAAGTGGACAAAGCTTCTGGCATCAGCAAACCCATTAATCTTAGCAATTTAAAAATGTTGTTGGACACCACCATCACAAGTAAATATTTACACACATGCTTTTACATGTTGTATAGTGCAGGGGTGCTCACACTTTTTTGGCTCAAGAGCTACTTTGAAACCCAGCAAGGCCCGGAGATCTACCAGGGGGGAAGGAAGCGTCTGACAGACACCCCCTTTAATGTATGGAGCCCCTGCTGGAGTCTGGTCAGTTTCATCAGTTTTGTTGCTGCATGCCTGAAGAGCAGCTAAAGTGTCAGTTTCAGTGTCAGTTTAGCTAAATATGTCAGTTTCGTCTAGTCACTAGATGAAACTGACATATTAACAGTTTGGAGAGACAGGGCTCAGCGATCTACTCATTTTGCCTCGCGATCTACCGGTAGATCGCGATCCACCTATTGAGCACCCCTGGTATAGTGTCTCTTCCTACAAGCTGCAGGCATCCTTAGATCCAATTGTCATTTAAAAAAGTGTGTAGCCCAATCCTATGCACTTTTATTTCTATGAAGTCCTATTGATTTCTCAAGAGTGCACAGAATTATAGCTGTGTAGATGAGTGTTTCTCAACCAGGGGTATGGGTACCACCAGTGGTACTTGAGGTGGTGTCTGGTGGTACTCATGCGACCCCTGGACACCTGCCACCTGGCAGCGAGATCAGGAACATGACACAACAAACAGTGGTAGGGGGCTCCACAGCAGTTGCAGACCTATCATAAGGTACAATGGGGCAAAGCCCCAGGTGCAAGGCACCAGGACCCTGTAGAAGCCTTTCTGAGGCTCCTGACGGGGGCGGAAACTGTGCTTCCGGTTTTCCAGAAGCACAGTTTATAGCATTGGAGAACCTCACAGAGGTTTCCTTGACGTGTTCCTGGGTGATGTGAGGCTCCGTGAGCCTCAGGTGAGTGGGGGGGGGGGCGGATTTCTGCACAGGGGTGGTGATAGCCTGTGGGGGGCGCCATCGTGGACCTTTGCCCTGGGCACGGGGCTGGGGAGGTCTGCTGCTGTTCCAAAGCATGCTTTTCTGTGCTCAAAAAAGCCCTCCCATGCACTGTAAGCCTCTTTCCACATGTGGCCTCCCAACCCAGAAGCAACTGGCAATGATGTCATCACCAATTACTTCCGTACTTCAAATAGGTTGACCGTGTGAAGTGGTACGGCAGAGGACAAACGTTGAAAAACACTGCTGTAGACTGTTCAATGATAAATAGTGATCAGGGCCTTTCCCTTACTAAATTAATGCTGGGTTACATTGCGTCCTGTTTTAAAGTGAGATTTGCTGTTCTAGATCCCCAGTTTCCCAAGGTAACAGAGATTATTGCCATGGCAACCACTGGTGGCAAAGGTAGAGGAGGTGTTTGCTTTCCTGCAAAGCTGCTAACCAGACCCTGCTCCTTTCAAGGGCAAACATTTGTGTGAGCCAAAATTTGGACAGTGCTTCATTCCCTTCCACCTTTGTCCCTTCCCTGCACAGCAAGAACAATCCATGCTAGAAAAAAGACAATGTGGAAACAAAGGTGGCCTGAACCAGGGCAACAGAGGGCCAAAGCGCAGCTGACAGCAGCTAGGCCTGCTCTTCTCACAGGCACTAGATGACCTTGTGCTGAAAAGATAATCACTGCCACTTTGAAAAAAATATGTCTTGTCACACGCATTTAAGCAACATAGCTGTGCCTTGAATTTAAACAGAGAACCATAGTACACATTTCCCCCTCCTTTCCCTTTTACAGAATAAGCAGCCGCTTTTACATGGTTTTTTTAAAATATATTTTTACTAGCTTATTTCAAATCAATATCTTGGTAAAATTGGCAATGGATTTTGTAAATGAGTTAAATTAAACCATTATTATACCTGATGATGATGATCATGGTGTTAAGCACCTCACAACAGTCGCCCTTCCCCCCTTTCTGCATTTTGCCTATTTTCCTATAACTCGGAAAGTTATTATCTACAGCCTACAGAGAGGGAAACTGAATGAAATGTAAGCCACAGTTCTCAAGCTATGGAGCGTGCAAGCACCATTCTTTTCAGCAGAACTTCCAACAAAATATGGTTCTATGCACATCTTCGCACATTAGGTTTTAAGTGTGCACTCTACCTGTTGTAAACAGCTAAAGATTTAACGTGCAACTGTGGCAATCATGTGTTTGCAAACCTGTGACTCATTTAGCTATGTTCACCATAGAGCTAGGTTTTAGTGGCAACCCCCAGATTTTTGCTACATAAATACAGAAAATGGTCGGTGTGGGATGTGAGGCACTTGAGAAGAGATCTGAAATGGTTGTGTCTTTCAAATCCATTCTTTCCATTGCACAAGTGTTGCCAACAGCAGGCAAACAGACCACGAAAGATTTTTCCAGAGTCTTACTTCTTGTAATTAATATGTTGCCTTTTTTTGTCATAAGCAGGGTGACCAGATATAATGGAGGATGCAATGCCTATCCCTTTAACCATTGTCTAGAAGAGGGAATTTTGGCAGGTGTGCAGCTCAACATGGAAAGGTTTAAAAAGCTGCACCGGACACAATTCTCTCTTCTATACAATGATTAAAGATATAGCCACTCTGTCCTCCACTGTATCTGGTCACCTGATCATAAGTTTTTCCGGTATGAAAAAATAAATGTAATGTGTAGGAAACCACAACTTCCAAAAGGTACAGAAGTTTGGTTGGTGCATTTTATGACCCTGCATGACTATCAGATGTGTACCGCTGCAAACCTCCACACTGTGTATTGGCCAGTGGCATGCAAAATTAGAAGTTCTGCTTTTTGTGAACAAGTCAAACTTTCTAGTAGGCATCCACAGGGAGGTCTCACAAGGAGAACCAAAAACATCCAAAGACCCCAAGACTTTTCTCATTCAATATGTACATACATCAGCATCATAGGCACAGCTTTCCTAGGTTTTCCTTCAGACTTCATGTGAGGGACCTCATGTTTGAAAGCTTCCATATACAAAAATCCCCTTCCTGAACAAGGCAAGCTAGCACATCTGAGACAAGGATGCTTGGTAGGGGTTTTCATTTAATACAGAAGAATATTCAGATAGGCCTTCCCTCAACTGAAATCCAAAACAGTACAGACCACAAATGGTCATGTCACATGGTCCTACTGCATGTAATCATATTAGCAGGCTAAGTGGCCCAGTTTTATAGAGCATCCCAAAATCCCTCCATAACTGGACACACGCACGCACACGCGCGCACACACACTTTTCATTTCTTTTTCAATGAAGAATGTGCTCTGTAGAGCTGCCAAAGACCAATGTGATTTGTAGATGTTAAAATATCAGCCAGAAACCAAATAACTTGGTAACAAAGGAAGGCATCAATTTTGTTCTTTGAAGCCACTGCAATCAGGGTTGAAATGAATCCATCTTCCAAACAGGAAGTTGAATAATTATAACTTTCTAGCAACCTCACCCTTACGTGTTCACCAGTCACCCGCTTAAGAACCTTTTGCTTTGATTCAAGCCCAGCTATTATAGGACTGAAACTTAGGTATTTCCTTTTTTTCTGTCTCTCTAAACAAACCCAACATGTTGAAACAGCTTGTTTCAGAATGATTAGCTTTTCTCTGTGCAGAGACATGGCCTTTTATAATATTAGAATTAATAAAGATGAGTTTGTTTATATTTTGCTGAGGGTTTTTTGGGTTTGCTTAATTTTTTTAAACAATAAGCAGTCGGAGATCTTTTGCCCTAGGAAAATATTGGCCTGACTGGAAATAGCAAAAAAATGTGCTGGGGATAGACTTACAGGAACGATTGCACAGATTGTATTTTTAACTGTGTAAGCATTAAGCGTGCTCCACCATACTGCTATATTAGTGCTTAGCAGAATGGGCTTGCCTTGAGCAGATTGGTTCTGGGGGAGTTACGGGTTGCATAATAGGTTCCAAGATACATTTTGTGCCTTTTCTAAAGAAGCTCTGGCAGTGTAAAGTGAGCTGAAAAAAAGTCAGGCTGTCTGGTGTTGTCTGCTTTCTTGAATAGTGATATCATCATTACACACACACACACACACACACAGAGGACACTTCACTCTCACCACAAGCACAGTTTGGTGGCACACACTCAACCATTTCCTGTGGACAACGTGCCTTTTGGAATAAAACTGATGAAACTGACCTCTGGCAGAATGTTTATATGAGCAAATATGAAGCAATGACAGGCAGCCACTGGCAGAAAGTGGGAGGAACATAGGCTTTCTCTTCACTTCATCATTGCTGCAAGTAGGTTTTGATGCTTCTCATCCCTGTGTATGGCATCCAACTTTATAACAAACATGATCTATCTTCCTCACCCAAATGTTGGAGAGAACCCTGAATGTTGCTGCACCAAAGTTTGAATCCGCAGCTCCAAAATATATCTCGAAGCTGTTGATGTTGCAACTAGTTCTTGCTAAGTGCATAAAGGCACCACTGAAGTTGAAACACAATGAAACACACACAGCGACATGCACACCACAAGTAACTGGGAGCAGGCGTGCATGTGTAACAGATTGTTCCCTGTAGCGTAGGAGACAGCAGTCGATGATCAAGCAGAATGAATCAAGCAGTTTGCCACAAGCAGAGAGTCAAGGCAAAGGGCCAAGGTGCCCCTGAACCAAATGTTGACCTGTAGGATGAAGTCTGCTTCTTACTTTTTTCAAGAAGCAAGTTGCACCAACATTTAGAAGGCTGTTGAAACCAATCCTTGAAGTTCAGCAGGGCAGTAGCGTAGCAAGAGGGGGCAAAACAGTAAGTACAGTAGGTGCCATTCTGGGCACTGACAGAAATGCTCAGGGGCTTGCCACACCAAACAGCATCTCCTGCAAGTTGCATTTTGCTGCCCGGAATGGCTCCGACTATGAGTGCAGGAGGGACAGCTTATATGGCGTGTTGTGGCAACGGCAGGGCTTACCATTTTGGCCCACCTCCTCTAGCTATGCTACTGTGGCAGGGCACACCACTATGGCAGGGCAAAGCTCTGGTTGGAGCTGGGCAAAGCCTAGTTACAGATCTATTGTGGGCCTGAACCTGTGAAAGGCAAATGTATTGAATATCAACCCAGAATATAGGCCTTAAATGAAATTGGGAGTTTGAATCTGGTCATCAAATGTTGGTTCCCCTCTAAATGTTGGAAACTTGCTAGAGAGAACACAGAAGCTGGTCTGTAGGACACATGTGCTGACTTTGAACTTTTCAGGCAGCTACTTTGGGGATGTAAAGCAATACCGGGTGTGTGTGTGTGTGTGTGTGTGTGTGTGTGTGTTTAATACTGAGATATTTATTTTGATCCATCAAAGACCACCAATCTCGTGAAGGAAAGAGAAGAAAGGGGAGTCCTCATCTGAAGCTTTCTGCGGATAGCACTTTGTGGCTCCAGCTGCAAGCATCATGTAAAATGGAACAGCTGGGAAACAGGGCTGTCAACAGCAAAAGGGCCTGATTTATGGCAACTTCTGCTCTGCAAAAGGCTGCTGAATTATAGGAAAATAGCCCAACATTATCTGTTACTTAGCATTTGTTTGCAAAGTGCTTTACAATCCTTCACTCCTCTCATCTGCACAAAACAACCTTTAAAGACAGGAAATTGAGGAAGAATAATTTGCCCCCAAATACCTGGGGAGCAACAGTTTGTGCATTCAACCCCTGAGATTAGCAATTGAACCATGGCTCCACTATTCATTTTGAACATGGACTCAATTTCTGCTCGAGGAAGCAAACTACAAATAGTGAATATATCTGAATAACCCAAACACTGCCTAAGAGTAGACATTCATGCAATGTCCAATTAGCAGTTTCACTAGTGATTTTCTGCTGAGCAATCAGGGAAGATGTGTGAATATAATACCATATTGCATAATAATGCAATATAATGTCAGAGGGCCATATTGAGCATGAGACATTTGAAGACAAAAGTTCAGTTACTCAACATGCACTGCCCACTAATCCCCTTAGCACATAAAGACAGTATGGCAATTCATGTACTGTACATGTTTTTGAATGTAGTATATACTTTTAAATTTGCATTTCACATGCATTCTCGTTTATTTGCCTTTTGTCTTTACACATCCTTGCCCCAATTTAGTTCTGAATCTCTGTTTCTTATCAGTCCTGCTACATCTGAATTGGTAAAATGTTTAGCAATTTCCACTTCATATTTGTATTTTATCTAGACTAGAGCATGAGAGTAATACAAGAATGGAAGTTATAATGGATGAGCAAAGCCGCAAAGAACAGTAATTCTATATACTGTACAATGCTATATACCAGGGATGTTATACAGAGGGCCGAAGGTAGCATTCATGGTGCCTGCTGAGGGCTGATAAGTGACATCATTAAGCAGGAAGTGACATCATCAAGAAGATATGACCAAAAGTAAGCTTTTGTTCTGCACATTAGCTGCAAATTTCAGAAGGGAAAATGTGCAAATCTTGTTTATATTTTTAAGATATGAGAGAGCCCAATTATCAAGCTGGGAAAGCCCAATTATAATGGGGGTAAATTGCCTCTAGAGGCCATATTTGGCCTGCAGGCCTTATATTTGACACCCCTGCTATATACAGTGTGTGTGTGTGTGTGTGTGTGTGTGTGTGTGTGTGTGTGTGTGTGTGTGCACATATCGTTTCACTCTTCTCCAACCTTTGTCTCACAGATTCAAGGTAGTGTACAGAAGAACCACATTAAAAACAAAACCAACAAGAATATAATTAGTGGCAGCAACAACAGACAACACTGTAGCAGGAGCAAAGTAAATACAGGAAAAAAAAAACTCCAAGCAGCACAAAAATCATGTATACAAGGTCAGCAAAAGTCTGCCAAAATAAACAAGACTTCAAGTGGCGTTGGCACTCTGACAGGGAAGGTGTCACTCCACCTCACAGGGCAGGAAAAACTACACAAGGAAGGCCACCACTGAGAAGACTTGCTTACAGGTCACCGGCAACCAAAACTCAAAAGGTAGTAGGAGAGAAGTGATCAGCAGGAGAGAAGCGAATCATGGAACAAATTGTTTTTGCAACAGCAAATGATGATTTACCATTACTTCTGAACACACCCAATACTCAAGTGGTCGTCTTTCAAAGAGGAAGAGATGAACAACACCACTATCTCCCCAATCCGAGGATATTTCTTATCCCCTCTCTTTTATTTTATGACTAGGATATTACCCCATTGCTGTTATAAATGTCTTAGGAAGAATCTGTCAAGAGCTAGCAGTATTTCTATTATGCACATTTATAACCAACCAAAGCAGCTCAGAAGCTCCCTTTTAATCCTCAGAACAATCCTGTGTGGTACATAAGGTTGAGAGATGGTGATTGGCCCAAGGTCACCCAGTGCACTTCCTGGCTGAGTGGGATGTGAACCCAGGTCTCCCATTCCTATTCCAATACTGTCACTACACTGCACTAGCACATGCCTCAATAATGGGTGGAATTACAGTCCAATTCTAAGCTGCCCAGTGTGCGTGGCTGCTGTGGCACCAAAAATGGCTGCCATGGTATCCTAAGTGCATGGGGCAGCTACTCAGGCTCCCTTGTCCCCTTCTCCCAGATAAGGAAGTAGCCCCTCAATGGCTACTCAATTCTGTGGCGGCCCTTGTGCTGGTGCAGAATCAAGAGCCCCTGTGTCGGGCAGTGAGGCCCAAAATGGAGTTCAGGGGTCGGTGGATCCTCCTCCTGCCCTCTCCTCTCCCTCCCCCCGCCCCGGAATGCCTCCTCCCTGCCTCCCCCACACACCTCTGCCACCCTGTATGTTCGAGCAACTGCCAAACAGTGGAGCACCAACTTTCCACTTGCACTAGCACAGCACTGGCTTGCACTGAGCTAGCTCTGGCATTGGGCCAGTGCTAAGCGCTCACAAATATGCTTTACGGCTCATTTGCAACAGTGCGCACCAGTAGTGAGCCAGTGCGCACTGTTTACAATTGGGCTCTTAGATGTGTATATGTTTTGTGCAGTGTTTTGTGTGACTCTTGGGATTTGAACTCAAAAGGCATTTGGAGCAGCAAGACTTCAGGAAGAGGTGTGAAGCCTCTGCAGTCTCCCACCCTTCCAGACAGGAAATGGCTCGTTTGCTAAAGCACTGAAACTGTAGTGCAAGTATAATTTCTCACCTATTTCTGCAAATGAACCAAAGCATGAGTTGATGTAAACATCACGTGGGCACATGCCTGAACCTTCTCTTCCTCTAAATCTACTGCAAGCGCAGGAAATAGTCCAGTGTAACAAGCAATAATCCCTGGGGATGTTCTGGACAGCTTGTGAATGAGCCCTGCAGTAAGCAGCAAGTGGCCTCCTAAAATGGTGCCTGACCCAAACAGCTGCCTTTTCCCTGCTAGCATACAATGATAAAATCTCAAGCAAATACATTAGCAGTTAGTCACACTGGTCCATAGCTAGGATAAAAAGGTTGCAATTGCCTAACAAATATTTAACCATTCAGAAAACATGCAGTTTCAGTAATCTGGGAAGAGTTAATTACACACACACAAACACCCAAAACCAAAAATGAGCAAAAATATCCTATTTCTTTGAGAGAGGTGGGTGGGAAAAGAAGCTCATTAGAACATCAGCATATCCCTGCTAAATCGAGCTAAAGATCCATCTTGTTTCCCACAGTGACCCCCCAGCTGCCTCTGTGAAGGTTACAAGCAAGAGAATGAGCTATGCCCCTCTCCCACTTTTGCATCAATGCAATGGGTATTCAGAAGCCCATCAGCTTTGAACCTGGCGGCATACAGCCATCATAATAGACTTGCCTTTCCTGAATGTGTCTAGTCTCCTTTTAAAGCCATCTAAGCTTGTGGCGATCACCATATATTGTGGTAGTGCATATCCTTTTTGAGATGAGGCAACCAGATTCGACACAGTATTCCAGATCTGGCTGTACCACAGTTTTGCAAAAGGATATGCTTATGTTCGTAGTTTTATTTTCAATCCCTTTCCTAACGACTCCTAACATGGAATTTACCTTTTTCAAAGCTGCTGTGCTGCCAAAGTTTTTTATTAACACTCCACCAAATTAACAGAGATGAGCCCCCTTCTCTGTCCCCTCACCTTCTCCACTTAGAGGTCTGACCAATAGGAAAAAACTGCAGCAGTTCGGGGCTTCCCAAGGTCTGAAAACCAAATGGTATGGACATTTTGATTTGACCTTTTGTATTTTTCAAAGGGCTTTTCTATTTTTTAGAGGCATTCAGAGTTGCATCTGACCAAGCATCTCTGTGGTTGACATCTTTATTTCACATCCAGTCAAAAACAGGAATCAGAACTTCATTTAAAAAGAGGAAGCACAGTGTAAAATCCTTTCCAGATGATTAAAACATCCTGGATTTTATGGTCAGCACTATACTCAAACTGGTTCCAGTCCAGCACAACAAACGCCACATCCCATCACCACTTCGTGGATGGAGGGCACAAACTTGCCACATAGAGTCATGTTTCTGCTTTCTGACTTTTTAATCAGTGGCAACACATCTTTTGGGGAGGAGGAGCCCAGGGCCTTCACATGGATTCTATTTTATTTTTTTAATGCAAACTGTTCATTAAACGGACAAGAATCGCTGTAGGACAAAGAGAAAGCCTTGCTCGTGCCTATGTTGTTTTTAAAGGACTGTCTGACTGCTCCTGTGTTTTTCCTCATACAGTGACTTCATCTTTAAAAATACTTTAAAAATGTTCTGAAATGGAGCAGAGGGGCCTATGGCATTCAGACAACCACATCCCACACGCACTAATATTTTCAGGGGTTCAGGGGTCAGCCTGGCTAAGTGGCTTTTGGCCAGCACCCAGAATAGCCACCTCCTGTTAATAATTTTCCACCAATGCATCCAGGGTGGCTATTCTGGGTGCAGCTGCAAGTCCAGAACCCCCAAGCTGCAAACCTGCTCTTTTGGGGGAGTGCAACCCAGAATAGCCACCCTGGATGCATTGGTGGAAAATTATTTTTTCCCCATGATAAACTATTAGAATGCAAAAAATTTAAAAAAAATTTTTTTTAAAAATGCAAAAACCTTTCCAAAAACACATCAACGGGGGGGGGGGGGGGAGAGAAGTCTAGTTTTCCTGCAAGAAATGAGTACTAATGGTATTGTTGTGCTAAAAAGTGTTTATCAGGAAGCTCCTAAATGGGGCATCGCACTTGAATCTGGCTAGATTTAGCTTCTGACTTACTGAAGATCTTTGACAAAATTATTAATCGCATAAGTGGATTTCCAGAGGAAGAATATCAGATCTCTTCCCTTCTGTCTCATGTCCTTTAATTATACATGTAATATTATTTGGCCATATGTCTTGCAATTGGATAAAGAGCAAAAGAAGGACAAAGAACTCCAGTGAGGACAGCATTAAAATGAAACAAATGCTGACAAGGACAATGGTATGGAGGATATACCCCTATTGACAGCTCCAAGTATGCTTGGATAACTTCTTGGATAACTTCTGCATGCTTCTCCTGGTGCAGAAATCCACAATGCAGGTGCTGGACTATCACTCTGCTCTGAATGGGGTTGCACTCCCCTGAAAGAGCAGGTTTGCAGCTTGGGGGTTCTTCTGGACTTGTAGCTGCTCCTGGATGTCCAGGTGTCGGCTGTGGCCAGGAGCGCCTTTGCCCAGCTTCAACTGGTACACCAGCTGCGGCTGTACCTGACTCAGGCAGATCTGACCACCGTGGTTCATGCCTTGGTGACATAAAGATTAGATAATTGTAGTGTGCTCTACATGGGGCTGCCCCTGAAGACAGTCCAGAACCTGCAGCTAGTACAGAATGCAGTGGCTCGTGTAGTTGCTGGAGGTCGGTGGCTTGACTCTGTCATGGTGGCTACATTGGCTGCCGGTTTGTTTCCAGGCTGAATTCAAGGTGCTGGTTTTGACCTTTAAAAGCCCTAAATGCCTTGGGACCAGCGTATTTGAGAGACCGCCTTCTTCCATATAGTCCGGTCTGTTCTCTGAGGCCATTAGAGGGGGCCCTATTGGTTGTGCCACCATTGAGAGAAGTGAGGGGGATGATGACCAGAAACAAGGCCTTCTTGGTGGTAGCACCAGCATTATGGAATTCCCTCCCCGAGTGGCATAGCTAATGATCCTGATGCCCGGTGCAGAGCTCAAGAAGATGCCCTGGAAGTGACATCACTCCCGGGTTTTTATTTCATACCCACTTTTTAAAACTGCAAAATAAATCTGCCACATCCCCCAAGCTGCTTGCTGCCTCCCCCTCAGCACCAGCCCCCTCCTAGTCACCCCCAAGCTGCAGACACTTCTCCAAATGAAGCAATCCATCACATTTGGCACCTGCCCCACCAGCCAGGCACATTGGATACGTGCAATGGGGGCAATGGGTACATTGAGGCCAGCCCTGTGCTCATGTGAGGTGAGGTTGGGGCATGCCCCCACAAGGGGCCCTTTTGCTTGGCGGGCACAGCTCAGTCCTGCAGCTGCCTCGAGGGGCAGGGAGAGGAGGCTGTGGAGAAGCACTCCTGCTCGCTGCCAGTGGCTGAGGGGGGAGAACTCAGGGCAGTGCCTGACTGTCTGAGGCTGCCATCCTATCCACCCTTACCTGGGAGTAAGCCCCATTGACTATAATGGGACTTGCTTCTGTGTAGAGGTGCCTAGGGTTGGCTCTGAGTGAAGCCTCACTTGCAGAGGCTGTGGGGAGGAGGACTTGGAGCGGGCAGGCAGGAGGAAGTCATGCCTGACTGAGGCTGCAGTCCACTCCACACTTTCCTGGGAATAAGCCCCATTGACTATCATGGGGCTTACTTCTGAGTAGGCATGCCTAGGATTGTCAGTGAGTGAAAGGCTTGCAGCGGCTGGAAGGAGGAAGACCTGGGGCAGGCAGGCGGAAGGGAATTGTGCCTGACTGTCTGAGGCTCCCATCCTCTCCACACTTTCCTGGGAGTAAGCCCCATTGGACACAATGGGACTTACTTCTGAGTAGACAATCTTATGATTGTGCTCTGAGGCTGTGTGGGATGCATGTCCTCCTCCTTCCCTCAGCTGCTGTGCCTGATGGGAAGCAGAGGTGCTTGGCAATTCCACCAGGGAAGTTCCCTTGCCCCAGCACCCAGAGGCAGTTCTTGGTAGGGGGGGCTGCAGAGCTCCCCCACACCAAGGCGCCCCCCCATGAAAGTCTCCTACCATCCCCCCCCAGGTCTCAGGCACAAAGGAACAGACCTGTGTCTACTATTGCCGCCTCAACCCCCTTCCAGGCTTCGATAAGGACAGGCTGCACATCCCCTCCTCTCCTTTCCACGTGCTCACAAGGCAATGGGCTGCACTGCAGCCGGGAGAGAGCTGGAAAGCCCCGACTGAGCTGCCTTTGCTCACGAGCAGGCAACTTGTATTCGGCTGCTGGCCAATGTGCCTGGCCAGGCTGCAGCAGCCCAAGGTAACTCGCATGTGGCCCAATGTTGCCTCTCAGCCCCTGATGTTGCCTCCCCAGCAGCCATAGCCCGGTGCATTTGCTACCCCCTGCACCCCCTAGCTACACTACTGCCCTCCCCTTTGACTTGAGGACAGCTACCTCGCTATTAACTTTCTGGCAGGGCCTGCAGACTTTTTTATTTAGGAAAGTCTTCAAGGGCTGATAAAGGGCTGCTTTTACAAATTGTGAGGCCTCACTGTGGGGCCCCACCCAGCCTTTCCGAGGGGGACCCCCTTGCAGAGGCCTCAGAAGAGTTCACCAGAAGAAGGGGGGTTGTGTCACCCAGTCCCTCCTCTTCGGGTTGGCAGCATTTGCCAGTAAGGAGCAGGGGCTGCTAGCAGCAGATCCCCCTGCCTGCTCTTCTAACTCCCAACTGCCTTGTCATCCATGACCTCCAGGTTTAAGTAGGGCAGACCCCTCCCCTTTGGCCCCTCCCCTTCCCTCACAGGGATGGTACAAAAAGGGCCTGTCTCAGGCCCTGCCCTCCCCTGGGATGACCACAACTTCTCCCCTTCCTCTCTCTGTTTCCCTCCCACCTTCTCTTACCTGGAGCTGCCAGGGTTGTTCCTGAGAAGGCTGGGAAGGCTGCTGCCTCTGCTCTGGTCTCTGCCTTTGGGGGTTGGGCTGGCCCTGCCTGCCTGCCTGCGTCCTGTAGCTCTGCAGATGACGTCAGGAGGTCCAGTTGTGGGCCCCTGATGTCATAGCCAGGTGCCCTACCTGGCAAGGCAGGTCCCAGCTGGCTGGGCAAGGGAGTGCTCCCCTTTTCCCCCGAGGCAGGGGAGGGGCGACTGCCCCGCAGCCAAATGGCCTATCTCCCCCCTCCCTCCTCCAAGGCAGAGGGAGAAGGGGGGGTTCAGCGCGCTGTGTTCCTCTGCTGCGCTTTGCCGCCTACAGGAGTGCCCAGGCAGCCTATGGGGAGGTGGCTGGTGTTCCACCAGCTTCCTCCCTGATCCTCTGGTCCAGAAGCCTTCCCCCGGGTAAGTTGGGGACTTGTGGGAGGAGGGGAACCCAGACACAAATTAATGATTTTTGCTGGGCATTTTATTGCTGACTGCTCGGTATTTTATCCTGCTCTGTATTTTATCCTGTTTTTAATTGTTTTTATTTTTAATGTTTTTTGTATTCATTTTATTTTAATGTTTTTATTGTTAACTGCCTTGGGTGCCCTTTGGGGAAAAAGGCGAAATACAAATAGAATGATAATGATAATGATAATTAATGATAATGATAATAGTTATAACTAATATTGGTTTAATTCAATAATGTAATCCCACCTTTCAAGCAAGTGTACTCCAAGCAGCTAGCAAAACAATTTAAAGGTATAAATATGCAAATACTAAAAATCAATCAAACTTGCAAAACACCCTTGACTTGTTCCTCTTACAGGTTCATACCGCCAAATTAAAATGCCACATTTTCCAGTTTTCTCCAGTAATTGGCATGCCGTATATCAGGGGTGCCCAAACCCCGGCCCTGGGGCCACTTGTGGCCCTCAAGGCCTCTCAATGCGGCCCTCAGGGAGCTCCCAGTCTCCAATGAGCCTCTGGCCCTCCAGTGATTTGTTGGAGCCCCCACAGGCCCGATGCAACTGCTCTCAGTGTGAGGGCAACCGTTTGACCTCTCAGTGAGCTGTGGGATGAGGGCTCCCTCCACTGCTTGCTGTTTCACATCTGTGATGCAGTAGCAGCAGCAAAGGAAAGGCCAGCCTTGCTTTGTGCAAGGCCTTTTATAGGCCTTGAGCTATTGCAAGATCTTCATTCATTCATATAAGTTCATCTTTAATATATTCATTTCTGTAAATGTATGTAAATTTATTCAAATTTGAAATGTAAATTCTTTTTTCCCCTGGCCCCCAACACAGTGTCAAAGAGACAATGTGGCCCTCCTGCCAAAAACTTTGGACACCCCTGCCGTAGATCATGGGTGAACCCAGATTCAGCCTTTTCTCTGGCCTGGAAGTCCCTAACTACATATCTTGTTCTGCATTTCAGCCTTCTGTGTACCCTGGAATGACTAAAGATTTGGGGGAACAGTCCTTGAACTCAATTTCTAGGGAGAGTCTAGCAACTACCTACACATACATACTATATGGAATGTCTCTAGCAGCCTCAAGAACACAGGACCTCAATTATTATTAATAATTTATTATTATTAATACATAAAAATATTTTTTGTCTACTGCATTGTGATAGATTATCATTTTTAAAAGTCCTGGTGATGAGAAGTTTGGGAAGCACTGATGTAGAGAATTTAAAGTCTGCAGCATCTGCCGAAGCAGTGCAGGGAATTTCTCTTCAGTCACAAATCGAGGAAAGCAGGGCCCTTGTCAAATTCTCACTATGCTCCTGGGTTGTTGCTCTTTGGTAAATGGTCATCATCTGCATTCACCGATGCTGACAAAACTGATGTGACCAAAAACAAAAATGCTCCAAATTCCCTTGATTTATGGTGTTCCCTTAAAACGAATAAGAGTCTGTTACAGAACAGTCATGAGTGAAGGAACTGCATGGGGTGAGAAAAAAAGGAGATAAGATTTCCCACATGTGTTCAGATTAGGATTTAATAAATGGCTTGTACAAGAAAGGAAAGATGAGGTCATTTTCTTCTTTTGTTAGTACTGTATATTGGTACAGCTGTTAAAACAATCATAGAGGAACAAGTCACCAGCCTAAAACTAGATCCACAAACTTTCAGGACTTCATCTTATATCCTCTTTGCTCATATCTGCTAAATTTTCCAGAAAAATACTCCTGTTGACAATGTCTTTTTTTCAAACGGAAAGATACAATATTTACAGTTGGTTTGACTTTCTAATGAAAGTCCACACATTTCCACACATTGCATTTTTTTAGGAGTACACTTTTTAGGAAATGTGTCAATTCCACCACTCTCCTCTCCTCTACACTTCCTCTTGTCCTTCAAATCCAGGAAATGAAAGAAGGAGCAATAGAGGCAAGTGGGAGGCAACCCCTGCCAATTTGCCACCTGAGAAGACCATTCAGTTGTCTCATGGATAGGTCAGCTCTGTGGATGCATATTGTACAGCCATGAATGTCAAAGAACTGGATTTGCAGTAGCTCCCTTTGGTTTAAATGCTTGTCAGAAAATCTGGATTCATCTCTGTCTAGGATGGAATGGACTGAAGTGAACAGACTTTGTTGTTTCTTGGTACTATTTTCAAGCATTTTGCATATTGAAAAGAGATAGGTACAAGAGATGTCTGGATGCATCCAAGTAGTCTCCCAGGGCTGGTTCTGATGCTACTTTCTACCAAGCATTGCTCTGCCAGTGCTCTATATTGGGTCACCCTTGAAGACCCTTCAGAAATTCAACCAGTACAAAGTGCAAGTGCCCAGTTCTTGACTAGAGTGAGGCTTTATTATTATGGCTTTTCTCTACTGTTCCAGCTGCATTGGTTAGCATTTTGTTTCCAGACACAGATCAAGGTGCTGGTGATCACTTTTAAAGTCCGTTCATGGCTCAGGTCAGGATATTTGAAGGACCGTCTTCCTCCAAATTAGTCTAGTCATCTGTTAAGATCTGGGAGGGAGGAGATTCTCTTGTGTGTCCTGCAGACTTGGGAGACTAGGGTTACAAGGGTTACAGTGCTGGTAGTGACAGGTGAGAGGACCTTCTGGGGGGTGGTCCCCACTATCTGGAATTTGCTTCCATTTAATGAGCCAGTTTTTCACCAGAGACTGAAGTTGTGGTTCTTTCAGCATGCATATCCTGGACTCTCTTGATTTAGTTGCTGTGTCCTCTGGTTTGATTCTGTTTGCTTTGATTAATGTGTTTTGTTGCTGCTGTTGACTATTTTTTTAATTGTATGACCTATATTGATTGCTTTAATTTTCTGTGGTTGTAAGGCACTTGAGTCCTCTAGAGAGAGAAAATGATGAGTTTAACTTCTAAAACAAAGAAACCAAAGATAGACATGGAACTGGCATTGGTCATGTATTGAGCAACATGTATTGTGCAAAGCTCACATCAGAGCATTTATCCTCCACATGTGGCTGCAAAGTCAACCTGAACCACATTCTCCCTGTTAGGTTCCTTATAGGACTACATCCACTCACATTCAAATTGATGGATTGATTGATGTCTTGCATTGTACAATTCACATTTGCTATCAAAAGAAGGGCAGGGAAATTAACAAGAGTGGTTCATGTTGTAGTTTTTTTGTTTGTTTTTGCATTCATGGGATGCATGCATTGCCCAGGAATGGGATTTTGGATGACCTTGAAAATTCAGGGGGGGAAGGAAGGACTTGATAAAGAAATGTAGGTGGCACTAGTGCGAATGGATGTAGCCTGGCTGATCTCTACTCTCCTTTTCATGATAGCCCACCATTGTAAGATGGAGTGGTTCTCCTCTAGAGATGGGGGAAAACATGGGATTTGTGTACTGGAAAAATTTGATGTTCACACATTGTAAGTTATACCTTGCAGCCATATCTGCACAATAGCTCACCACCACCCCCTTTTTGTGCGCTAAAAACAATCTGAAAAGGCCCTGAGTATTTTAGAGATATGCATCTCTGTCTCTCTGGAATTCAGCATTTGCTCCTCATCAGACATGTTGAAATTCTTCTGGCTTTGCATGTTGCTGCGTCTAAGCTATTTATATGCAGTTGCCTTAGACCAAACCAGACAAAACTGAGTTCCATTCTGCCTGCAGCAGTTGACACACTTCCCAGTCCTGCTACTTACAGTAATGTCTTTTCTATGGAGAAGGCAGGGACTGAATCTGGGACCTCCTGCGTACAAGCAGGTGCTGGTCTATGAAGCCACAATCCACCCCAGTTACCCCAGAGATCAGCGCCAAATATTGAGAGGGTCTTCGTTAAACTGCTTTTTTCACTCTGGCAGTCCAATCCTAACCCCTGCTGGAACAGGGTAGACAGGTGACCTGCCCTGTATTCTGAGCAGGGTTGGGGCTCCCTGTGACTCAGCCTGGGACAAGCAGAATTCATTCCACTTACCCCAGGTAACACCGCAGCAGCCCCAATGGGGCTATTCGGATCTGCACCATCTAAAGAGGTGGCACAGATCCAAACAGCCGGGAGCTGCTCTGGGTCACCTGAGAGTGGGTTTATGATCTGGCCCAAGTGCCATATCATGGTCCCATTCCCCTGCTCAGCCTCAGTCTAACCATGAACCCTCCCACCCTCCCAGGAACATCTCTGTTCTGCCCCTGCCCCAGCCTCCCCAGACCCCCCATGCCAGGTTGACACGGCCGCTGTGGACCTACCTTTTCTCTGGCAGCCTCCTGACTCCCAAGGTGGTCAAAAGTGCCTTATAGCACTTTTGCGACACCTCTGGGCCGGTGTAAGGGACTTGCACCGGTGCAAGGGCTGCTTTGGATTGTGCCCTAAAAAACATCCACTAACTGCCCAATTGTATGGTCAGCAGAGGAATGTGAGACTGTTGAAAAGCAGTTGTAAAGTACCTACTAGCATTTAAAGGTACATTGTTTGTCCTGGTTACTTTTCATTTTGGAACCCTAGAGTTAAGACGCACTGATGCATTGCACTGCTTGTAACACACAGAGGACTGATTTCATTAGTTTAGGGTTGTGCATTTTAAAAATGCAAGTGACCACCTCAACCATGCTATAGCAGCGTCTGCCTACAGAGCTCTCTTTAAGCAAGCAAGTTCCAAAAAAAACCACTGATGACTCACTTGGTGCAGCCCTTGACAAAGCTACTTCTGCTGCAGGGAGCACAGAAACAGGAAGTTCCCAGAAAGGCTGTTTCATTCAAATGAACCAATTAACCATGTACTTTGCTATACTCAAGTGCTTCAGTCTTTCTGCTTAAATCACAGTTGTGACCAAGCTTCTAAAATATCCAGCCTCTTACACACTTTCAAGAGGAAATCAATTAACTATAAAGCAGGCATATGGCTCAGAATAAGATAAATATTACACTTAAGTAATATAATTCTCTTAATGATATCTGCTTCATTCTTTTTTATGGTCCTGTGGTATTATGAGCCAAGTTGCTGCTTCCCTTACCCCCGTTCCTGTGACTTGAACAGAGAGTTCAAACACACAGGAAGTAAGCTGAGGCAGTAAAACAATATGTTACTCAAGGCCAAAGTTACAAATGTGGCATGGAAGCTATTGAGCTACACAGAGCTCTCCTTCAGTGGTGAATGTTAATAAAGAATCTTAAAATGTGAACAACAAAAAAGTGTTTTGGGAAAGGATGTGGTGTTAAGCCCACTTAGCAGTTTTCTCTCAGGTCTCCTCTTATCTGTTGAACTGTGGTTACTCATGCAAGCTCCACCCTGATGTTAATAAGGTAACAGACTGATTAAACCAGGTGACATATGGCTTCCTGGCAGGACTCTAAACAAAATTACAGTCAAGTTTCTCCTAGGGTGTGGAGTATATTCACATTGTCTGACTAATACAATATTTTTGAATGTGGTAAAGTTCTTGGCAGAAAATTGGATTATAAATGTGCCTTATACTAAAGATCTCAGTTTACACAGAGGCATTCTGGAACACAAAGTAAGTGGAGAAGCATCACCTGCTGTGTTCTTGAGAGTCGGGTTGATGGTAAAGCCATGGGAGCAGACCAGACCAGTTTTAACAAAGGTCAGCCAGAGTGGCTATGAGTGCTTTGTACAGTTAGATCTTAAAACAAAAGGCTCTTCCCCCTCAAATGTTTTTTTCATTGCAGCAATGTTCTTAGCAAGGCTTCTAGGACCTAAGTTTCGACTCTGTTGGGGGATAGTCCTTCCTCTTAATCCAATGATATTCCAGAAAAGGAACCACAGACCCCATACAGTTTCCTATATAATCTAAGACCTGTGTAAATTATGCTGCAGATGTATCAGTTATGCTGGTTGAAATGCCTTCTATTTCCAATGACCTCTGCACTTGCACCCCCCACCTCTACTCCAATTGTCTCCCCAAGGAAGCCACTGAGTGGAGATAACGCCTGGAAATGAAATTTCCTTCAGAATTTCCAGCTTTGACTTGGACAGGAGCCAGGAAAGTGCACTCAAGAAGATGAAATCTAAAAGAGGAGGCAAAGGTGCCTTATTTAAATGCCAGTCATGGTCCAGTTCTGGACGCTTGCTGCTTAGTTGGCTGAAAGCATCACAAAGCAGAGCGCTGAGGAGGCAAATAAAAAGGGTCCTGCATTTTTAATTTTCTGGTTTGCTTCAGATTTAGAATTAGAAAAGGAAGCAGTTGCGGACATTTTGAGTATGAGAAGGAAGCTAGCCATTTGTTCCCTCTCTTTAAAGTAAGTCAGCATCTAACATGCCAAGTAAGAATGGTATGTTTTGAACTGCAGTCTCCAGAAGAAAAAATCTTGAAGGAATAAGTTTTAGACTACTGAAGTGTTATGGAGAGCCTGAATGGGGTAGTGGTTGTGATGTTAGACCTGGAAGATTCACATTCAATTTCCCACTCAGCCATGAAGCTGCCTGGGTGACCTTGGGCCAGCCATTATCTCTCAGCCTAACCATACCTCACAGGGTGAAGCAAAAAGGAGAGAAGGAACCATATACACCACCCTCAGCTCACTGGAGGAAGGGTCATATAAAAATCTGAAAAAATAAATTTTAAAAAAATGAAGCAGAAACTATATTAATGAACTACAAGAAGAAAACATTTGGGTGACATTTTTTCATGTTGCCAGCAGAAATAACTAATCTGATTTCACCATACATGCATGTGCGCATATACAGATACCTCTGATCAGTGGAGGCACTTCACAGCTGGAATGTGAATGGATTGAAAGTGGACTGTGAGAATGATCTTGAATTGCCAACTGTTCAACTAGCTACTGCAGCTGTGCCTTTAAAAAGGCACTTAGGGTAGGTTTGCCAGATGAATAGGAAAAAAAAAAAATCCAACCTGTTCCTGTGCCTTTACAATCAACTTAATGTGCAGAATTGGCATGTGAAGCTTTCTCAGGAATTTTCGAAGGTGATAATAAAACAAACTGTACATTTCACAAACATCAAAGGTGTGGGAGGAATTGGGTTGCTTGTCAGCCGTGATAGCAGAAATGCTGTCCAGTAGGTCTCTGTGACACTTGCAAAGCCATGTTCCCCACAGCACTAATTACCACACTGGAGGCTCTGGGGAAAGGTAGGATGCTAGAGAACGAGACTGAATGTTCTCGGTGACAAAATAAAATCATTTTGAGTGCTGCAGTTTCCAACAATAGCTGTGTTACCTGTTGGAAAGGCAGTTTGGGCAAATGCAACAACTGTGTGACTGCTGTGTGCAAAACACCAGGCTCTTTCACTAGAACAGCTCCACATTCACATAGCTGTGGTTTTGTTTTTGTGTGCTAGATGAACAAAGAAAGGAAAGGCTTCTTCAGTGACACTTTATAAAAAAATTTACTGAGGGAGCAAGAGAGGATAATCTGAGGAACAGTATTAAGTCTCTCACCAGCAGTGCTTAGAGATCCAAAGAGGACAGCTTGATGACTCTGGTTGTATGAAGTGATCATTCAAAATTTGACAGGTTTATATTTTCCCTCACCTATTTCTAATTGGCTTTCCTAGCACTCTGATCTACTCCTGTACATGGAGGCTTCATGAATCATATTGTCAGTCAGACACAGTGCTTCTTCCATCACTTGCAATCCTGTCTCATTTTATTCTCCTCCAGACTCCCAACTGCAATGAGTGACATTAATGGAACTGCAGGTGAGTAAGTGGCTTCCCAGCAGCAGTCTCATCCATTACCATGGCTGCATATAGCAGACAAAAGAGCAGCAACATGCACTTCTAATGGGGGTTAAAGTAAAGCTCTTAGAAAAAAAAGAGAGGAGAAGAGAGACCCTCCCAGTCTATCCTCCTCATCTCCCCCCATCAATCGATTACATTAGTCAGTGCTTGTCCTTGAGATGTCGTCTGTAGACAAAGGCTGATGGGGGGGAGGGTGAAAGATGAGCCTCTCTCATCAGATATGAGTGATTACATCTGAAGAATGGTGCATTTAAGTGATGTACTTTTAAAACAACCAAACTAAACGGGTTTATGTGGATATTTGATTCAGGCACTGGAAAACAAAACTGTGATGTTGATGTGACTGCATATATATATATATATATATATATATATATATATATATATATATATATATATATATATATATATATATATATATATATATAATCTGTTAGTACCATTTATCAAGTCAGTGGGGTATAGTAGCTAGATTGGAAGAGACCAGTATTCAAATCCCCAGTTCATTATAGATTGATGACCATTAGCTCTCAGAAGGGTTGTCAACTAGTCCCCATCCCACAATACATCAGTTAGTGTTGCCCTGTTAAAATCTTCAGGATTGTTTTAGTAGTCCACTGGAGATTGAGGCTGATACCTAGAGACTCCAGGCAGATCCTGGAGGGTTGGCCACTCTAACTCCACCTCAGCATACAATACAATACAGGGCCTCAGTGCTGTAGGCACCTGCATTACCTCTGGGCTGACACAGTTTTCTTTCTTTTCCTGTGCATCTCTTAGCACCAGTGCAACTCGAGCAACCATTTTCTTGCCTCCATAATTCCTCGATGAATTGATGCTCTGCAGCATTGCCCACATCACAGTGGCGTCACGAGGATTTCCGTCACTCGGTGTGGGAGACCTGTGCATCACCCCATGTAGTGGGCGGGACAACGCCCCAGGTGGACATGTACCATCGCCCCGCCCCCACCAGTTTTTTGGCTGTACCTTTTGTTATAACACAGATATTTCAATGTAGTTTGTTTCATTGCATTCTGCATGAAATTACACATTGATTGATATATAACATGGTCTTATTAATCCAAATTCTGATTTTAGTGATTTTGAAAACTTGTAGAGTCTCACACACACAGATCCAGTGTCAACTTAGTAACACCTTATTGCAGCAGTTCTCAAACTTTTAGCACTGGGACCCACTTTTTAGAATGACAATCTGTCCAGGACCCATTGGAAGTGATGTCATGGCCAGAAGTGACATCAAGCAAATTAAAATAAATAATTATAAATAATTAAATTAAAAGAAATAATTAAATAAGGGGGAGCCAGTCCTGTTCCACCAAGTGAATCTACTCTGAAGTGGTCAATGGGGCTTACTCTCAGGAAAGTGTGGGTAGGATTGCAACCTGAGCCCAAGCCTATGCATGTCTACTCTGAAATAAGTCCCATAGTGGTCAATGGGGCTTACTCTCAGGAAAGTGTGGGTAGAATTACAG
This sequence comes from Tiliqua scincoides, assembly GCF_035046505.1. Lineage (NCBI taxonomy): Eukaryota > Metazoa > Chordata > Lepidosauria > Squamata > Scincidae > Tiliqua > Tiliqua scincoides. The sequence continues at coordinate 80,648,790 of NC_089823.1, forward strand.
CCTGTGAGACCAATTCTATGCATGTCTATTCTGAAGTAAGTCCCATAGTGGTCAATGGAGCTTACTCTGTAGTCTGCCTGCAATAACACCCCCCCAAAAAGAATCAGTGAGATTTCCAGCCCTCCCAGTGCCCAGTTTAAAGTTCTTCTATTTCAGGCACATCAGAATAAAGACCCACCTGGCTTTGCAAGTGCAAAATAGAAAACTTTCCCCTTACCATTCAAGCCTCTTTTTTGTTCTTTTTAGGGGGGGGAAGGCTGCCTTCTGGAGCAGCTCCATGGGATCAGGACCCTTCTGTGTCCTCACATTCCCCTTTGCCTGGCCTGACCACCAGCCAAGGCCTGTCTGCCTACTTGCGAGTAAACATGATTGTGAGGCTGATTTGCTTTCCATAGGGCTCCATAGACTAGGAGGGAGGCAGCTGGGAGAGAGGAACCTCCTTCTCTGGTGTTTTCGGGGGCTACATTCATTGGATCATTCTGATGTCCTTGGAGCCTCTCAGCCTGCCTAGACTAAGGCAAGTCTGCCTGCTCGCGAGAAAACGCGGCCACGTGGCTTTGTTTCAGGCTCAGACTCGCAACTGGGAGGGGGGAGATTCTTGGGTATTTTGGGGGGGGCTGCATTCATTGGATCGGGACCATTGTGGTGTCGTTAGATTCCTCTCAGCCTGCCTTTTCCAACGGACTATGGCAAGTATGCCTACTCAAGAGTAATCCTGCGATACGGCTCACTTTCACTTTCCATAGGGCTCCATGCATTTTTTCCTTCCTGTTTTTTGGCCATAAATTTTGAACGAAGGGAGCGATTTCAATTCTGTGTTTTACATTTCACTCCACTGGCCATTCCTCAACCAACGGTGTATGGCATGATGCGGTAGCTCCTAACCCTGCAAAGTTAGTGCGTCCTCCCCCAGGGTGCGTCACCCCTCAGCGCGTCACCTGGTGCGGCCTGCACCCCCGCACCCCCTAGTGATGCCAGTGCCACATCAAGTGTATTCTGGTAGATAGTGGCTCCAGCCACGCCACCCAGAGAAACACCATCACCACTGTGTGTCAGCCTAGGAAGCCCATCAGGACCCACCCACAATGAGGATATCAACATAGGAAGGGAACTGCCAAAGAGCCCTTTGCCAAGGCTCTCTTAAACCTGGAGGTGGTCCTGGATAAATATGGGGATTGTGTGGCCTAATAAATATGTGTGGAATTGTGTATTCTAACTGTGGTCTAATTCATATGGTCTGACTAGAGATTGGAGAACATGGTTTTATTTTTCATGGATTTTGGTGTTTTCCAAAAGACAGAAGTGCAGAAAGCAGTGTTATTTTTATTCATTTTATTTTTATTCATTTTATTATTACATTACAATTATAAATTATATTAACTTTAAGTGTACTAGGTTGGTAATATAAGTGGTATGGTGTCAGAAGATGCAGCCAAATCATTACTCATGCACCCCCATAAATGAAAACCAAATAAACTTTTTTTAAAAAGATTTTGGTGGGGTTTTTTGTTTGTTTTGACAAAAAATGAGAAGTGCAGAAAGTGATGTTATGTGTTTTTATTTTGATATCAACATTTTCTCTCACCTTGCATAGGTAACCTCTGGAGGCAACTTTAATCCTGCACCTTTTTCATTTGGGTTATTTTTTCCCCAGACCCATTCCCCTCATCATCCTACTCTGCCCCTGTGGTGGACCTCCCCAGCTCTGTGCCCCACGGCAAAGGTCCGCGATGGTACCCCCAGCGGGATGTCACCACCATCCCCACATGCAAATCTGCCCCCCTTACCTGGAGCTCACAGAGCCTTGCGCAGCTCCAGGACACGTCAGGGAAGCTTCCTGAGGGTTCCTCAACACTTTAAACTGTGTTCTGGAAAATCAGAAGCACAGTTTCTGACCCCATCAGGAGCCTCAGAGAGGTTTCTGCAGGGTCCGAAAGGCACGCAAGGCTCTGTGCCCAGGGCATTTGCCCCAATGACTAAATGGGAGGTCCACCACTGCCTTGCCCTACTCCAGTTCTCAGTGGCATGGTCTTATTTGCTCAGTAGCACACGGGCTGGTTCTATTCTACTACATGTGTTTGCTTGCTTTTGATGGACAGCAAGAAGAAGCAGGCTGTAGGAATCCTCTGGACTTGCTGCTGGCACACCATCTGCCTTCATTCACTGAATGAGACCATAGCAATAATCTTATCCTGCACAGTAAAGCAGGCAACAGGCTGTCACTGACTGCTTTAGCTTCATTGAAACATTTCACAGAATTGGACTGTCTTGAGTCATGCAAGTAAACAAAATCTAGTTGTCAGATCAGCAAACTGTCACATGGCATGATTTGCCCTTGTTTTTGTAGTAACAGTTGAAAGATAAACTAATCAGAGGAATGGGTTAAGTCAGAGTCATTAATTCTCCTTTCCGGGTCTAACATAAAGTGCAGATGTGTTTCACATGCATTCACATGGGTCAAAAGAGCACCATCTTATTGTGCTGTGTCTTAAAATAAAAAGGAACTGAGCAGACTTTTACTTTCTGAAATAACAGATGGATCTGCTCAGCACAATTTCAGGTTTTGTCTGAAAGCAGTGCCTTGAGATGTGAGAAAACAAGGCTGGTGCTCCTCAACATCATGTTGTCGTGTTTCTTTTTGGAAGCCTCTGGATATAGAGATCTCTCTGGAATGTGTGGAATGGAGAAATCCACCAGAGCTTGAACAAGGCAACCCCCAACCAAAGGGGGGCTGATATAATGTAAGGACACATCACCTTGGGGTGAAGAGCCTCATTTTGGGGATATAATGTGAGGTAGCGAATCTGCTACCTGGTATTTGCCACTTCCATGCAGTAGGCAGGAACCCAGGAAGCACAAAAGGGCATCATTGAGCATGTCATTGTCAGGTGTTGCAGTACCACAGGAAACTCTGAGTCAACACTTTGGACTAACAAGGGCCAGAGGTGGACTGAGACCTAACATTCCTGTGACTGCAGACTGCTCTTTCCAGGCACAGAAGCAGGGCCCAGGAGGGACTTCTTAAAGAGAAAGTCTTCTGGTCTGGAGTCACACACTCTTTCTCCTCTCTCTGAAGTCATGCCTGACCTGCAGCTGGCACTGGTGTGCAGGCATCGTGTAGTGTGACATATACAATACCTACAGACGTTTGAGCTGCTTCTGGTACAGTGTAAGGCTGCACTTGAGGATAACATTGATGCTTAATTTACTAAGATTAGATGAACTGTTCTCCATAGAGGCGTTGGCTTGGTCATGTCATGAGAATGGATGATGGGTGGATCCCAAAGGATCTCCTCTATGGAGAACTCGTGCAAGGAAAGCGCTCTACAGGTAGACCACAGCTGCGATACAAGGACATCTGCAAGAGGGATCTGAAGGCCTTAGGAATGGACCTCAACAAGTGGGAAACCCTGGCCTCTGAGCGGCCCGCTTGGAGGCAGGCTGTGCAACATGGCCTTTCCCAGTTTGAAGAGACACTTGGCCAACAGTCTGAGGCAAAGAAGGAAGGCCCATAGCCAGGGAGACAGGCCAGGGACAGGCTGCACTTGCTCCCGGTGTGGAAGGGATTGTCACTCCCGGATTGGCCTTTTCAGCCACACTAGACACTTTTCCAGAACCACCTTTCAGAGCGCGATACCATAGTCTTTCGAGACTGAAGGTTGCCAATACAAGATGAGCTGTAGTGTCATATGTCCTGAAAGTTGGCCCTCTCTGACCTGCAAGTTCATCCCATATATGACCGATTCTCCCTCATGCGCATTATAGGGCTTGAGCCCTGGTTTTGAAACCAGGTTGTGGAGCATAACCCTTACACAAATTAAGCCGTGGGTTGAGCACAGGCTCCTTGTGACACTCAAACACCAAAAACAAACAAAAAAAGGTGTAGGTCTCACCTTGTGCCGCTGTGCCCCCCCCCCCATTGCAAAGCTAGAAGAAGGTTGTGTTAGCTAGTCCAGAGGCTTGGGTTGTGCGCGCTCTCTCTCTCTCTCTCAGATGCCTGAGCTGAGCTCATAAACTTCCAAAGGTATATTTGTATAATTTATTCATTTATATCCTGCCTTTCTCCCCAAAGGGACCCAAGACGGCTTGCAACAATAATTAAAAAGAACTCAATTAAAAACATGATTTTTTTTAGATGGCATAATAAACCTCAAGCATTAGGGAAAAGTCCCCAGCAATCTGATACTTCCAAAAAGATGAGTTTACTTTGTTCTGAGCCTGACCAGTCCTTTGTCACATCTGTGTTGCTGCAATTTCAGAATCTGTGTTGTTACCCGGCTGACATCATGCTTGAAACTTGGGTGTGTCCGTAGCAGTTAATCCACTTACATTTACTTTGTAAACATTTCTGAAACTGATACTTGCAGTTTAATGGCTGTTCAATAGTTCCTTAGAAACGTGCAAATACACAGACGTTTTCCAAGTGCATAACTCATGCTGAACATAGAGTTGCTTAAAATTTTGTGATAAAAAGGGGGGTGAGCTTTCAACTGGAAAATTTAATTCTCAAGAAAACCCTTCTGTCCTTCTCCCATTTTTTTTTCACACTTGAGCATTTTCAAAACACCCCACAGAACACTATTCATTGCTAAGTAACTGTAGAATAATATTTTTTATTTAGGTGACCAGAGTATGCAGAAAAGGTCACTTGCAGCCATGTACTGCATATGTATCAGTGCTCTTTCACTGAGCAATTGGTTTTCTAGAACCTTAAACTATACAGTTCTTTCTTTTTAAAGAGTACTAAATGATACTATCAGACTGCCCTGCCACAGCATCACCTCCCCCCAAGTATGACCCTCAGTGCTCTTCTTTAAGCATCAGTCGAATCAATGCAGCTGCCAAGGGACCAAGCACTACACCCAAAGGAAGGTTTGTATTCCCTGCAGTATCTGTGGTATGTGGTAAGAGGCTCATTAACTCCTGCCACAGCATGGTTACACCACAGCACAGAACACTGCCCTTAGGCAACAGAGTGCAGTGCAATTTTTGATAGTGAGGTTTTGGTTGGGCAGGATTGCAATCATTTCCTGCAAGGCACAGGGGTGTTTTTGCAGGCACCCTTAGCAACCAAAGTATAGCCTATCTGTGGCGCAGTACATTAGTATAGTAGATTGCTGCTGGAAACTGGGACCAAAATCACAGTGCTTACTAACAAGTCAGATCCATTTATTCCAGTTTATTCTAGTTGCACTCGGTTATTGTTAGATCAGGCAGGGGTTAGGAACTGGACGGGAACAATGTTCAACAGAGAAATGTCCGAAGGAACTGGAATAATTCAAATGAAAAGAGGTCCCTGATTGGACAGTGACAAGTTTATGCTCCCTATTCCTGGAGTTATTTTAGGTGTTTGTAAAACAGAGTGTGTCTTGCACCTTTTGGTAAACATGCATCTTATCAACGCCCATATCATTTGTTTCGTTTATTATTATTATTATTATTATTATTATTATTATTATTATTATTATTATTATTATTGCTGCTGCTGCTGCTGCTGCTGCAACAACAATAATAACAATCTCTCATCTCCTAATCCAGCAATTTTCAATCTTTTTCACCTCATGGCATACTGACAAGGCACAAAAATGATCAATTATCACACATCAGTTTTTTTAACAATTGATAAGGAAGGGGACTTACATCCCCCAATGCCCTACTGATAAATGACCCTCCCCCAAACTGCTGTGGCACACCTGTGAACCATTTGTGGCATACCAATGTGCTGTGGCACACTGGTTGAAAATCGCTGTCCTAATCTCAGTAAAAGAAATAAATATTCTTATTATTCATAAATATTCATTTCAATTTTTACTTAGTATTCCCTTTTTTATTTCCCAGGAAATGAAAGGGGTGGCAGGAAATCTCCCAGGAAATGACAGGAAAAGGGTGAAAGATAAGTTGTGCGCATTCTCGATGGAGGTAATGGAAACACACAAATGCATTCCCCCTGCTTTCCTAAAGATTAAGCAGATTTGAGCTTAAATGTATGCTGCAATCTTGCAATTAGCACCAGGAAGAAGAAAATAGGTTGACCCCATCAAAGAGTATTGTACCTTCTTTCCCATCCAGTTAAGACTCATCAGAGTCATGTGGAATTGAACGGATCCTTTTCCCTCTTGGCCCTGTAGGGCGCACACTGCTGCCCAGAACCTATCAGAATATGGTTGCCAAGTAGCTTTCAAGAGGCACGCATAATATCTGGCTTCACTTGCCATGATTATTGCATGCCATCTTCTTTTGTCTGTAAATAACTGCCACTTGAAAGACTCTCATCAGGCTTTTGACTGCCTTTCTGGACAGCCACTCTACACATTTTGGAGGCACTGTTCAAGGGAGGTGGGGAAGCGAGGGAACCAGTCAAGTAGTCACTGAGTACCTCTCAAGTGGCAGCTTTCTACCCTCAACAGGCGCCAGTCACTCTGGGTTTATGGCCCTGTTGCTTCTTGTGCTCAGTTGCACTTGGCAGTACAGAACCAAAATGTACGGTCAGAAATCTTGTTCCTCTTTACAGCACAGGATTTTGCAGTCCCCAAGAGGTTATGAAATGTTGTAGCAAGGTCAGAACAGGAAGTGCAATCAGTAGTGAGTAAATAGAGTATTTCCTTCCTCTCGGCAGTTTTCAGAACTTCTTTCTCCAGTTCCAAGTCATTTTAGAGCTGTTACTCTCAAATGTATGTAAGGGAGAGTTGAGGAAGGGTTCACACACAAGTACTTTTTTAACAGGATACGCCATCCTTTCTTGTATCCTCTCTTTAGTCCTATTGACCACCCAGTCATCAATACAGGTCTAGCTTTGTTTCAGGATTAAAACATTGATTTCTGTGCTTTCTCCATGTTGAGAACAACAACAAGGACAACAACACAGTTGGCTGGCTGTTTTATTTTAGGACCTTGGGGATTACTGGGATCAGCTTGCTTTTTTATTTTTTTATTTTTGCATGAACTGAATGGAAACAGACATAAACATGCTTGCAACATAAAAAAAAAAAACCTGTATGGCGCAATATGGCCTAGAAGCTGCTGTGCTGTAAAATCTAATGTACCTACCCACCTAATTTCTCATGAAAAACAAGCTGTCAGAAGAGGAATGTCAGCGTTTTATCTGTCTCTAGAGATGGCTACCAAAGTACTGGCCAAAGGTTAAAGAACCAAATTATGCATCTCCAATCCTTAGCTCTGTGAGTTGTGTACTCATTCTGAAACCCTTCAGTTCCCCAAGTGGAACCATTTTTGTCTTTGTAGCTGTTTAGATTTTATGTGTCAGCTTGTGACAGAGAATAATCCTCCTGTTCGCTTATCTTGTATTTGCTAACTTTGGCATAGTAGTGGAGCTAGACTGTCCCAACAATCTATCCTGCGTAAAGAAAATAGACATATTCTGAAACTGTTTTTCTTGATTAGTCGGCATACAGCTTGAGCCTTGGTCCTAAAGTTCATACACAGAGACTGTCCCAGTGGCTATTTGCTGGTGTTTCTTTTGCATCTTGTTTTTGATTGTGAGTTCCTTTAGGTCAGGGAATTTTATTTCATTCTTTTGCTATATCAGTTGCTTTAAGAACTTTTTGTTGAAAAGTGACAGACAAAAACAACAATAAAGATGGCTACTATAGGCACTTCTGACCCACCTCAAAAAGTGAGATGGTCTCAGTACTGATTTGTTCATGGAAGATTATGCTACAATAAATATGCATTTATTGAGGTGCCCCAAGATCTTTGGTGTTCCACCAAAAAAGAGTAATGCTGATGTTGCATATATATTGCAATATATTTTGCAACATGTATTGCAGTATAATACAATATGTGTTATGGTCTAACAAAGCCCAATAAGTTGGGCATGGATCAAATGAATGCCTAGATGGGAGACCACTGGTGGGGGGGGGGCGCAATCGAACAGCCAGCAGGAAGTAAGTAAAAATATTTCCTGAAGCACCTGCCCCCCCCCAATCAACCCCTGATTGGAAAACATTGTAAAGCAGCAGCTGATGTATTGGAGCTTCTCTGTCAGCACTGTGCAGTTGCATTGTTGCTGGGGAGGGGGCAGCAGCTCTCACAGCAAACCACTACAAATCGGTCCTATACTGGGTACTAATGGGCAGGTGTGAGCTGCTGCTTGCAAGACACTGACCAGTCAACATCCACCCTCAGGATGCCTGCACGTGTCCTCCGTAGACACTACTCAGTAATGATGGCCTGCCAAACCACCTCACCAATTGCATTGGTTGCTGTGAGAAGCTGCTGTTGGCAGTTCTGAGCTGGAGTTCAGAGCTTATACAACCTACCTTTTCTACTCCAAATCTTCAAAGAGAGTGCTGACATTCATAGACTCTAAATTATTGGCTCCTCAGAGTGAGTTCTGTAAAGGAGTCCCACACAAGCTGAGACAGCAATACAATGTCGACTTGCAATCTAAATAAAAATGAGTGAGAGAGAGCTCCTTCCCCAAATGTATGATAGCATAAACAACTTGATTAAAATGATAAGAAGAAACTGTACCTAATAATAAACCAATGTCCTTTGGCTCCACATACTAAAACAGGTACAGTACTTACACTTCTAACAATGTGTGCTGGTTACTGGTGTATATCTAATGTATACCTAAAATGGAAGCATGTCTTCCAGATGTACTTATTTGGCTGAAGTCCCACACTTTCTAGTCCCACTAGAAGGACACCCATCTAGTAATATTTCAAGCTCGCATATACAAAAACTTTGATAATCTGAAAACAAAGTATTGGGGGTCCTATCTTTGAATAACAGATATACTGTATATCTAATATTTCAGTGAAAGCATATGTGCATTCCAGATTGTTGGTTCACAACTGGAAGAAAAAAACCCTCCAGAAAAATTTAATCCTGGAAGGTTTAATATAGATTTATAGTTCAGATATAATCTAAATTCTAGAGGGATGGAATTAGTATGCAAAGCATACAGACCAGATAACAACAGCAAGATCATTACACAGCATACTGTATTAAAATAGCATGGACTAAGCAGGCAAAAAAATCTGACAATGTGCTCACAGCCTGCTGAGCTAGCCGAGAGCCCGTGATCCTTGCGATTCTTCTCAAGCTGGCATTCCAGGGGAGTAAATAATTAATCATGCTCCTTCTTCCCCCACAAAAAGCAGCTGGTGCGTTCTACAAATCCTTGTCTCCGTGTCCTGTCCCCTCCCCAAACACAGCTTTTTAAATATTGCTGCAGTGGCACCCTGTCAAGATGGAAAAGCCCAAGGGGGTCTTAAACCTCATTGGCAACTCTGTAACTAATGGATTACCCAGCAGCCCCTGCTGAAAACCTGTGGGTTATCACAATTTTGTGTACACACACACGCATCCATGACTTTAATCTGGCTGGTGTTATTCATGCCTGGCAGTGACATTTTCATGACAGGCATGCTGCTGCAATAATTAGTTGGAGTGCAGGTTACGTAAGCCACTCTGTGTACATAGCATACAAAAGATATCTTCAGAAAAAGAGGAGAGGGTAGTCATCTATGTCCTTTTCAGTGTTTATTGGAAAACAGCAGCTGCAGCATACACATAGGTAACCCATTCCCGCTTAAGTCAATCCTAACCACGCTTTGCTGGGAATCTTTACTTCCCATGCGACAGGCCTTATGCAACTCCTTCCATTACATGGCATTCTAGTGATAAGAATGACTCGTCCTACTAGTAGTCCTACTATTTAGAATCTTTCCCCCTCCTCTTTGTACACTATCTATGTATCCATGTACCTAACTTTCTAAAAGCCTAGTCTGCTTCCCACCAGTCCCTGGCATACAGTGCTACCAATGGAGCATGTGTTGCATGCTGTGGTGGGGGAAGGGACGAAATGGCCCAGGAAAGGCAAGTAAAAATCATTTTTATTTACTTCTCTGCAGGCTGCCTGGCCATCAACAGATTTTCTCAGACCAATGTCAGCTCTTTAAGCCTGAGTAGACACCTGGGGGTGGGTCCAAGGTGGGAAAGAGGAATAGAATGGACACAAGTATCGCCGATGAGATCCACCCTCTCCCATCTCTGAACCACCCCTTGCTCTCCCTGCTTCTCACCCTGAACTGCCCACAAGCTGGCCCCTCTGCCACCCTACCTGCTCCAGCATGGCATTTGTGAGCCACTGCTGCATGTGTGGAGCCTTTGGTGCACCAATTACAATGCTGCAATGGCATGTAAGATGGAAGACTGGGAGTTCAGACCATAAGTGCCCTGTAGCATTGGGCCACTTGACTACAACTTCAGTGTCTCAAGAGGTGAGCTCTCATCCATGCAATGTGAAGCCATAATAAATGTGTTATTAAGACATGGGTGGCATCAAGGGATGGCTGCCATATCTGTCGGGGGGAGTGGCATTTGGCCAGGTCAACCCTGAGCACTCAGTACTGATGGCAGAGGTAGTGGGGGTGGGGTGACTTGGGGATAGTGCAGGGTTTTCCCCAGGGTACCGAGCAACCTCATGCTAACACTGTAGTCAGGAGCCTTTGTTGTTTTTTGTTGCAGCAGACTGACATCGCTTCTCCACTGCAATTTACCTTAGTGTAATACAAGACACAATGTGTTAGTTTTTGTTGTTTTGAAGGCGCTTTCAGTACATGGACACAGATGAGTGTGAAGACTGGCAACAGTAAGTTGTCCATTGGTTCCAGATTCCATTTGAAGTTGCTAGGTTGTAGAAGTCTGTAGGTGAGCTTCATGTTCTTATTCCAATTCACACAGTGCTGTACATTTATCCGTGTTTGAAGATGCAGGAATACAGCTTCTCAATCAGCTCAAGTGTGTTTTCTGTGTAACTGACATTCTTTTTAATGACTTTGGCCTTGAAAAGCAGCTGAAAAACTGCTTTGCTGTATTTTCCTCGAGCTGCAAGCAAAGAGATCCCAGTGATTTTTTAAATAATGGCAAAAATCAGACAAAAACAATACCCTGTAAAAATAACTTAATACTTTGTTCCTTTGAATGTTCTAAGGAGACAGAGAAAGTTAGTTCCCTCCCCACACACATATGTACTCCCATGGAATAGAGCACTGGTGTTAAATTAACAGTTTTCTGTTCTTTGATAAGACCTTATGCCTCAAACAAGAGCATTTTTAAAAGGAAAAGGGAGCGAAGCCTTTAAAAGAAACCGTAGAATGAACTTAGAGTATACTGAGTACATTTAACCATTTGAAATGCATAGTTACAAGGAATTCTGTCTCCTTCCTGGTTTGCATATTTTTCATAACACTGATGTATGGAATATAGCAGCACTGACCAGTATTTCTGACATATTCACAATTTGAGTCTGCTTATAGCAATCAGCAAAACTAATGACTTCAACTAGATGAGTCCAAATTAGACCATTCATGATTGGTTACTATTCCAGAGGGTGTTATGAAAACTCATGTAGCCTTTTGCCACTGCAGTGAAAATTACATTTCTGTTGTGGTATCACTCGGCCTGTTAATCTCTTTCCTATTGCTCTTCAGTGACAGTGCTTTCATTGGAAATATTTACTTTGTGGCAATGCATCTTCCTTGTCATGTCTGTGGCTGACATTGTCTTTGATACAACAAAATAGCCTTAAGGAAAACTCACAATTACTCAAACTGGCAATTGTTTTTAATGAGGCCATTTTTCTGAATAACATCTTGACTTTTGGATATGTGTAAAAGCAGAACACACCACACTGAGGATCAAACCATATTTCATGGCATCTTTCTTTATACAATTGTAGTTGTGTCTGGAGGCACATTGAACTGAACCTGAACCGTCCCAGAATGAGAATTAGGGATCTAAAGCTGTCTCTAAATATGAAGATACATGTGTAACCTTTGTGGCTGACTTTCTGGAAATGTTGGTCTAAACTCCCAAGTTTAGGGGGCTTTAGCGAACTACTCCCACCACCCACATGCTAATATGCCAATTAAACCTTCTACAACTCCTCTAGGGCTATGTTATTCTACATACACACCATCTATTGTATCGTTCTTGAAATACAGACAATTTTCATGAGAGATGTGCAGATCTTATTCTGATTTCATTATCTGCTTGATCTTTTTGCTACCAATGCTTTTTTAGTGCTTTAAGTTTATCTGGTTAGTTATCTAATGGCCCAATTCCATGGGTGCACTATGCCAGCAGACCATGCTGCTGCAAATGCAACACTACCAGAGCACGTGGCCTGGCTACTGCCACAAGTGATGAGCAACCAGGTCAGTGCAAAGATGAGGACACCCATTGGTGCAGGTGAGGCTGCACAGAGGTTGAGAGGGAGGCATAGAGTGGGTGGAATGTGACAGGGTGGACAGAATGCGGAGGAGATAGGTCAGGTTGGGGAACAGATCAGTCCCAGGAAGGGGGAGGGATTGGCATCAGCATTGCCTGCCAAATCCTAGCCCTTCCTGGGTCTGATCCACCTTCACAAGTCACTGTTGACTTGCACCAGGCATATTGCTAGTGCAGGCCCGAGTTGACCGAGTTGAGTGGAGGCAGCAGATGACTTCCCATTTCTTATTTAAGACTTCCTATTTCTTATTTAAATAAGTATTTTGTAGAGAATCTTTTCAGTTTTCTTATTGTCAGCTTTTTTCCCTTGCCTTTTTTTCTTTGTTGTTATTATATATGATATTATGCATTAAGGGGGGAAAACAGACATTTTGGGAAAAATTAAAATATGTGTATTGCTTATCAAACCTAAACCAACTCTACTACTTGGGCAGTCCAATTGTACCCCTTCCCCATCGATGCTGCCACACCACCAGAATGTGCATTGCATCCTGCTGTGGCGGGGAGGGGTACCAGAGGTCTCCTCCAGGTAAGGTGACATCCTTCTTCTCTGTCTGTTTGCCCTCCTCAGCACCTGGTGATGATGCATTACTAAGGGGCCAGAGCAACCCACTTCTTGGTATTTTAGGCTTCAGCAGGACGTCACAATGTCTTGGGGCTCCACAGGTAGTTAAGTATATCTTAGGGCCAAAGTAAATATGATGTAAATCAGAAAATCTCTGATTAAAATCTCCAATGTTTAAAAAAAAATGGCAGTCATAGGAGAAGGGGGAATTGGATCAAGGCTATACATTAACCCATTTCCCTGTGTCCTTTTCCCAGTGAAATTTCTTCTCTCAATTCATAGTCCCATATGGGGATAAATATGTAGGTACCTGGATGATGCATGTAATATGATATGGACAAATAGCAGCTGGAGGGATTAATTAAGAAAATAGTAAGGCTGTACAAACTATTCTGGTCCCCATTGCTGTTAAAAATGTCTAATAACTGTGAGAAATCCTAAGCACAGAACTTTTGTTTTACAACTAACTTGCTCCATAGTTTTTGCCAGTTCATAAAACAGGAAAAAAATAAAAATGAAATAAAAGTTGAAAATAGAAACCATTAACACTGTAGTAAACAAACGGAAACTTTTATTATCTGGGTTTAAAAACAGTATGTTGGCCTCAGCATTATCATGCAGAAGCAGAAGACATTCCGTTTCAAAGAACATCCTATATGTGCTTATTCAGAAGTAAACCACACTATATCAGGAGGCTTACTCTCAATAAGTGTGTATAGAATTGAAGCCTAACAGTGCAGTCCTATGCATGTGTATTTAAGACTACAATCCTATGCACACTTACTTGGGAGTAGGGCTCATTGAACTCAGTGGGACTTACTTCTGCATAGATGTGCATAAGATTGTGCTGTAAGTCTCATTGAATTCAGTGGGACTCACTCTCCGGTAGGTGTGTACAGGATTGCACCGTTAGGATAGCAATAAAGGCTGCAATCCCATACATGCTTACCTGGGAGTAAAACCCACCAAACTAACTTCTAAATGGGACTTTCTAAGTCGATTTGCATAGTATTGCACTGTTGAGAGAGCAATAAAATACAAGTAATAATTGTAGACAAAATTAGCTATCTTGAACCCATACATATTTGTATTATTTATACTGCTCTCTGTCCATGCCAGTAACTAATATATTCTTGATAATACTAGCATTGCTCAAGTTAATTTTTCTAACAGAGCCAGTGTTTAAAAAAAGAATCCAGATTTTCATTTTGAAGTTCATGGAGTTCAAAAAATGGATAGTCTGCATGAACTGAACTATGCAAGCCTTTCAAGTCATATTAATGTTTCTTGACTGTGTATCAGTTTCATTCTTTCACTTTTGGTGGAAAATGGAGGAATCTGCGGCATGAGAAGCAAATGGGGTCTGAGACTGCATCACAGAAAGGCTTGTTGCAGAAGAGCAACAGGTTTAACAGGCACCCAGAGTGCACTGCTAGACCTAAAACTTGAAGATACTTCAAATTCTACAACTTATGAAGTACTTTCCTAACACAAAGTCCTAAGAGTTTTGTTTGTTTAGAAAAAGCAGTGCTATTACTCTTTCATCTCAGATTCAAGAGAGTTGCAGCCTTATGAACTGACAACAATGGTACGTTTGTCATACAGAAGAACAATCATCTGGAAAGCCCCTAAAACCACACTAGTGGCACTGCAATAACAACGTTTACTTTGCAGCATCCACCCTTAAACTAGGTATCTCACAGAATGTTTGGGACTGGTCTAGCTCTTATTTACTTTAAAGTCTAAAGACCAGTTTGTGAAGGCAGAAGAATGTAGTGGCCACAAGGGGCATTCCACTAGACACTGTATGGCTGGCCTGCTTTTGAACCTGTGTTCTCATAAAGAGCCTGGGATCAAAGACGAACATGCTTCACACTATGCAATGCACACCCCAAAGTCTGCTAATGAAATGGGGCTACAGGGCTTGAAAACAGGCATAGCACAGGAGGGGAAGTGACTCCATGATAGAGCACCTGCTTCATATGAAGGATGTTCAACCCCTGCTATCACTCTGGAAAATCAAAGACCACCTGATACCCCCGAGAGCTGTTTGTTAGTGCAATCAATGTTTCACTAGATGGCTCATGAACTGGTTCAGTAGAACACAGCTTCATATATTGTATTCAATGGTAACAGGATATTCTTGCCCTGATAAATCAATGTATGCCAGCTACAATTGCCAATAGAGATGGTATCTTCAGTGCTCAGAATTCTTCTCCCTCCAGGTGTATTGACTTCAGTATTCCTGCACCAGATTTAAATTGATAATAAAAATAAATAATAATAATAAAACTTTATTTTTATCCCGCCCTTCTCCCTAACGGGACCCAGGGCGGCTAACAACATATTAAAAAACAGATTTTAAAAACATTAATACATTTAACATGTAAAACATAAAATGATAATGATAAAAACATTTAAAAACACATTATAGAGGCCATAAAAACAGTAGTCAGATTAAAGACAGAATAAAAGAGCAAGTCATCGAGGAATCAAGCCTGTAACAAACTAAAATATGTATAAAAATGTTAAGAAGGCCAGAAATCAGAAGGTTTGTTTAAACAACAGTGTTTTCAGGCCTCGCCGAAAACTCTCAAGAGAGGGAGCCATTCTCAAATCAAGGGGAAGGGAGTTCCATAATGTTGGTGCCACTACCGAGAAGGCCCTCGGTAGTGATTAAGTACTGCAATTATGGGAACATATTATTTACTGTCAGAAACCTCTATAGATTTCTCAACTGCCAACATTTTAGGAAATTTTCCACATAAATCGCTTTTGAAAAGTTTGCGTTAAAAATATAATTTTCTACAACCTGGAGAGTTTTCAAGTGGGAATAATCTCATAAAGCATCCACCTGTCTTTTCTGATATTGAATATGACTGTGCTTCCTAGGTGTTTTGTTTTAAATCAATAAAAACAGCAGAATAATGCTAATTCTTTTGCAGAAAGGAAATGCTTTTGTAACTTTGCCTACCTGATTCAGGGTGTTTTTCCCCCCCTGCAATCACTGGCTTTTCACATGTTTCCATATCCCCTCAAAAGATTTTTGCTAAAACGGCCTTAATGGATTTCTATCAATTGATTTTCATTTTCAGTTCAGACAGTAATACATCGTCAATTGTGTTGTGTTATAGATAAAAAGCATGGACTTCATTTTGGCATTTCCTTTAGTTTCTTGAGAATCGCCCAACTGTGTTGCAAGGTACAGGATCATAAAACAACTGCTGCCAGTGTTCTTTCCTAAGGGCTAAACTACATCTGACTGTGATTCATGGGGGATAAGTCTATCAATGGCTGTTAGTCATAATGGCTATATGGAACCTTTGGACTCAGATGCAATATAACACTGAATGCCAGTTGTTAAGGGAACAACAACAGTCAGGACGGGGGCTGTTGCCTTCTCTGGTGAATGCAAATCTCTTCAGGAGGCATCTGGTTGGGTATTTGGGGAAGCAGGATGTTGGATTAGATGGATCTTTAGCCTGATCCAGCAGGGTACTTCTTTGATTCTTAAGATTTTTGCTTTTGGTTTGATTTTATTGGAACCACCAAGGGGTCTACAATTCTTATTTGTACAGATGTGCTGGCAGAGATGGTATTTAATCTTGCTCTGCCCCATTGTCTTCCTGATCCAAATGCTGCCATCTGAAAACTGCTGCTAATGTCTAATTGCATGATCTGAAGTTCTGGGTGAGTCTAGCAATGCTTAGGATAGGGTGGACTGATTACTGGGCTAGTTCAATAGCACAAATCATGTTGTGGTGACATTTCCCTACCACTGCAATCAGATAAACTGACACCAAAGCAATGGGTCACTGATTGCCTGGCTGACTGCTGATTCATAGGAAAGGACCAGCATACTTTGCTATTCCTTGAGATCAAAAGGCATTTGCTTTCCATTCACCATATAATCTAGCGTTTCAACCTTTCTCCTGTGATATAATAGACAACAAAGGATGGCGAGAGAAGCGGCAGCTCAGGGTAACAACGATAAATGTGAGAAGATCTAGCTGGAAACACTTATGAATTCCCACCACCATAAACTGTTACTGTGAGAACCCCATGAATTTCACAAATATCATTTTGTGGCAGCATTCACAGGGCCCGCTGAAATAAATGGACATGGATTGCACCCCATGCAGTCAGCCCTGCAGCTCCCAGTGTTGGCCCAGCTTGGGACTGGTTGCATTGCTGTTTTTGGTCAAACATTGATCATTACAGTTGCAGGTAGATGGTTCAATTGCAACATACTCTTTGCTGCAACTGTGGTAAAAATACTGTACCATTCATACAAATCTGAGAGCTAGCTCAAATGTGGAGAACACATATTTTTAATGTCCCAAATCACTTGTATGTTGAAATTTGTTTTTCCTTTTAGTCTTAAACGAGTCTGCTAATCCTATCTTGACACAGACCAACGCCCATTTTGGTGCCTTAAAAGTTAGACCTTGGATATATTAGGGGTGCTGAATTCAAAACATGGCATCAGTTTTGCCATACCAGCTCTAGTTCTGAAGATATGGCATAGTCACCTAATATGTTGATTAAATCAGTCATCTGCACATCAGCACCTAGGTGGGCATGCAGTATCTTCACAACTAGAGCTGATTCAGCCAAACTGATAGAATTTTTGGAATCAGCACCCCAAATATACCCAAGAATAGGTTTGACTTTCAAAGCCCCAGAACAAAACATTTTTATTTATTTTTTTGGTAGGGCAGTGTAAAGAATATTTTTTGACAACACTTTGGGGTGATTCCCATAGCCCCTGTAGAATGACAAGTTCAGGATGGCTGAGTTGGTGTACTATGTGATAAGCCTAAGCCCTGTATTTTTTTTCTTTAGCACATGGACCTTTGGTATTGACACTCCAAAGGTTTCCAAGAGCTGATCAGTAATAACCAAGTAGAAATGGGGACTATCTTGCTAGGTGAAGCAACCACTCAGCTGCTTCACTGTCAGCAATTACTTTTAACTGGGAATGGATGCAAAGAATGAAGGTTGCAACACGGAAAAAAAAGTGTGAGTGTACTTAAAAAAAAAAAAAGAGCAGATAGGACTTCAAGTCACTGCCAGACTAGCCCTGATTTTAATCATATCATTTGTTTCTGCATGTTTGAGGTTGAGGAAGCAGGTCTGCAGCTTGGGGGTGATCCTGGATCCGCAGCTGCTCCTGGATTCCCAGGTAGCAGCGGTGGCCAGGGGAGCCTTTGCTGAGCTTTGTCTGATTCACCAGCAGCGACCATACCTGGGTCGCTCAGACCTGGCCACGGTGACCCATGCCCTAGTGACATCCAGATTAGATTACTGCAGCGCACTCTACGTGGGGCTGCCTCTGAAGGCGGTCCAGAAACTGCAACTAGTGCAGAATGCGGTGGCCCGTTGCTGGGGCTTGACTCAGTCAGGCCACTGCTTCAGCGGCTGCATTGGCTGCCAGTTTGTTTCCGGGCTGAATTCAAAGTGCTAGTTTTGACTTTTAAAGCCCTATACAGCTCGGGTCCAGGTATGAGGGATCGCCTCCTTCCATATAATCTGATCCGTCCTCTCAGGTCATCAGAGGGGACCTTTCTGAGTGTGCCGCCACTAGCGGAGGTGAGGGGGATGGCGGCAAGAAAGAGGGCCTTCTCGGTGGTGGCTCCTCATTTGTGGAACTCTCTCCCCCTGGAATTGAGAACAGCTCCCTCTTTAGAGTCCTTTTGGCAGGGGCTTAAGACCTTTTTATTTAGGGAGGCCTTTTATGCTGACACTAGGGGGCATGGCACTTTTTGAATGGATTTTAATTTGGGATCCAGGCTTTTATTGTGTTTTATTGTTTTTAATGTTTTTATATGTATGTTTTTCATGTTTTTAATTGTGAGCCACCTTGAGTGTCCTCATGGAATAGAAAGGAATAAATAAATGGAATAAATAAATAAAATGTACATAACAGCTGGGGGACTGGGACGGGACAGGAATCTGCTTTCAAACTGTTGGGGGGGAGGCGCAACCTCCTGATTTTAGAAATGGGTTATGTCAGAATGCCAGATGCAAGGGAGGGCACCAGGATGAGGTTATCTGGTGTGTTCCCTGGGGCATTTGGTGGGCCACTGTGAAATACAGGAAGCTGGACTAGATGGGCCTACGGCCTGATCCAGTGGGGCTGTTCTTATGAGGTGGACTTTAATTTGCTTCCACCTCAGTCCTGATCTGGATGAGGGTCCCCAGCAACACTCATGAGAATGATTCGTTAATATAATATTGTCAGTAATGTTGCTTTTCAATGTTCGACACAGGTATATCTATAAAGCAGCTAAAATGTGGTAACAAGAAGGCCCTGCCTTGCTTGTAATGTAGTGGAAGAAACACAGTAAAATATGGTCATGGAAAAGAATAGAATGGGAAAACTGTTATGCAGAGAGACAGAACCTTTGTGGTTGACCCCAAGTGATGTAGCCTATAGGACAGTGGTGGCGAACCTATGGCACGCGTGCCAGGCAGCCTGGGGAGGGGCGCTAAAGCTGCGTGTCCCTTTAAAGGAAACAGAGGCTTTTTCCAAGCCCAGTGTGTTGGGAGGGCGGGCTGCTTTCCTCCGCCCCCTGCGCTCACTGCCCTCCTCTCGCTTCACCCCCACCTGCCCCGCATTTGTTTCCGTTTTCAATTTTGCGCATTCTGCAAGCTTGGATTGGAGTCTGCTCCTGTGCGTGTCTACTCAGAAGTAAGCCCCATTAGCATCAATGAGGCTTACTCCCAGGAAAGAGTGCCTGAGATTGCAGCCTTGGAGCTACTGCTGTGTGTGTAATTGCCATGTTGGCACTTTGTGATAAAAAAAAGTGGGTTTTGGGTTGCAGTTTGGGCACTCGGTCTCTAAAAGGTTAGCCATCACTGCTATAGGACATCCTTTCTGAGAGGACAGGCCCGTGTATCCCAATTCAGATCTCAACTCAGCCATGAAGACATTCAGACCCAGACCAAAGGTGCAGAAACCCACATGGAAATGAGCATTTCCTACAGAAAAACTGCATGTTTGGATGCAAACCTCATGTGGGTTTCCTTATCTGGGAGTGTATTCCCATGGAATAAGCCAAGTACCTCTTTTTAATCTGTGAGTTCTGAATCTTCCATGTAAATTTTGAATGTATAGTTGCAAAACTCACATGGTTATTGATATCTGTGAGTTTTGAGTCCTGAGAGAAGGTGAGACAATGCTCTAGACCAGGAGTGTCAAACATAAGGCTCACAGGTTGAATGTGGCCCCTAGAAACAATTTATCCAGTCCCCCTTATACTTTGGCTCTCCTAACTAGATAATTGCACTTGCTAGTATCTGGAAAATATGAACAAGATTTTCACCTTTTCTAGTCTGTTATTTGCAGCTAATGGGTTTCTATGTGAGAACAAAGTGCTTATTTCTGGCCATCATCTGCTTACTGATACCACTTTCTACTTAATGATGTCATTTCTGACCCTCAGCAGGCACCATGAATGCTAACTTCAGCCCTCCGTATGAAACTAGTTTGGCATCCCTACCCTAGAATGTTGGCAGAGCCTTCATGTGCCAGAGCCTGGCACATTTTTGAAGGTCAGCTGTCTCCTCTCCCTTGCTTGCTGTGTAGGAGAGACAGCGGCAGAAGCAACTTTTGCATGACCTTTAGCTCTGTGAATCTGGTTGGGATCTGGGGCAGGAAGGAGAGGGGGATTTATATTACCCTATGTTTGCCTCTTCAGAAGTAAATCCCACTGTGAGTAGACATGAATAGGATTGCACTGTAAGTCTGCAATCCTATCCACATTTACCTGGAAGTAAGCCCCATTGATTATAATGGAATTTAATCCATTTCTGAGTAGACTTGAATAGGGTTGGGCTCTTAGTCATGCAGTTATGTAAAATGGGACTTCAAGCACATTGATTGGGGGCTAGGAAACGTCTTTTTTGGTTGAAGAGGAAAAAACATACCTCATGACTATATTGCTTGAAAATTTTGCTTAGATAATCCCTGAATAATTTACTTAATTGGAGAGCTGTATTTGTTATCAGTTATTAAATGCATTTTCTTCAATAACTGCAGCAATCACTGAATAGCCAGAAACTTTTCAGCTTTGGATAGCTTGAAAGCAAAAGCACTGAAGACTTTTCTCAGAGAAGTTCTTTGCTTCTTTTTCAGTCTGTTTCTGTTAGTCTGTTTCTGTTCAGAAACAGACTATGTGAAAGTGTAATCTTAGGGGAAAAGAATCATTTCCTGACTGTGTTTGGCAAGCAAAACAGTCTCCTTCATGAATTTTTTTTCTTACTGAAAAGAGAAGGTCTGGCCTTTTTGTTTTTAATTACAATGGGTTGCGTCCTAAGGAAGCTCACAGAAGCAAATTTCCCTGTTGTCCCCTTAGCACAGCTGACCCCTGCACCCACCAAAATTTCACAGGGGGGGGGTTGGGTGTCCCCCAGTCTCAGAAAGGACTGGATGGTATGCAGATGGCCACAGAGTTTGTGGAAAATTGGCAGAAATACCTCCCTTTCTCTTGTGTGGAAGAAGAACACAAGAAGGTCACAGAAGATGAATTTAAGATTCAAGCTATTATATTAATCTTTATAAGCATTATTGTAAAAGAGATTCACGTGTTCTTCATGTACAATTTTATTTAAAGATGTTTTAAGTTCATACCACTAGAACCCAGAATATTGATACATACACAAATAATATCAAAATATTAAAAGGAATAAATATATAACATGTGAAAGTGAACACAGTTCTTGGGAGTTTGGTCATCATACAGAATGTAACCTGTGAAACAAAAGCTGCAATCCTATCCACACTTACTGAAGAGCAAGTCCCACTGACTATAATAGGGCTCACGTCTGAGTAGACATGCATAGGATTGGGCTCAAAAACAGGTATACTGATGCCTAAAGAAGAATTTAAGGCCCAGTCCTATCCTCGAGTGTCTCTCCGCATAAGCTATTGTAACAATGGCCCACCAGTGTAGAAGCCCACAGACTGAAGTGCCACAGATGATAGCACAATGTCTGAAAAATGCTGCGCTGACAAAGCTTGAATGCCAGCACAACTTCATTGGCAGAGAGTCCAAAATAGAGATGAGACTGGGATGGGACATGGGAAGGATGTAGGAAGGATATGGGAAAGATGAGAAGTCAACAAACACCATACCTCATTTCAGACAACAAACTCGCCCCTGATGCCAAAAAAAAAAAAGGTTACACAACAGCAGAGCTGGCATACATAGGAGAAACCGAATAAGAAACAACGAAGAAGGGGGAAACAGCAGAAAATTGCACCTCCTGCCACTCCCATGCCCCACCCACTTTCCTACAGTGGACCATAGGATACTCTGGTTGTTCCTTCCCTCAGCAGACCTCAGGGTGGTACTCTACATCACTTCCTAAGTGGGGGAGGAGATCCTCTCTGTTCTCAAGGTCTGCCGAATCCTCACTCTGTGAGTTCTTGGGTTTGGAAGGGGGGATGATCTTCAGTGATTGTGAGCCCCCTGTTCCCAAAGGGTCAGTATGGCTAGCTGTGTGGGCCACATTACAGTGGCATCCTGCATCCTCTATTACAAGACATCATGTGACACATTCCAGCTCCGTGATTGGCCCTAGAGCTTTTCAGTCAAGTGTGCCTGCTTGCAGTGATGTAAACTGTTAAATCCCAGACATGTTCCCCATCATGGGTGTCCATCCTGGCCCCTTCCAATGCATGTTTACTCAAAAGTAACTCTCACTGTAGTCAATAGAGCTTACTGCCAGGAAAGTATGCATATGATTGCAACCTTAATCTGTATAAGTTTAAGAAGAATAGCTTGGGGATCTTTCTCATTGCGCACATGCAAGAGTAAACCATAAACTTGAGGAGGTTGATCTTAGAACTGCTGTTATGTTCTGGCACTCCCACCACAGATTGTAGAAAGTATCCAACTGACCACATATTTTCCAAGAAAGGGTACTATAGTGTTTATGGATAAGTGGTAAGCATGCTGGCATTCCACACTATCTACCGATGACTTTGTATTGTGTCTCCTCTTATGTTGAGCAATAGAAGTGCTTGAAACAACTTGCCAGACTGTTGACCCACCAGTGCCCTCTCTCTCTCTTACATCAGCATGCCAGGCCCTTGTATGCAGCAGGAGATCTACTGTTGCCAAGGTAAATAATATTTGATACAGCTGAGATAATTCTACCTTTGAAGCAACAGAAACAACATCAAGGAATTTTTTTTTAAAGTCAGAAATGGTGAAAACTGTTCATTTAGCTGATCCACTAGTAGTGGAACCTCAGAGAAAGGAAAGTTAGCTTCATTACCAAGAAGAAACCTTATGGGTGAGAGAGTGCCAGAGCAGTATAGCTCACTGGTATACCAGTGGCTGGTTTGATCTAGGTCAGGGTGGTCCAACATATGGGTCGTGGCCACATGTAGTCATGAGACCTCTTTTGGTGGCCTCTTTTGGTGACCTTTGAGAACCCTGCCACACCCATCCCTTCTTCCTGCTTCAGAGGCTTTTCAATCCTTCTTTGGAGAGGGAGAAGCCCAAATGGCATGACTGAGAGATAGAAAAGCCCCATTGCACCCTCTGGCTTCTCCTCCTGCCCCCTGGCTCAGAACCCAGAAGTAACCGATGGTTAGATCATCATGTCACCACCAATTTCTTCCACATTTGTGCTCTGGGGGGTAAGGGGGATTTCAGCATCTGTGACCCTCTTAGCAGTAGTTGGATTGCCCTGATCTAACTATTGGACCGCCCTGGGCAGATCGCCTAAGGGCGGACCGCCTAAGTTGGACCGCCCTGATCTAACTATTACCTGGAATGTGTAATTTGACCCTGTGGTGGTTGCTTTTTCTGTAAGTTCCATACCAGCAGGACCCAAAGGGGGAAAATTACAGTGGCAGGAAGGGGGCTTTAGGATTTTGCCCCCACTGCTGTTCTGAACCTGACTGTGTATCCCACATGTTATTTTAATTAAGAAAACACTTCTCATTGACTTGACCGTCACTGTGGTCACCCCCAACATGCCACATACACGCACACAGGGCCATGTTATGCATTTTTTAGGTAATGACCAGTTTGACCTTTAAACACTGAGCTGCAAATCAGGATATGATGGATTTAAATCTCACCTTTGCCATGACCTCACTAGGCATGTCATTCACCCTCAGTTCTCCAGGTGCAATATGGAAATAATAATACTTACCATACACAGTTGTTGCAAGAATCAAGAGAATACAGGTGAAGCACTTTGCCCACTCAAAAAGTACTATGCCAGTGCTATGCATAATTTGAGTCAATCCACGCAAAGCAAATTTAAACCAAATATCATCACTACATAAGTCAAATCAATCCTGGTGAATCAAGCATTAGATGTCTGAATACATTTACATTGCCAAGAATACTGCAAGCACTTTTATGAGTACAACGTCTCTACAACAATACAGTATAATAACACTAAAGAAAAGAACTCTTTAAAAATCTGTCAACAGAAAATTCAAATGTTATCAAGAATCTAGGAATAATCTGTGCCAGTTATATGCTTGCCTTTAGCCAAGATACCACCTAAAGTCATGTCCAAATTCTTTTTCTTTCTTTCTTTCTTTCTTTCTTTCTTTCTTTCTTTCTTTCTTTCTTTCTTTCTTTCTTTCTTTCTTTCTTTCTTTCTTTCTTTCTTTCTTTCTTTCTTTCTTTCTTTCTTTCTTTCTTTCTTTCTTTCTTTCTTTCTTTCTTTCTTTCTTTCTTTCTTTCTTTCTTTCTTTCTTTCTTTCTTTCTTTCTTTCTTTCTTTCTTTGGCATGCACAGTGGGTTTCATCAGACCTACACTATGCCAGCTATTTTGTTGGTGTAAGTCCAAGAAGACGCAGGGGGTGGTTCAGGGCGGGGAAGGAGATAGAATCTTGGCATATGCTGTTGCCCCACATCCAGGACTTGCAGATTGCAGGCTCACAGTAGCGGTTTTATACAAGAACCCAAACATAATCATTCCTTGTAGTTACAAGGGCATCTGCATACAACACATTCTTCAACAGCAGCTAAGAGATTATTACAAGTCTTTCTTACCATGGAGAAAATGATGAAAACATGTGTGAATTTTATGCACACACCTGAAATAACAACATTTCTATCCAGAGACTGAGATTCTTAAATGATGCATATTTATGTCACCATTCTTCTTCGCTCATTCTCCAGTCCCAGAGCCCCTGGTATACGCAATTCCCCCTAGACAGGAGGGCTGAATAGCTGGATATTCTCTTGGATAGCTTCCGGTAGAGTTGCTAGCTCTGGCTGAAACTATTTTTGTATTTTTATAATTGATCATCACTCTTATTTCATCTGAATATAATTACAAGGAGAAAAGAGAAGGGATGAGATGAGACCATGCTGATGCAAATTAATATAAAGTGCAGTATTATTTCAGATGTGCTTCATTGTATTCAGCCATGAGGTAACTCGTGTGGTTTCCCTACATTAGGAAGTTTAGAAATAGAGCCCCTTCCTCCAAAGGACAATAGCACACGTGTTTTCTTCAGCAGATAATTTTTTTTTTAAGTTCCCATGTGTTGCATTAGTCATTTCTCAACCATGGACCAAACAAATTCTGCCCCATACAACATACTATATCCTGTCTTTTGACAAAACCTAAGTGTGTTTTTGTTCCCCTCTCACTAGGCAAATCTTGTTTTATCAGCAAAAGAATCTGTGAAAGGCAGGATGTCTGGATAAGGGGTTCCCTCCCCTGCCCTACCCCCACAACCTTCTGGTCTAACAGGAGAAATTCCACATTTTTATGACACAGATTTTTGCAACATGTAGGGCACTTTAAAACACTTTCCATTAATAAAAATATGTGGCTGAGTCCTAAAATTCACTAGAGAAACATAAAGTTTTATTTCTTGATATGCGTATGTTCTGATCTGCTGTGAAATGTTTTAGTCTTCCCTCTGATTTAAACCTTTGCCCTCATAACACACCTACTTTTAAATCCATGGATGTATTATATATAGTGATATAGACATGGGCACATGTGTAGCACCACAATATGCAAACTACCTCAAAAGGGCATTTTCTGAAAAAAAAAAATTACCATCAAGCTCCCCAAATATATGTGCAGTATATTTGAGGTATATTAAGGGAGAAGGTGGTGATTTTTCAGGAAACACCTTTCTAGCTTAGCTGAGTCACCATCCTTAACAGCAAAGTTGGTGGCTCTGAGCCAATCAGTTTGAAAGGAAAACAGGATCTGTGACAAACAACAGGAATATTTCTGCATAATTAGGGTAACCCCAAGGAATGCAGTCATTCATTTCTTGGAACACCAACTGCCCTCCAAATGGGAAACAAATTTCTGGGGGGAAATGAGAGAAGGAGGACTGTGTTGTCCAGCAACCAGCAAGGGAGATGCCCTCACTCACTTTCTGATGTGATGAACTGTAGAGAAAGCTCCCGTACTGCCACCAAGGTTTATGCTTGCTTGCAATTAAGTCCCATTGTGTTCAGTGTGGCTTATTCTTAAGTAAGACTGCATCATCAAACATCACTGTCCTCACTAATGAGTGTCTTTGGATCAGGATTTTTCATACCACTTGCAGGGCAGCAGTGACAAGAGGCCTTTGGCCTTATCCCACAGGGCTCTCTTTATGTTCATTGTAGCCATATTAACACTGCTGCTCACTGCAAGGAGTTTACATAGATTTAAATCCAAGTACATATATTATGACTTGAGGTGAGGATCATGAAGTCCATTTCAGGCAAGTGAGTTTGCTGCTATTTTTTTTTTCCAAATATACAATTGTGGCTCAAATTGTCTAGTCTTGGCACCGTTTCCAGTCTTTGCAAAGAAAGAAAAATAATCTGATAAAGAACCGCGTCACGTCTCCTGGTAAGTCTCTGAAGATAAAGTTGTTAAGGAGTCATATCACTGCTGAAAATGAGTAATTTATATTATCAAACTTTGTCCCAGACTGTTGTGCAAATATTGGGCCTATGTAAATACAGTACACACCTCTTACAGCAGATGCAATGTGAATTCATAGTGTTATTAAAAAGATCACTAGTAGGCAGACAGTCCTATCCCATAACATTCAGGCCTATTATAAAGCATGCTAATGAAATCTAGCTCACTTATCTACATGCTAACAGTTTTGGCCTTCCCCAACTTACCTTATTTTGTATTTATTTATTAACTGAAAAAAGCTGGTTTGTCTTGCTGATAACATCTTAGAGTTACATACTGGGTGATCAGCAGATCCCTGATCTCAAGGGCAGCTTTAGGGATCAGCCAGGTGAGTCACTGGCTGAGGGTCCTCACCCTCAGAGGGCTTATTTGGCTAGACCAGTGATTTTCAACCTTTTTCATCTCATGGCACACTGACAAGGCACTAAAATGGTCAAGGCACACCACCAGGTCTTTGTCAATTGACAAGGCACAGCATGCTGCCAGTGGGGGCTCACATCTCCCATTGGCCCTATAAATATATGACCTTCCCCCAAATTCCTGTGGCATTCCTATGGACCAATCATGGCACACCATGGCACAGTGGTTGAAAATGGCTGGGCTAGACTGACCCCTGAACTCTGAGTACTGGTGGTAGTGATGGTGCCCAATTCACCCTCAGGGAACAGGCAACTGCAAGCCTTTGCCATAGGGCCACCCATCAACCAGGTGCTAACACTACCTAGTCTATTACTGCCTGGTCTAAGGGATTATTGGCGTTGTATTCATATACAGTCAGGTTCACCCTGAGGCATGCAACGAGGGGCCACAACTTGTTGCATACAAAGTGACCTAGATTTTCATTAGAATGTTTTGTTATTTTTTACAACTGGAAGCAAGAGTGTTACTAAGCATATTGAGGATAACTTGCCCTGCCTTGCTCTCAGTGTTATCGCAATCATCACAGATACATACTACCAACAATCTCGGATTTGTAGGTAGAACCTTAATATGGGAAAAACCCTTTCTTTGTTTTGCATAGTAATAGTTATTTATTTTTTTCCACCTTGAGAACGAAATGAGGTAGACCAGTGTTTTTCAAACTCCTACAACGGAGCCCTGGAAGTTGTTGCAAGGGAGGGGGTAAAGCAGCAGTGCGATCCCCAGGATTGCGCTACTGCCATGGCCAGGAGAGTTTTTTTTTAAACCTAGCTGTAGCCAACGCTCAGGGTTCAGGGAGCCCTCCGCAGTTCCCCATGCTTGCAAACATCTCAAAAAAGAAAAAAGGGCACTTCCAGTTTTTGCAACAAAACCGGAAGTGCCCTTTTTTTTTTTAGATGTTTGCAGGCATAAGGAGCTCCGTGAAGGGCTCCCCAGACCCCCCTGAACCCCCCAGGACTGCAGCATAGTCTGCAGGTAGATAAAAAGCACCCCCACATCTCCGGCAGCAGCATGATCCTAGGAAACACGCTGCTGCCTTCCCTCCTCCCCACCCCTTAAAGGGGAAGAGACGAGTGATTCCCTGGCTGGTGGGTCATGACCCACTAGTTTGGGAACCACTGAGCTAGACAGTATTATCTCTGCTTTTGTTTAAGATGCACAGTCTATATTGGTTAAATGCATGAGACACAGAATAACAGATGTTTACAATCAACACCTCTTGATCTGAATACAACACACCATATCCTGGCCCTCCACAATCACACCACCTATAACCTGCTCTTCATTAACATGTTCCAATTGGCAGTAATATAATTCATTTGGGGTCCACTAGTTATAATTTCAGCCTAAAGGATTGCTCTGACTTCCCCAGAGGCCCACTGAGAATTTCACTATTGATTTAAGCCTCTAAGAACATACTAAAATCCCTCAGATGCAAATTCGTTACTCCTTAACTCTCTTACAGCCATCCTTTAGTACCTATAATTAAAATGGTAGAAGGAGCGGGTATATTTCTTTTTGTTCCTACTTAGCAGCAGAGATTATAAAAATTATCTTACACTAGCAACAATGAATATAGAACAAGGAAGTGGTAACTTCTGGTTGGATGAACCAGAGTAACATAGTATGTTCTTACATATACACCTTTAACTAATACTAATACACTAATAATTTCCAACATAGACTGATTGGAAGTCACACTGGGGACTTTTCAAATCAGGAACATACACTCGAACAAAGTTTATTACCAACATTTGCCAGCAGAAATACTGTGTGTGCAGGACAAACTGATGTCTGTGCTACCTTGTCTGATAAAATATGTATTTAGCATACTAAATGTGAAGAAGTGACCTACTTTCCTTGTAAAATGGAAGACAGACAATGCAGTATTTGAAATCATTCTATTACTGGGTTAAGGATATTGTACAATTTACTCATAATAAGGCACAAACCATCTAAAAGAAACAAAATGAACGTGCCGATATGTCATATGTGTAGAGCAAACACTGTGATTTGATGTGCTGTGGTGGTTTCAGCATATAAAAAGCGAAACACAGCAGTGAATTATAAATAATTCAGCCCTCTGGAGAACAAAGAACAGGATTTCTTCAGAAAGTATACAACCCCATACTGATGCATGGTAAAATCAAAACAAAACACATCAGAGGGATCTTGCTCACTCTATACATTCTCGACAGTCACAATCCATTCAAAACTTCTTCAGTGCAAACCCTGCTGAAATAAATGGTACCATTTTTTAATGAACAGGCCTGCCTTCCAAACCTCTAGGACAGAGGTCTCCAAATATTTTGGCCAGAGGACCGCATCAAATATCTGGCACGGTGCTGAGAGCCGGGGAAAAAAATTTATTATATAAATAAATTAGAGATGGAACTTATGGATGGCGATGGAGTGAATAAATGAATGAATGGGCTCATTCATTCAAACTCTTTGGCCCTTAGAACACCCTCCAGATGCAACCAGAGCACAGTTCCAGTCATGTTCAGCCAAGTGGGCCAGAGGCTTTCAGGGGACAAGAGGATGACTGCAGGCCGAATTGAGGCTGGCCACGGGCCGCATCTGGCCCCTGTGCTGGGGTTTGGAGACCCCTGATCTAGGAAAAGCCATTTTGAGAGTGCTGCGCAAGGGGCAGATTTTGGTATGGATGCATTGGCAGGGTGGGGAGAGCATAGAATTGGACCTTTAATTACATTACGTCATGTTGGGGGGAAAATATCTCCAGGAACAGCTTCAGTCAGATTTGACAACTCTAATGGTCAATAGGGCTTTCAAGACTTGGCTTGTGATATTTCCAAAGCAATTTCCATTTCCAGTGTAGCCCCAAATACTGCTGTTAGAGAGAGAGAAAGGAAAAGCCTTCACATAAAGCCATTATGGTGCCTATGAAGACTGGCTGAATCTTGGCCATGGCTTACATTATGTATGTAAGTTATGGAGGATTGAAATCCTGCATAGCTGATTGGCCCAGACTTATGGCTGGCCAATCAGGTGATGGATCGAAATCCTACCATCCGATTGGCCCTCTAGTTAAGGTTTCAACTGCACCAATACCATACGGAGAGGTGTTGCATGCAAGGACAACAGGAAGTGACTCATCAAAGTGAGCCAGCACAGAGTTGAAAGTGAGCAAATTCTTCACCTCTCGGAAGGCAGCATCCTAGTGGCGGCCCCAGATCCAGGGAGTCCTCTTGTTCAGGAGGCGATGGAGTGCCTCTGCCAACGCTGCCTTATGTGGCAAAAAGGAATGGTAAAAGTTCAGGAGTCCTAAAAATGCCTGTAACTCCTGCTTGGAGGTTGGAGGTAGGGCATTCACTATAGCTCGAACCTTTTCTGGTGCAGGATGAATACCATTAGCATCAATGAGGTATCCCAGGAACTCAACTTTCAGGGGCCCCAAGATGCACTTCTCTTTCTTTACCCTAAGGCCAGCAGACTGGAAGCGGCAAAGGACCTCACGAAGGCGACTGGCGAATTCCAAATTTGATGCCCTGGCAATCAGCATGTCGTTGAAGAAGGGAATGACCCCAGGAATTCCTTTGAGGAGAGTGTCCATGAGGCCCTGAAAAATTCCTGGTGCTACACAAACGCCGAACTGCAAGCACTTGACCCTAAAGGCACCCCGGTGGGTAACTATTGTCTGTGCCTCTGCTGTGTCATCATCAACTGGCAACTGCTGATAAGCCTGGGCTAAGTCCAGTTTTCCAAAAACCTTGGAGCCTGCAAGGGAAGTGAGCAGATGGCTGATGAATGGCACTGGGTACACATGCTGCTGGAGAGCCTTGTTGATTGTACATTTGTAATCTGCACAGATCCTCACATCTCCATTAGGCTTGAGAGGGGTAACAATTGGAGTCTCCCAGAGTGCGTGCGGCACTGGCTCTAAGACCCCCTGAGCCACAAGGCGATCCAGTTCCTCATCTATCTTGTGTTTGAGTGCAAAGGGAACCCACCGTGCCTTCATGTGGATGGACGTGATGGCCGGATGGCCAGTGTAACAGCCAAGGGTCACCTGGAAGACCTGGGCAAACTCTTGGCGGACTGTATCAAAGTCTAATTTGCTAATACTCTGGACCCCAGTCACCTGGGTGCCAAGAAGGTCAAACCACGCAAGGCCCAGGAGGCTGGTGCGATGGCCCTCAGTGACCACCAGATCTAGAAGCCCATCAAAGTGTTTATAACGAACCTGAAACTTACCCGCACCCCGAACAGGGACACGGTTTCCCTGAAAATCCGTAAGCAAAAGTCCAATCAGCTCCAGGCTGGGGCCCTTTCTAGGGCAAGGCGCTGAAAAGTCTCTGTAGAAATTATAGAGAGTGCTGATCCAGAGTCCCATTACACAGGGAGACCCTTGAATTTCTACTGTCACATGTATCTTTTTCTTGCTTGGCAAACGGATGCTCTGGATGAGGTGTACTGAAGTAGTGTAGAGCTCTTCCTGGCTGACAGACCCCTGAAGAACTTTCTGGCTCTGAGCCCGAGAAGGCTTACTGCGACAAACATGGGCAATATGGCCCCTCTTTCCGCAGGCCCGACAAGTCACGGAACCGGCAACTCCGACGTTCATGTGGTTCCCCGCAGCTGGCACAAGGGCCTATCTGAAGACATTGGAGGCTTGCTGGGCCCCGGGTCTAGGTGCTTGTGGTTCCTGGCAATCATTGCATCTCGACATACCTCGATTAATTCGTAGCACCTGCCCTTCTTCCAAACGGTCTGAGGCCGTGTCCTCATGGTGGACTGCCTTGGCTTCGAGTTGTGGCTGAGCTGCGAGAGGCACGAATCTCCCTTGCTGCTGCTTCAGCTTTTTCAAATGGCAGCGCCTCCTTGACAGCCTCTTTGCAAAGAGCTTCCTCTGAATCCTTTCGTCCCGGAGGCCACATACGAACCGGTCAAGAAGCATTTCTTCCAGGTCTCAGAATTCACATCTTCATGCAAGATGACGAAGTACGGACACGTAAGCTGGAACAGACTCACTTGCAGCCTGATCTCACTTGTAGAAGGCATGGCAGCGTGCAGTTCGGGACGGTTGGGGCAAGAAGTGATTCTTCAGGAGGGCCACAATGTCCTTATAACTGGTAACCCTTAATTCTCCTGGTGCCACGAGATTCTGGCAATTTCAAAAGTGGCAGAGCCACAGACACTGAGCAAGGTGGCTCGCTTTAGGGTGGCATCTTTGACTGCGTTGGCTTCAAGGAAGAACTCAAGACACTCTGCGTAAGTGTCCCATAGCTGCAGGGATGCTGGATCAAATTCCTCGATGTGATCTTGGGTGGTCATGGTGGCAGCTCAGCAGATGTATGGAAGCCGGTTCTTCTTTCTTTGTCTGGGGTGACAATTCCCCAGTGGTGAATCAGCTCTAAGTGAATCAGCTCTTTGTTCTAGTGTTGTTAAGCATGGAGGAATCAGATCCCACCTTCGTCGTCAGAGTTATATAGTGGGTCCATGCAAATAAAGGAAGGCATAGAGATAACAGCTCAATATTTTTATTCCACCTTCAGAACAGAACCTGGCAATGAAACACAAGGCAAACACCCCTGGCTTTTATAGCCTTTAGCTCTGCCCAGACTCCCCATGATGGGTGCAGTTGAAACCTTAACTAGAGGGCCAATCGGATGGTAGGATTTCAATCCATCACCCGATTGGCCAGCCATAAGTCTGGGCCAATCAGTTATGCAGGATTTCAATCCTCTATAACTTACATACATAACAGCTTACAAGCCAAATTTCAAAAACTTTGGAGGAGGTAAACAAAACAACATTTACATAAAGTGTGCAAATAGTCTCTTTAATTAGTTACTGAACAGTCCTCACTGAAAAAATACTTCTTCTGCATTTATTGTAGTAATTTTTATTGGGATAAGAATTTTGTAAGCCGCCTTGGGCACCCCAGTAATCTGCGGGGATAGGAGGAAATAAACATTTTAAACAAATACAGAAATAAATACATTTTAAGTATGTTCTGGAACGTTCTTACCAACTTAAACTTTTCTAGTAAGTAATGGTACTTTTTCAGAGCCATTACTCAATCATTTGCACTCGTGTACTCAAGGCCCAGAAATTGGAGCACATACTGTTTGTTTACCTGTCTAGCTGCCCCAGATCAGATACGTTAAATTGAGCAAAGGAAGCAAAACAGAATTCAAGCAACTGCTGCCCACCAAAACTCAAGTCACAATAAATAAATTAGAGCCAAATCCTATCCAACTTTCCAGCATCAATGCAGCCCCAGGGTAAGGGAACAAACATTCCCTAATGTTGTAGTGGCCTCCATGACTGCCACCTGACAGCAGGATGCAGTGCATATCCCATTGGCATGACTGCATCAGCATTGCAAAGTTGGATAGACTGGGCCCTCAGGGCGCAATCCTCAGTTGCCTTTGGGCTGGCGCAAGCCCTTTGCGCTGGCCCAAGGTGTTGCGAAAGTGCCATAAGGCACTTTTGTGCCACCTCAGGAGTCAGGAGGCTGATGCACAGGCATGCACCAGCCTCCGTAGGCTGAATCTGGCGCAGTTGCATTGGAAGAGAGGTGAGTTCACACCAGCCATGTTGAACTAGCACTGGGGTCTGTGGAGGGTGGGGGGAAGAGTGGACGGAGGTGTTCTGGGGCTGGGGGAGGGTGGACCCATGGGCAACCCAGGGCAGAGCAGGGGCCCAGGATCCAGCACTTAGGCCAAATCCTAACCCCACTCCCAGGCAACTAAGTAGCCCCATTGAGGCTGCTGCCACATAACCGGAGGTAAGGGTGATCAATTCCCCTTGCCCTGAGCTGAGCCGCAGCCAGCCCCAACCCCGTGCTGGAAGTGGGGCAGGCAAGCTGGCCTGCCTATTCCAGAGTGGGTTAGGATTGGGCGCCCATCTCCTAAGTGCTACAGAGCTCTTAGTATTGTATTTGCATTTCCCTTCTATGTCTAACAGAGAAAAACTGAAATGATTCATCACTCAGTCTAGATCTGAAGATACGTGGGTGGGATTTATAACATGAGTACGTTGCCAGTGGTTACAGTTTGCGTTGTAAATACTCTTGACTGCTGGGCAATTGCTCCCAGTTACAAGCAAATTCATCTGGAAGAGACAAAAATCACTACTCTGAATCCAAGGATAAAAGGTACATTTACAGCACAAGCTCATGCACTGTCTACTCGGAAGTAAGTCTCATTCTCTTCAATGAGGTTTTCTCCCTGGAAAGTGCATCTAGGATTGCAGCCTAAGGGCATCAGCATATATGAAACTATTTTATTATTATTATTGAAGCCCCCTTTCCTCTATGTGCACCCTTTAGGAATCTCAGTGCAGGATGGAAACAGGAAAGATGGGTAGCATAACTGTCTGTAGTCCCAGTATGGCTTTTAAATATTATAAATTGGGAATGCCAGTCAGGCTGAGATGATCAACATGAAGAGGACTGCAGCATCTTAAAGAGGAACACACTTCAGCGTAAATAGTGCTGATGACAAGTTGCTGGGTCCCTGGGGCAAACCTCTCCACTGGACTCACATGGCACCCCCTGAGCAACCTTTGAATGGTGCACTGAATGCTACTAAGGTCACCAGTATTGAACCTGACTAGTTGGACCCTCTGGTGGATGTGAACCCTTGGCCAATGCCAACTTAGCCAGTCTCTGATTGAACTCCTGAGCACAAGCCTTTGTAGACTATAGTTCACCATTGTGAAATGGACACCAGGCCATGAAAGTCTATGCTGCAATAAATGTATTAGCCTGAAGGGCTACAAGATTCTTTGTTGCTTTTGCTGCAAACATATCAGAGGCAACATCAAAGGTTGACACTGTCTGGGGGCCCAGCTGGCCAGCCCAGTCAGGAAAATCAAGGTAAGTGATCTTGCAGGGTGCTTCTCAGTGTTGTTGGAGCAATGCATGGCACCCTTGAAGATTGCTCAATGGGAGGTGAAGTGCGCATGCAGGCATGGGGGTAACGCCAATGTGCCACACCAGGAGTCCCCCCCCCCAAACACCTGTGCTGGTGGAGTGCAGAATCAGGTGCTGGCACTGCAATAGGTTAATACAGCCACTCCCTTGGAGGCAGAGAGAAGCCGTGGATAAAAGTGAAGAGATCATCTCAGTCTTGGAATTGTATCCTTAGTCACTCTTTTCATTACACCTCTGCTTTCTTTCTTCCTCATCCTGATTCTGAACTAATTTTGTCCTTGCCTTGTTTCTTCTTTTCTTTTTAGACACTACTGGCCTTTTCAGCTGCTGGATCAGCTTTTGCCTTCTTATCTTGTTTATCTGGAGAGAAGTCAGTGTGGGAGGAACAGAGGATTTAGTTGAGTGAGCAGCACATGCTATGCCACCTGATAAAGAACATTTCTTTTAAAGGAACTCCTTGTTAAATTTTTTGCTGGTGCATCACTGCTGGGAAGAGCATGGAGGAAGAGGGCTGTCCTAGCATGCACACAATCCTAGCATATATACTTCCATCCCTGCTATTTGAAACAGGATTTTCTGACCCTCCTGTAATCAAAATTCATTCTGTACCCTATAGTTTAGTGCCAGTATCTCTGTGTATCAATTTGACTAAGCATCTAGACTGTAAGACAACCTGCTCAAAGGGGTCTATGTTTCCACCTCATTGTTGGCCTTTCAACATGCAGACCAAACTTGGATTTTCAGGAAAGGCTTTGGGAGGATTCAGCACAAACTAGGGCTTTTTAAGTGGCTGTTTATGTTATGCAAAGCATGGTCGAAATTTCTTCTTCTCTGACAGGCCTAAAGGAACCTGCTAGCTTAGAGGGACAGTCAACAATTACTTAAAACCTGTTTGCCCTCAGCCATTGGGGTCCTGTATTCCAAAGGAAGGTGACCTTACAAAAACGTCCCTCAACTTCCCATCTCTTAAGGAAGTGAGAGTAAAATGCAGGGTTCAACACTATTCTCAAGAAGTTCCCTCTTTGCTTCTGACAGGTTACTTCCAGCACAAAGCAAACAGTAAATCTAGAAACCTCTGTCTGAGCAGGAAATAAGATATATGCACTTTACATGATGCACCTTCACTTTGTACTTAAGCCATGCCAGCTGTTTTCATCCATCAGGAACTAAATATACCTTTCTCTAGTCAGTGGTTCTCATGCATTTAGCAGCAGGACCCACTTTTTAGAATAAGAATCTGACAGGACCCACCGGCACTGATGTCATGGCCAGAAGTGACATCATCCAGCCGGAACATTTTTAATAATCCTAGGCTGCAATCCTACCCACACTTACCCGGGAGGAAGCCCCATTTACTATCATTGTTAAAAGAGTATATATAGTAGCTTGTTAAAATACAGGTCTGTAAATTTCCCCAAATGCAGTCACATACCATGGTAGCATCAAATCGAATATATTAAAAATAAAATATTGAAATGAATGGGGACCCACCTGAAATTGGCTCGCAACCCCCCTAATCGATCCCGACCCACAGTTTGAGAAACAGTGTTCTAGACACAATTTCAGAACTGGTCATTATCCTGTTATGACTGATCTATGCAGGCAGGTCACTTCCTTTATTTCATGGTATTGCTCAGGATGCGAACACAAAGGGGGAAACAAAACCATTTCTAAAAGGGTGTGAATGGCCTTTGTAAGTTCTTGCTGGACAGACCTCTACCACTGCTCAGTTACTTCTTCTAAGCTGACAGCAAAGCAGTGAAAAGGATCCATACTTTTGAAGTGAAACTTTTCTTTTTAAAAATCAGCTGAATCCATTCAAGACATCTGCCTGTGCTGACATACAAGTCACTGTCCACTGAGTGTGTGAAATTTGCAGCACAGTTTCTCAGCACAAACTCTGGTGATATCAATTCTCAAGCACAGAGGAAGGTTCTGCTGCTTTCTTATGACAGACCAAGTAAGGTTTGTGCCCTGGAGCCCCCACCACTGCCTTACTTAGTCTGGCAGGTGCGGCAGGATCCGGCAGCAGACTTGTTGCACAAAATGGTCGCCAAATGAGCACTCTGCCAGCAGCCATTTTATGACAGCAGGAATCATTTCTGCTGTCATAATGGGCTCCGCAGGACAGCCCAATTCTCAATAGGATGGGGCTGTGAGTCCAATTGTGCTTCTTGTTACCTTGTAGACACTCTAGAGATAGCGGAGGAAGAGAGATGGGGCCCATTCCCCTCTGCAAAGCTGATGTGATGCTCAAAAGTAAACTGATAAACCTTTTAAAATATTAGGAAGATCATTATTACTAGTACCATGTTACTTGTGGGGACTGAGGGTAGAATAGTGCCAGCACCAGGTTACTGGAGCCCTGGAGCACAGCTCTGCACTGCCCTTATGTTGTCCCCTCATGGTGCCTTCAGTCTGGTATCAGTCAATTGGATCTGCTGTCCGATGCTGCCTCTAACCCACTGCTGCTAGTGCCGGTGCTGCTACTGCCACACATCTCCCCTCCCTCCTAAAAAACCCAGAAAAAAAGGGGGAAAGCCACTTACATTGCTCCTTCCCACATTTCAATAAAACAGGAAGTGCAGGTAATGCTGGGATTTCCCAGTGTGTCCTGCACATTCTGCTTTGTTTAGAGGGACTGAAAAGAGGAGCAAGGTGAGTGAATAGGGAAGTGGGTCACCTCTGCCTGTGTGGTTTTTTCAGGAACAGGCAGCAGTGATCTATTTCCCTACCTGGTCACTTCTCTCCTTCCTCTTGTAGGCGTTTCTAAATCCCTCAAGGGGATTTTTACAATCATAGAGGTTCTCTCTTTCAAGAACCAACAACATTTCAGAATGGATCTTCCTGGTTTGGTCTCACTTCTGGCCTCCAGTTCTCCCACGCAGGCTGACAGGCAGCTCCATCTCTCACATGAAGGGCAGCCAAGACGCTTCTTGCTCACACCAAGAGCAGGTGGAATCACTCAGCTCGGCTTTGTCAGCTGCTTCAAGGTCTCGCCATTCTCATCCATTCAGGGAGCTGCCGGTGTCCTCGAACTGGCAACCTTCTGGTATTATCTTCGGGTTAGTTTAGGAGTCTGGAGGTTCCCCACCACCACCCAAAAAATAGCCTGTTGAAGTTTTGAGAATATAACAATTAGTAATTTCCATTCATAGTATATGCTATGGAGTTTTCACCTGAGTAAATGCATGTCACACGCTTGCCCAAGTGTGCTCAGATCAGATGCAACTATGGATGTCTTACATAAGTGGCCTTGCTCTTTCTTCTCAAGAAATATCACCCTTCTCCCAAACCTGTTGCTAGAGGGTTGGGAAAGGTTGGTGGAAGAGATGGTTCTTGGGTAGGATATTGGGGGCAGAGCCAGTATAGTAGACATTGAGTGATTCTGCCCATTCAGTGCTTCCTTT
This sequence comes from Tiliqua scincoides, assembly GCF_035046505.1. NCBI lineage: Eukaryota > Metazoa > Chordata > Lepidosauria > Squamata > Scincidae > Tiliqua > Tiliqua scincoides. Next base: position 80,687,275 of record NC_089823.1, read on the forward strand.
AGGGCAAACGTGGCAGCCGGTTCATCCAATGGGGAAAGGAAGTATGGGTCACTTCTAGCTGAGTAGGAATTATTGCCCCCCTCACCCACACTGATTGGCTGTTGATTGACTGGGGATTTTTCCCCCACCTATTTCATACTGTTCAGAAAGGCTGTTAGCGCCAATCAAACCTGGTCAATCCCTGCTGTCACCCCTGGGCTAGAATCAGTGGCCTTTGCCTAAGGCCTCCTTATGAGTTCATGGCTGAAGTGAGATTTCAACCAGGTACGCTACACTGACACTTGTATTACAACCCCATTACTCTGTGTAGATGAAAAATATGAAGCATCACTCTTCAGCCCTCCTCAAAGAGCGCATGAGCTTTGTCTTTAAAATTTGCATACAGCCAACCACCACTTGGGTCAAGTCCCAGGATGTGGTCTGACACCATTGCAGTGCAAAGCTACTTTCATCATCTGATTGTGTAATTGTGATGTTACTCATGAGTTATAGGCCTTTGCCAAAAGAAGATAAAAGAAAATGCGATGCTGCAGAATGTAGAAAAGGTTTCTAAAAATCATTTGCATTGTTGTCAACGTTTTTTTAATAGTATAAAATTTCAAGGAAAATGACCTTGTTAGCATTTCTGGCTGCCATAGTTAGTGGCCACTGTCTATGATTCAAAGAGAGAGCTCATCTCTTTTGAAAGCTATATATGTTATTGGAAGGGAGCATATAGCTCAATGGTAGAGGACATTCTTTGCATGCAGAAGGTCTCAGGTTCAACCCCTGGTATATCCAGAATCTGCTGGGAAACACTCTTTTCAATAGCAAAACAGAACAGAGCGTGATTTTTATGAAAGCTTTGGCAACCACAGCTGTTTCCCCAAGAACCATTTTTAATCTGACCTGTTCCCACAAAGAGCACCAATAGCATGCTGCTTTTAGCTAGAGAAATATTTACATTTCATTTTTTGTGCTATTTAGCTAACTCCACAAGAATCTGATTTTGGGACAGAAACAAAAGTAAACAAGTCTCCAAAGTCAACACAAACTCCATATGCTCGCGGACATCTGATGTGAAGAAAGAACGAGTTCTGCGAGGGATTTATTTGAGTTCAGTCATTGAGTAAAATTTTATTTATAGCTGTCTTTGACAGAATGGGATTCCTTCCTTCACTCAGAAAGAAAAAGGAACTTGTTTTGGTGTGGGATTTTTGCTTTGGCTTGTAACAAATTGTAGAGGTAAATAAGAGAGACACGGGTGACCATGCTGTCATATCACGAGAAGAGTACGGTTAGTCCAGCTGTAAAATAAACACTGATCATGTGGTCCTCTTCAATGCACAGCAGGAACACTGCACACAGAAACAAGTGTTCCAAGCACACAGTCCCCTATGGGATCTTGCTATGTGTGGAGGAGCTCCATAGCTCTACCCTCTGTATGCAGCATCCTACAGTGGATTCTGCTGTGTGGTGCTAACAAATGTAATGCTGATCACTGATTTGTTTACCATCTGCTCTCATGTATGGTAACCAAGAAGTAAGTCCCTCTGACTGCAATGGAACTTCCTTCAAGTAAGTGTGCACATGACTGCAACCTTAGGCCCAAATCCTAACCAACCTTCTAGCACTGACCAATGGGCCATGTGCTGCATCCTGCAGTTGGGTGGCAGTCATGGAAGCCTTCTCAAGGTAAAGGGACATTTGTTCCCTTACCTTAGAGCTGCACCTCAGTGCTAGAAAGTTGGTTAGGACTGTGCCCTTTATATCCTTGTTGCCCAGCATGTAAAGCTATCTCTTTCCCCCTCTGGTTTCCTACTTCCCTATATTGAATGTCTTGACTGAATTGTGAGCCTATTGGCCTGGATGCATACAGTTTCCTGTTGCGCATAGCCTAGTGTAACATTGGTGCAAGGGGCATGTTTTTGTTGTGGAGGATGAACCCCATACAGACTGACAGAATGAATCCATGGAGAAGCTGCTGCACATGCAGAAGTGGGCAAATTGGCATTGTGGAGTGAACTGTCCACCCAGGCTGGCTAGCCACCCACAATCTTAATGTGGATACACATGTGTCTCAGGGCCAAAACCTGGTGGTGAATGTGGATGTGCATGTGTCTTGGGGCCAAACCACACATTAAATAGCCCAGATGTGATTGGTTCTTCTAAATTAAATAGCACTTTGGAGGGGTGTGGGTGATCTGGTTGGAACCATGATGGGAAGAGAAGAGTCAAAACCTTTGCTCCTGCCATAGTCTTTGTCATAATCAACCCTGTCCCTCTTGGGCTGCTTTTTGACTTTAGAAAAGAGCTCCTATTGACAGCAATGAAACAAATAGCACCATGTGCACCAGGAAAAATGGCAGCCACAGGGATGGGACAATCTGGCTTAGGACCACAACAGGGACAAAGCTAGGAAAGCTCAGATATTCAGCTCAGGAAAACTACACATGTCTGGACCAAGTATATTATTAATGTAATATATAGTTTGAACCTTGGTGCAACCAACAGTTACAAGTACCACAGCATCTCTATAAGGAGATGGCTGTGCATAACAGAACAGGTTGCTTGTTCTTGCACATTAATTTAACCCATTTTTGCCCGGCCCACAGGTGTATACATTTGGTCCCTGTTGTGTATATGCAACATTGGGCAGAAATGGCTTTTAACAGTTAAAACAGAATTGGCTTATCTTGGCACTACTAGGGTGATGCACATTCATTGCTTGAACTAGCATGTTCTTTTTGGGCTCTCCAGAAATTATATAGGTGGACATCTATGCAAGATAGCTTCATACTGCTCAACTAAATGAGAACTTGCCTTTTTTCTCTCTCACTCTCTGGTTTTGATTTCAACACAGTTGCTAAGGAAGTAAAGGTTACTAAGGAAGTGGCATTTAACACACATTCAGCTTTGTGTGTGTCCCCCCCCCAATTTGAAGTGCAAAATGTATATAGTCAAAGAAAATGTATTTGAATAATTTCTGCATAGATATTTGAAATAGCAGCATTCATTCGGTTGCATAAAAAGGATGCACTGAATGTCTGCAAGCAACTGTGTCCCAACAGTTTGAAAGCCACAGGTACACATTTAGTAACATAGGATGTCAGAGCTGAGAACGGCTTTTCTAGTAGATATGAAGGAGATGCATATTAAACATCATAACTTCCTGTGCAGAGATACGGTTAGTGAAAAGCATAAGTGATGGTGGCGGGGTGGGGGAGGAGAGCCTCATTTGAGGTTCTGTTAAAAAAATACTCTAGTTGTAACCATCTCAGGAAAGAGTGTGCAGTTTCCATTGTTTTGCCCCCTGCATTGTCTCTTGAAGACATTTCCTCCATATCCTATAGAAGAGGTTGATGCCAATGTCATGCACAAGCACAAGTCACAGAAATCACAGCTCCCTGGGAACCACTGACCTACCTCCAGATGATTATAGCTATAAATCAGCTTAGAACAAGACCTCAGAAATATGTAACCAGCTTGGAATAAAACTGACAAATCAAAAGGGTGTTTCATCCAGGATGCTCTTATTGCTTTTTGCTGCACCAGCTGAGTGCAACAAACAGGCCATTGTTCAGCTATCAGTCTGAACATCCTGAAGAAAAGGTCTCTGGAATGCTATTAAAATGTACTTATTTGTGATACAAAAGGAAACCTAATGGAAATGAATGGGAGCCGTATTTAGCTAGCTCTATGTCAATAAAACATAACCTATGGTAATATTTGTTCACTATTGATACATCAGTGCACTTATGAATCAATACTACAATCTGGAGCCTATCAATGTTCCTGAACCAATCTTTCCCAGTTCTGCTCCCCATAAAAATCCTGAATTTTTAGTTCAAGTGTATGCTAGCGGCCACTGTGGTGGTGAATTGCATGCTGGGTTTGGATGTGGGAGATCCCACAGGGTAACCTGAGAAAAAAATCAATACAGCTCATAGAATACGCCTGCCCCCCCCCCCAAGATTGTGAGGCCGTGCCATTTTTCTTAAAAGGTTAGCTGCTTTATGCACTGAAAAGGTCTATCAGTATATACGAGCCATGTCTGTAATGTTACAATCTGCATGCACACAGTGAAAACTGACATTGCCTGTGACACTAGTACTGGCTTGAATACAGTCATGTCTTGAACTGATGAAGAATACACTTTTCCTGTCCATTTTGCACATAAAGCAAATAAAGAGCTACACCTCAAGTTTCAGTCCCCTGAGCATTGCATTAAAAAAGGCTGCGACTCATCGTACTCCTTTGTTAGGGAGGCACGGCCTTCTTTGTCACGACAAACCACTGCAACCTCAGATACATCTGCCAATTGGCCTTAATTGGTGCACATCCAGTATTGGCTGCATACTTGGGATTTTAGTCATCACACCCTACTTCCTGTGCTTTCTGATTAAAATCACTAATAGGGAGGTGTCACAATTTTTTTTTTGCCCCAGCAGAATGATTTCCTGTGCCCTTCTCACAGCATGAGAGAATGAAAACAAAATCCTCTAGCAGCAGACAAGAATCTTCCATTTGTTCACTGCCTTATGCTCAACTGTCATCAATTTTGAAAAAAATGCATTTCTTGAGACTTCTAGATCTTAGCACAATGGCTTGGCTTCCAAATGCAGTTTATGGTCATGCAAAACATTAGTGTTAGCCCTGTGCAATGGATTTCCTTTTAACAACTACACGCCCCCTCCCCCTGTCATATCACAGACTGGATTCTTTGGAGCCTGGCCAGTATGGTTAATATACTTAGCCTCTGTTGATTTCCAAGGAAATTGATAGCCATCCAGAGCAAGCATATGCAGAGCTAGGCACACTTAAATCAATGGGCTTCAGTTCATATCACCATGTATAGAATTGGGCAGGTGGTTAACAAGGTCTCCAGATTGTTTCACAGCATCAATGCAGTCGGAGGAGAGAACCTACAACTGGTACCCAACTCATCCTCCTAGATGTTAAGCATATAGGAGACAACGCTCAGCCAATTTCATTTGAGTTGACCCTTTGTTTCACTTGGACTAGAGACCCCTACTGCTTAAAATCTTCCCCCCTCCCCTGGAAGAAAGATAAATTTAGAAAACATTGCCAAAAAACTACCAAGATCAGCAACAAAAAGCTTAAAATAGTTTCACATTTGAAGACAATAAGGAGTTATGTTACCAACTACTGGTTAACCAGCTGCTCAGATCAATCCAATTTTGAAAGAAAAAATAGAATTATTAAAAGGCACAACGCAACTGTATTGATAGTGAGACTCTTACCTTCCCTATTGGACTGACAGCAAGTTACAGATGAACTAAGCAGTCACTAATCTGGAATACAGTATATAATGGATTTCTGAGCAGATCCAAAAGCAATCAGTAATGCCTGATTTCATACATATGCAATATCTATTGTGACGCTTTTGCTTTTTTAAGGTATGAAACAATGAATGTGTCTTAGGGAAGAGGCAAGTGAATATGGTTACTTATGAAAAGGGTGAACATATGCTGACCATTTACTTTAATGGTGCTGACAGCTATTGCTCTGATCTTCTTGGTAGAGTGGAATGGAACACGATAAACACTTTTGAAACTTGGAGACCAACCCAATATACCAAGCAGCACTTAGCAATAGAGAACAGGGTGTGACTTAAGAGAAGCCTGATCCTACAGTATTTTAAAAACTGTTTCAGGAACCCTGTGAATCCTCAAATTATCAAGCTTATCAGGGGTCCCCAATTAGATCTGCAACAATTGAAACACAAATTTGATCATTGCTTATTTTCTTCTCAGTAATGCACCACAGTAGGATCACATTTTTGATACATCCCAGGGCCCACTATCAGTTCATTTAGCACGATAGCAGGGCCTAATGACTGGGCCAGCATCCTATATGAGCCCATCGTATACCCTGGAATATGCTCCAGAATTGTCTGCAATTATCTCAGCAGATGAGTTGACATGGAAAGGATTCCCTAAATGCAGAAAATCATGTCCTGTCCTAAAGAAGAGTTAAAAAAAAATCCATGAGCTTTCCTTATGCACCAAGCTGCCTGGAGCAGTCAGAAAGCCACACTGTTGCATCACCATTAAGGCACAGCAAGGTGAAAAGGAGCCTTCTTCACACAGGTTTTCAGATGGAGGCAGCTGCCATGCAAAACAGTGAGTGGCCTCCATGCAGTAGATTGTGACTCTTGCTATCTGTGCATGTGTAACAACAAACTGAATGTGTTGCTACACCAGAAAAGTAAAATTAAAGGGGACAAGCATTGCTGAGAAATGTATTTTCAAAACACTGTCCATCAAATTACATTGGATAGTGCAGTGCCTATAAAGATGAATTAAGTCGTGTTAAGGAGTACAATCTATAGAAGACATCTCTTGCAAAGACCACTTAGAAATGAATGGAATCTTGCATTTTCAAGGTGTTCTTGCAGGAAACATCCCATGAGATTAAGCCCCTAATATGCGCAGACTATCAGTGGTGAAGCCAAGCAGAGAAAAGTATTTGTTTTATGCAGGCTTCTTGAAATTCCTCTAATCCAGGTGAGTATAGGCACTTATGGTTCTTCCTTTGAGAATATTCTCCATAAAAAAGATACCATAGCTATATATCCAGGTTTTAAAACATTTTATTTGCATATTAAAAAAATTGTGCATTCCAATAATTAAAATCATTTGAACAAAAAAATGGCACTCGATTAACTGCATTTTACAGCTTGCAGGACCTTCGTACAGCTTTGCGTTTATTCATGTGTTACTAGATTACTGTAGTCCCACCCAGGATCTTCTTTCAAGACACATGCAAGCTCTTTCGTGCCACCAAGACCAAAGCTGGACAGGCAGATGGAAAGGGCAGCGCCTTCGTTCAGCGTCAGTAGTTCTCTCTATTCTTTTTTTTTTTGGATGTGAAAGGGGCAGTACAGTCATTTAAACTTTATCCAACCTCTTTGCATCTTACAAAGTTAAAACAGCTAAAAGAAGTAAAATAAGAAGGCAATGCTTGTGGAATGTACAGTGCAGAATTTGGAAGGGCCAATTTCATTACGATTCACCCGCTTGCTTCTCCTGTTCAATTGCTACAAAACAGAAAAGGGGGAGGGAAGAGAACAGAGAGAAAATATTAAACATTTGAAATGGAATCTACAAAGAATTTTTATAACATAAAAATTAATACAATTTTAATTAAAATGTAAATTTTTTAAATCAATTAATGTTCACTAGTTAATTTTTTAAAAAATTTAATAAGCTAATCTTTATTTAGATAATGTGCATTGTATTTAACGCATACTGTCCTGTAACATGTTTAAATTCCAACGTTGCATTTTGAGGAAGCTGGGAACTGAAAGGCATAGGATGGTCTGCCTTCCCTTTGTCTCCCCTGGCCCACGCCCTCTTTCTGCAAACGCACTTACTTTCTTTTGAAGGCAGTGGGTTCTTCTCTTGCGTTTCTGTCTTCTTCAACTTAGACTTGTCAAATTTCTCAATTTCAGCCATATCGGGTTTGTCAGACATATTTGCTGATTAATCTGCATGTTGAAAGAAAGAAAAGGGGAAAAAAGAGGACTTGTTAAACTTACTACACCACCCTCTTTTCCTTCAGCCATGCATGGCTCCTCTGAATCCCTGCCAAACCACCCTTAAACTACAGTATAATCACCCTACCTTTATACATGTATATTTTATGATGAATTTTATTTAATGATGCTGCATTTTGCCATACAATTAAATAAATAAACCCTACCTTTAAAAACATTATTTTAAAGCATGTTCATCATGAAACATCATTCTGAATACGCAGGAAAAAAGATGCAGCTATATGACTTTTAAAAACTATTTTTCATTTGTTAAAAAAATAAATGCCAGTTAAAATGTTTTTTAAAATGTCAAAAAAAAGATTTTCTTTTTAAAGAAACAATTGCTTATTGTTGAGGTGTGTCCGGGGGACACACATTCTTCGCCAATTAAAATGTAAAACCGCAACCTGCATGTTAAAGAGATCAGAGAAGGCTCGAACTTGAAAGAAAGGAAGGTTTCTTTTTTTTTTTTTTTAGGGAGGGAGGAAACCATCCTTGGGTGTAGATGCAATCGGGCCAACACAATACACCAGATTCTAATCACATTCTCCATCTTGAGGTCTGCCTCCCCAGCGCAGTTGGACGGAGCCTGCATTCTTGCCTCTTCACAAAGAGCTGCAGCTCGAGGAGCCCCAGCCAGCGCCCTTCCTTTCCTCCTGCCTCACTTTCTCCAGGCAAATCAGAGCCACGACGCCACTTGCAGGCAAACAAAGGGCGGCTCTTTTGGAGCTGAGCAGGCGATTCCACGATTCACCCCCCCCCCCAACCACTACCACCACCACCACCCTCCAGCTTTTCCCGTTAGCCGATCACGCCCAGATCAAGGTCTCCTGGATCACCTTACAGCAGGCACGCAAGATTTCCAGCTTGGGGAGGATTCCCTTCGCCATGCCAAGGGGACTGCAATAAGGGAACAAAAGGAAGCAGACCCCCCCCCCGCACTTGGGTCGATGCCGATCTGCCCTGCACGTCTGCAAAACCCAAAGGCAACAGAGGGGCTCCTTCGCCCTGCCAGACCCTCGCCCGGATTTTAACCCCTTCGCGTCCGCCTGCCGCAGCCACATTTGGGCTGCACGCCTACACACCCTTTCCTGGGAGTAAGCCTTCTTGGATTCAATGAGCCTTACTTCCGAGTAAATCTGCACTGCTACACCTTTTCCTGGGAGTAACTCAATGAGACTGCTGAGTAGACCTGGGCGTAAGCCCTACTGGAAATCAGTGAGACTTACTTTCGAGTAGACCTGCACTCCTATACACACTTACTCCCTGTGAGTAAGCCCTCTTGAATTCAATGAGTATGATGAAACTCACTTACTGCTGAGTAGACCTGGGAGTAAGCCCAACCGCACTCCATGGGACTTACTTCTGAGCAGACCCACACAGGATTGTGCTGTTAAGCCAGGTGGAAATCGTGCCACCCAATCCAAGCGGTTCTGGGCATTTAAGCCACAGCTAGAGACATCCAAAGGAGAACCCCCCCCCCCATGCAAACGCTTCATCGAAGCAGGGAGAGCCCTTTTCCCCGGAGATCCAAGCCTCTCAACATCTGCAAGTCCCCCCCCCCATGGTTACACATACACGCATCCCTATGGTAACAAAATAACCTCCAAGGCGAAAGAAGAGAGCAAATGTATCCTCCTCACCAGTGATGCTGCTGCCCTCTGCACACGAACGGCTCCGACCTCTTGTAGCTGCTACTCCGGATCGTAGTATGAAAGGAGGCGCTCCTGGCCAGACCCGTTTATACTCCGCTGCTATGCAAATCGCGGTGATGTCATGCAGGCTCGGCTTAACTGTTTCACGACCGCCCTCCGGCTCCTCCGCTTCCCCTTTCGGCAAGGAGGGGAGGGAAGGGCGATGCTCTGGGCTGCGTGGTTGACATGCCGAACCAGCAGTTCGGTGGAAAGAAAGCAGACCCCAGAATTGTTTGCAGGCATCCCCCTCCCTCCCAATGGGCTTTCTCGGGAGTCGCTGCAGCTAGCACGTTTCTGATCCTAGTCAAGGGCTGCATACTGTCGGGCCTGGCTGGGCATGTCTGGGGACAGGGGCGCGCCATGGAGAGACAGCAGGGCAGTGCCACACGTGGGCGCCTGTCCTTTGAAGACCCGATCGAGGAGAAAGGTCTTGGGGAGAGGCTGCCATCGGCGCCCCTTCTCCCCTGCGGCATCTTTGGGGGCCAGATGGAGTCCTCCGGCAGGTTTGTCTTGCAACTACGACGGGGCTCAACAATGGCTCTTGCCTGAGTCAACGCAAGCCAAGCGGTGTGTGCATGGAAGAGGGACAATGGGTGCTTTGGAAACTGACCCTGCTTAGGGAGGGAGGGCCACATGACTGATGCACTGAGGCTGGAAGCCTAGGCACACGTCACTGTGAGTCAGGCTACCATCCTAGACACCCTTTCCTAGGAGTAATCCTCACTGAACACAATGGAACTTCTTTCTAAGTAGACCTGCACAGGCTTGGGCTGTCGGGCCCCTGGTCCACAGTGGGACTTACTTGCGAGTAGACACGCCTAGGATTGCACTGTCAGTGTCTGAAAGTTGGGGGTGGGGAAGGCTCTGATTCAAAATCCTTTTGTCTTTCTTTGCTCTTCATCTCTCTAAATATATTTAAGAACCATTCTATAATCTCTGGTGGACTAATTCACAGCCCACTCCTAGGCATGCCTGCTCAGAAGTAAGTCCCATTGTGTTCAGCGGGGCCTGCTCCAGCCTAATGTCGCTCTATAATTCATATATGGCTTCAAGAGGAGAGCTAGCAAATTTGGAAAGGTACTTCCCTGAATGGAGCAGGAAGCTCTGCAAGGAAGTGATGGCAAAATAGGCTTGAATGCACATGGTCAAATGCTTAGGACAGGGGTGCTCAATAGGTGGATCGTGATCTACTGGTAGATCGCGAGGCAAAATGAGTAGATCGCGGAGTGCCGACCCCCCCCTTCAGGTGCCTCTGGGAGGAAATGCCGGGAGTAAGGCCCATTGTACTCAATGGGGCTTACTCCCAGGTAAATGTGGCTAGGATTGCAGCCTCACAGCCTAATCCTAGGCATGTCTACTCAGGAGTAAGTCCTGTTATACTCAGTGGGGCTCAAGGTACACCAACATACATTGTGCACATAAATGTTGTATGTTATGATGGCGCGAACATTGTAAAAAAAAACTCTGGTAGATCTCCGGGCCTTGCTGGGTTTCAAAGTAGCTCTCGAGCCAAAAAAGTGTGAGCACCCCTGGCTTAGGAGGACAGTGTAGCAGTTGTCTTGTGCTTGCTCTGTTGGTTTCCTCTTTCTGGGGGGTGTCAGTGACTGTTTCCAGTTATGCTCATTTCCCCAAATGACTGCACATATTTTTTTCTTTTTGTGCATCTCTTTTTTTATTTGTTTGTTTTGTGGAATCTCATCTCAAAGGCCTTACTGACCAGATTGTGCACACTTTTTCATTGAGCCCCCCCCATCCCCTTCAGTCTAAGAAAGGAGTGCCAGCACCTCCTGGCCTCCTGCTGCCTTTGCAATTTCTGCTGCAGCCCCTACAAATCTCATGCGCTGTAGTGCTTGCATGCTTTCTTCATGGTTCAGCAGACAATAGCTCCAGTGTAATGAGACTGTGCTTTGCCCATCCCCTCCCCCCTCTGCACTCTGACTGGGTGATTACGAACCATACCATCTCCTTGCATGCTGCTGTCTGCTGCATTGTGGTTTGAGAATACATTGCGCAGGGAGAAGGAAGCATTTCACAACAAGCAGGCCTGAGCTGAGCAAGATCTGGCTCTTCGGGCTTACACACGAAGTCACAAGAGAAAACCATTCAGATGTGATGGTGGGTGGGAGATGCAAGTGTCTGCTATGAGGAGGCTGGATGGATGGATGCTGCTGTGTGCCAGCTCCAGAAGAAAAAAATTGAGCAGAAATTGGAAGGAGGAACATAACAGAAGGATCAGTTATATTTTTACAGTGGCTGCCAGACAATGACATGCAAAAAAGAAAAAGAAGGCACACACAAGAGGCAAGACACATGTTCAAGGAATTCTCCTTCAAGTATCCTTGCCATCTCTTTCTTTACTGCCAAACTGTCAGCTATTTGCATTGGTTAATTCACTCATTCATGGCTTTTGATTAGATCAGAGATTTGATGGGTGTTTAGGGGAGGTACATTCACATCTTACCTTTACAGTGCATGGAGAGTACCAAAAAATCAAGCTGGGTTGCAGGAGCAAGTGAAAAAGTGTGCAGTCCTGTGCACACTTTCCTGAGAGTAAGCCCCACTTAAGACAATGGTACTCACTTCTGAGTAGACAGGCCTAGGATTGTGTTCCTTATCAAGGGCCACTTTGCACATTCTGTTCTACAGGGGGGAAAAGCCATGCACCCACAGTTAATGAGACTCATACCTACTATTATTTCACCTTTAACAGTATTTATTATTATTAACAGTATTTATATACCACTTTTCAACTAAAAGTTCACAAAGCGGTTTACAGAGAAAAATCAAATAACTAAATGGCTTTTGTACATACTGGAGTCTAGACTGCCTGGACCTACCTCTTCTCAGTATGCACACATAAAGGCTTCTACCTCCTATGTTGTATTCATGCATGAGCAAGCTAGTAACACTTTCAGTGTCCTGAATTCAGTAGTTAAACTCCTTGTTTCTATTGTATTTTCATCGCAATTTGATTTCTGGTCCTCCATAGGGTCTGTCCCATACTTCTCTGTAATGAGTCGAGTTGTTTGAAAACTCTGTTATTTACCTTACTCAGAAGTAAGCCTGTTGTATTCAGTGAGGCTATAATCCTATCCTACTCACAGGAAACAAACACCTCTAGTAATGAGTAAGGGTGCATGGAGGGTTCTGTCTTTGAGAAGTGACAGTTACCCAACAATTTCTATCCAGAAGAACCATAATAGCTACATTCTACTTTGGGACTGTAAAACTGTCTCTTTCATGCACATTAAGGAAAACTACTGATGTAGTAAACTACTGATTCATTTTTTTTCCAGGATTAATTAAACCCACAACTGCCACTGTGGGTGTGTACATCCTAAAGTGGTGGGTGTAGGTTCAGCAGTAAACTGGTAGTCTTTCTAACCACTTGGTTTCCCCATCTCGAAGGCTGTTGTAATTAAAAATAGAGGTCCATAGTGCATCTAGCACATACGCGCACACACAAATCCAATGTAATATATGACTTGGGGACCCAATTCTATGCATGTCTACTCAGAAGTAAATTTCATTATAATCAATGAGGCTTACTCCCAGGTAAATGTGGATTGGATTGCAGCCTCAGTTAAAGTAATGGGTTTTTTTTAACCCCACTCTTTCTCCAAGGAACTCAGACAGCATGCAACACCTAGACTTTCATCCACTTGACTTTCATTATCTTGCTCTTTCAGCCATTTTCAAATTTTGTCCACATGCTTTCCCCTTTCATCCAGTTTCATCCAACCAATCATTACATTCGCCGACATTCTTTAGTTTTCTAGAAGACTACATTTATTTTATTTATAATGATATTAAAAAGAAAAACAATAAACAAACAGCAACATTAATACAAAAATACAATAAAAAATAAAAATAGAAAAGAAAAAAGAAGAAAAAAACTTTCTGTTTATATTTCTTTTATTTCTGTGCATTGACACATGACATTTGCATGTGATCTGGTTAATTTATGTTTTTCACTGGCCAAAATAAATTTGCAAGCTAAATAAGGCTATGCTTTGACAGTCATCAGTTTTAGACTTTCATTCATGCTCTGGTCCCTAACCAGCAGTGCAAGATTTTGCTATATATGGTTCCCATTTTATCCACACATCAACCCTGTTATGTAGGTTAGAAAGATGGTGATTGGTCAAGACCATCCAGTAAGTCATGACTGAGTGAGTAGTTAAACTCAGGTGTCCCCAGTTTAAGGGTCAAACTACATGTTATGTGAATCTGGTCATTAAGCTGTAGACTTAACACAGGAAGTAAATTGTCAAAATGCAGTCATGAGGGACCCACCAGGATTGGGATTGCAATGTGCAAAGGTGGGATTAATACATCTCCATGTGCAGTTCAACTGCAGCTCACTGGGTGGACATTTCCCTTGAACTATCTGCCAGGACCCCAATATCTCTTTCCAGGTTAGTCATCAACAGCACAAAACTAATCAGTGTGTATGTGAAGTTGGGAATTTTTTGCAGTGCAGCACCTTACACTTCTTGACACTGAACTGCACTTGCCATTTGGTCGTCGCAGTATAGATCCCAAAACAGCCAGCAACATAACGTGTAGATTGACTTTAAGTCCAGCACTCTAACCCCAACCTGGCTCTTGGATTTTATTTTGTATTTCTTTTTAGATGCTAGTTGTAGCCTTGTTTATGGAAAATGTTGTTTTAGCCTTTTGTCATAGAACCTGAATCAGCTCAGTGGCTCTAAGATGGCCATTTTACATATTCCAAAGTTATTAGCTTTGTTGTGTAAAGATCATGAGACTGGTTTGAAAATCACCATGAGAATTAAAGGACCACTGCCATTGGAATGGCTAGCTTGAGTCTGTCAAATGTGCTGCAATTCTGTTTTCAAATTTTTGCACAGCCCCATGTCCTGCCACTTATTTGAAAAACAACTGTCTTGGTTTTGTTTTTTAATGTCTTGCAACTTTTAAGAAAACCCCAAAAACCACCAGGCTCGCACATTTATCATTAGAGTTGGAAGCTCTACTGGAGAACACACCTCTTTCTCTCTTGTCTGTCCTGTTCTTACAAGTATTCTGTTTATTTGGAGGAGAAATACTAAAAAAACTAGGGTTGGAATACTATCCATACTTACCTGTGAGTAAGGCCCATTGATTATAATGGGATTTTCTTCTGAGTAGACATGCATAGGATTGAACTGTAGGTCTTCTTGCCCTAATTGCATGATGGCTAAATAACAGCAGTGCTAAAGGAACAGCAGTGGTGGAATTTTTTTTTTTTTATTGACTGTCTGTATGTTTCTCAAGGAAGTTGGAAATTCACCTGCTCCATGGTTGTGAGACTACAAACAGAACCACTATTGATAATCAGACTTTTTAAATTCATGATATTTTTCCTTGCAAGAGTTAACACCAGCAATGATATCAGACCAGTATTGCTAGACCAGGGGTATCAAACATAAGGGGGGGGGGGTTGAATGCAGCCCCAGAAGCTTTTTATCTGGCCCTCAGGCTCTCAGCTGCTGAGGTGTTACAGCTCAAATGCTGGCCCACATGAAAATTGGGCTTTCCCAAATCTTGAAATATGATCAAGATTTGCATACTTTCTCTTCTGTCATTTGCAATTAATGAGTCTGTATGAGAACAGGGTCTGATTGCTGGCCATTAGCTTCTTAATGATGTCACTTTCTGCTTAATGACATCACTTCAGGACCTCAGCTGGAGCCCTGAACGCTAACTTCGGCCCTCTGTATGAAACGAGTTTGACACCCCTGTGCTAGACTGTGTCTTATGTATATGCTTGTATTTCATGACAGTCAGTGATATAATAGTCTTCTATGCGCTAATCTGTTGTCACTACTAGCATGACTGCCTAAGTGCTTATTTATAAATGCATTCTCAAGGGATAATGCATCATCCACAGTAATCATGCTGAGGCCCCAATCTTGTGGGAACTGGCGCAGTAGTGGCTTCCAAAGCTTCCATCAGTGCTGGTAAGTTGGTGGTGGAGACATGATTTGGGCTGGAAAGGGGAGAGAGGCTTGGATCTTGGCAGTAGTGTGCATCAGATACTATCACCTCTTTCCCAGGTCACCCTTGGACTTAACCAGCAAAATGGCTGGCATAGTTCCAAGGAACCCATAGGTGATTGGCAGCCTATGAGGGGGTTAAGTAAAAATATTTTCACTTACCTCCTGCTGGCTGTCTTATCACTTCCTCCCCCCAAACTGGATGCAGTGCATACTTCATCAGCTCAGCTCAGCATCAATGGAAGATAGGATTTAGCAGTCAATTGCACGGAAAATTCTGAATTTTTTTCTATTAAATATTCTGCCTCTTGCAGTCCTAACCACACTTTCCTAAGAGTAAGCCCCATTGAACAAAATAGGACTTACTTCTGAGTAGACCTGGTTAGGATTGTGCCCATATGCTGATTATGTGGTGGTGGTGTTTCTTTTTGGGATGACCCTCAAGATGAGCTAGTAAAATTTTAATTACTATTGTAAAAGGGAATATATCTGTAAATGAAAACACTATAAAATCCTCATGCTTGGTCATCAGCCATTGTTCATTGTTAGAGAATCCCTTTCTTATCTGATGCCTCTTAAGTCAGGTACAAGGTTAAACGCTGAAAGACAAGTCATGCCTCTCATTAATGCATGTGTTAAAAGGAGAAATTGATTGAACTGTGGGGATAGAGAAAAATAACAATGGGCTGGTTTGGGAGAGCCTTAATTCCTCTGACCGGCCGCACACTGTCCATGTTTCCCCCATAAATCTCCCTAACTATGGTGAGCGGGAGAGGTTTGTTCAAACCACCCCCTTCCATGTGCTGCTAGTCAGCAGCATGTAAAGGGGAATGATTTGGATGAACTGCCCCTCCCATGAGAAGAGAGGTTTAAAAGGAAAATGGGGAAACCATGGGTTCAGGCAGGTTCTTTGGTGTCCGGAATGATGCCTTGGGGTGATGCAAAGCATATATAAACAGCAGGTGCTTCCTGGATACATCATACACCCTCAATTAAAATTCTGGCCAAAAACCTTCACTTCCAGGACTAATGTACAGGCTGTAAGGACTAAGGGTCCCGATCCTGAACTTGGCATGCCAGCTCACTGCTGGTGCGCACTGTCACAAATGTTCCATAAGGCATATTTGCAAACCTTACTGCAGGCCTAGCACTGGAGCTAGCCCAGTGTGAACCCATGCTGGGCCAGCTCCAGCACTGGGCTCACGGTCTGTCGCCCAGTGCTCTGTGTGAAGCGCTGGGCAGCAGAGAGGTAAGATGGGGCGGGGGCGGTAGGGAGGAGGTGTTCTAGGGTGGGTGGAGGGCTGTGGGTGAGGGAGCATGGCGGGAGGGTGGCGGGACCTGTGGAGTTTAGCTCCGCCAGATCTGAAGCCCCATGATGGGCCATGTGGCCCGACACCCAAATCCTTGATTCTGTACTGGCTAAAGAGCTGCTGCAGAATTGAGTAGCCCTGTTGCAGGTCTACTTCCCTTTCCTGGAGGAAGGAGACAAAAGTCCTCTTCCCCCAAGGACTGCGCAAAAGCGGAAGCAGAGCGTGATCGCCCCACTATCCCTTTCCCTGACCTGGGGCGCCCTCCAGGCACTCGCGCAGGGCTCCCCGCACACAGGGACAGCTGCTGCAGGGACTGGAGGGTGCACCCCAGTCCCTGCAGCCTCGTCAGAAGGGAAAGCGGAGCGATGGTGCTCCGCTTCCGGTTTTGCAGAGTGGGACGCGATTGCTCCACTTTCACTTTTCCTGACCTGGGAGCCCTGCCGAAGGTTGTATAGGGCTCCCCGCACGCCCGGGAGGCTGCAGGAGGCTTGGGCAAGTGCACCCAAGCCCCTGCAGCCCCCCTGAACTTCCCCCTGTCTCCTGGCTGCCCCTGCTCCTTAAGGGGGCAGAGGTCAGGACCCACAGGCTGGGGCATCGCGACACCCCAGTTTGAATACCACTGCCCAAGGAGCTGCTGGTGGCTGCCTGGTGCACTCAGAATCCCGTGGTAGCCATTTTGGTGATGCGGCAGCCTCTTGCGCCTGGCAGCTCAGGATTGGGCTGTAACTCCTGCTAGCTGGACAAAGAAGCACTTTGGAAAGCGATGGCTCTCTGATACTTAGCAGGGACAGAACTGTGTCTACGCACACTAGCATAGCATCCGTCTAAGACAGTCATTTTCAACCTTTTTCAACTCACTGCACACTGACAAGGCACTAAAGTTGTCAAGGCACACTACTACTTTTTAATTACATTATTATGTTACAATTAATTTAGTTAATATAACTAAGGGCACAAGCCTAACCAGGTCTACTCAGAAGTAAGTCCTATTTTGTTCAGTGGGGCTTACTCTCAGGAAAGTGTAGTTAGGATGGCAGCCTTAGAGCATTACATGACAATGAAAAAAATTCCCCAGAAGCTTGGATTGTTGGGAGGTGTTTGTGGTTTCTGGAAAGGTTATGAAGCAGGTCTGTTCAAACTGTTATCAATTGATGTGCTCTGATATGCCAGGAAGTGGCAAAGAGAGATGAGACTGAGCACACTGGAAAAATAGAAATGTGCTGTGTGGGACAGTGAGGATGTGGCTGAAACAAGTGCAGGATTCACTGGGGTGGAGGGAGAGAGAGAGAAAGGGAATGGGATGGGAGGGGCAGAAAGAGAGGGGTTAATTGCAATTATGATGGGGGATGTGTGTATAGGAGGGGAGGAAGTGGGAGGGAGGGGAAGAAAAGCATCACTTGCCTGCTCATTTATTCAAGAAAGACTGCAACCAAGCCTCTGTATGTCTACTCAGAAGTAAGCCCTATTATAGTCAATGGGGCTTACTCCTAGGTAAGTGTGGATAGGATTGTGGCCCAGTGCCCTTCCTGCCAAAGTCTTGCCAGGGGAGGCAACGCAGGCAGGGTCACTTTGGGGCACTGCAGCCAAGGAAAAGGGTCTCTCCAGGATCCTTGCCAGCCAACTGCTTCTGGCTCCTACCTGCTTCCACCTTCAGGCTTGCTCTCACTCTCACTCCCTCCTTCCTCTCGCTGCTCGCCCTCACTCCTTGCACGTTCCGCCCGCTGGGAGCTCTTCCAGGCTTCTCTAGCTGCCTGGCTGGCTGCCCAATCAGTGCGTGGGGCAGGCACCAGCAACAGCAGGAGCGTTCAAGTCCCTGCGCGGCTGCCCCTTTCTCTCCTGCTGCAGCGCGAGTCTTCAAGCCGCCGCTTCTCCCCTGCATGCAGCTGCCGCCGCCGCCTAACTCCTTGGACCCACGGCACACCTGAGGCAGCCTCACGGCACACCAGTGTACCACATCACAGCGGTTGAAAACTGCTGCTCTAAGGTAAGGTGGAGCCAATGAGTGTATGTCCCCACTTAGAGCTCTGCTGAGAATTGGGGAGAAACTGGCTTTTTAACTGGTGACATGACAGACTCCATTTAAAGAACGAGAGCTTGTTTCAGGAACAGGAGCGACTGAAGTTTTAAGAGATGATCATCAATGGCCGTTGGCACTCGCCCCATAGTACAACTGTGCTGCACACTCCACCCAGCTGACTTGCACGGCTCTGTTCATTTCAGAAGCACTGGGCACATTCTGCTTATCTAAGCAGCCAGACTTTATTTGGGCCAGGTCGTGAAACACCCCAGAGTTGCACCACTCACCTTGTTGTCTTTGACATAGTTCGTTACATACATTTATGTTGGTTCTGAGGAAATGGCTGATTAAACCGTTAAATATATGTATACAATGAACCGTTAAGTATATGAAGCTCCACCTAGAAATGTGGCTGCCCCCACCTAGACAAGAAAGTCGGTTAGGCCCTTCTTCCAGTGGCTGCTGCTGGTTCCTCCTTTGAGTTTTGCTGAAGATTGGGAGCCACATGAGGACCGAGGACCACTTTCTCATTTCTTTTGCTTTGTCAACCACTGCGTGAACTTTGCTTGCTTGTTTGTGGAAAACAAAGGATGGTGTAGTGGTTTGGGAGTTAGATCCAGGTTCAAATCCCCATTCAGTCATGAAACTATCTGAGAGCCCAATCCTGTGCTCGGTGCTCCGTGCCACCGAGCACTGTCGCAAATGTGCCGTAAGGCACGTTTGCTAGCTTCACCGCCAAGCTCCCAGGCTCCTGCGTGCTAAACCAGCGCCGGCCAATGCTAGGCTAGTGTGGGGCGGTCGTCCAGCTTCCACGGCTCAGCAGACTCCCGAGGACAGGGGCGGGGAGGAGGCGTTCCAGGGTGGGGGGAGGCCGGTGGGAGGCAGGGGGAAGGCATGTCATGGAGGCATGACACGGGAAGGGGGCAGCTGGAGGCGTGTCAGGGGGAGGGAGGGAGGGAGGTGGGTTCACGGAACTCCGCAGGATCCAAGGTGCTCCTGGAGGGCTCCGCGCCCTACACAAGCGCCTTTACCTTACCGCTGACCATTGTGGGGCTGCTTACCTTACCTGGGAGAAGGGGACGAAAGCGCCTCCCGAGGCGCCTCCTGGGGTGTAGCCTGGGGCGCGCAGAATCCAGTGGCAGCCATTCTCGGTGCCGCCGCACCTGGGTGCCCCGGGCAGCTCAGGATTGGGCTGCTTGTGACCTTAGGCCAGCCATTATCTCTCAGCCTGACCTAGCTCACAAGGTCGTTGTGAGGACAAAAAAAGGAGGGAAGGAACCCTGCACACCACCCTCAGCTCCTTGGAGGAAGGGTGGTATAAAAATGTGAAAAATAAAAAACAGTTGAAAGAGGCATAAATAAATGAATATAAATCATAATATTTCTGTAATTTGGCAGTGCCTCCAGATGTATTATCTGAAGAGCTATTATTATTATTTGAAGATCTGTCCTCTTGTCCTCTCAGACATTCTTGACTCTTTGGTTTCAAGCATCGCAAATAAAATTGTTGGAAAATCAATGCCAGAAGTGAAGTTTCAAGCCGTGGTTGTACATCTGTGAATCTGGGTCAGTTGAGGATTTACCTGATTAGCTTTTAGATTGTTCTTCAAGTGGCTATTTCCTGTGTTGCATAGCTGTCCTTGCTTTTGGGCAAATGCTGCCTCTTTCTTTGTTTTGGTTTTTTGCCTGTTAAACACCTATTTATGATTGAAGTTATGACAGAATTTTCCTTGCTGACTTCTAACATTTGATCATGACTGGAAACTGCTGGAGAATGCTAAGGTGTATATTCTAACATGTGTGTTTAACAATTGTCGTTGCTGGGAGTCAGGTACTAACTCGTTGTGTACATCAATTTAATTTTAAATGTTGTTGCTATATTAGTAATATCGCTGGCACAAATCTGAGCTGCCCCGTGTTGGACTTTCAGGCCCAGAAGATGGTATAGGGTGTGGTAGTAGCTATGTGCAGGATTCTGTAAACAGAGGTAAGAGGCTCCGGGCAGGTGTAATGGCCTTTCCCAGCATGCAAAAACCATATGTAGGAGCTCATCCTGCCAAGCCAAGCCTCCTACCACTGTTTGTAGTTCCCTTGCGGTCTGTGGCATACCTTGCCAGTCCCACGTCCTGGGAGAAAGGTCCACGATGGTGCCCCCTAAGGGATGCTGCCCCCCTCACTCACCAAAATGCTGCAGAGCCTTGCGCGACTCCAAGACGCATCAGGGAAGCCTCCTGAGGCACTGGGAACCTCAGAGAAGTTTCCTAGAGGCCTAGTGGTCCTAGAGGCATGCGAGGCTCCATGCCCGGGGCATTTGCCCCTTTTAGTTAATGGCAGGTCACCACTGCGTGTGTTCTTGCTGCCAGCCAGCTGGTGCTTTGCAAAGCTCCAGGGAGTGCTTCGTGATGCTCCATGGCATCATGACGCACAGTTTGGAGCCCCTAGAATAAACTATACAGTGGCTTTCTTACCAGTGTTTGCAAAGCAAAAATGTGTGTGACTCCAAAGTTCATAGACTGGTCATAAAGCTTTTACCTGCATAAAATATTCATGCATTACATTTTAATGCAAATGTGGATTGATCAGTCAATCATTCCTGGGAAATGTATAAGTTGTCCCAATAGCTCCTGTAAATGATACAAATGCATCAATAAACAAATGGAAAGCTTTCCGAAAGGAGCTGCTGACAAATCATTCAGTAATCCAATCATAAAATCAAGTCAACCGACATTCAGAGCTGGCTGATTCCATCCCTGGTTAGATCTAAAAAGCAATTGGCTTTTATATTTACAAAGGAAAAAATAGTAGCCCTGGCTTCTTTGTTCCAGCATGCCACGCGACAGGCCGAGATCTTTATGCAAAACCACAATTTCAGATTTATGCAGTCCTTTATGCAGATTTATGCAGATTTAACACTTACCTGGGAATAAGCTCCATTGGATGCAGTGGGATTTACTTTCAAGCTTGTGCTGTAAGACTGCAAAACACTTCATCTATTCCATTTGAGAAGAGATGAAACCACAAAGAAGTGGCTTTCATCCTGCCCAGCAACTTATTTACCTCTAGCACAGCAGAAAACATCTTACAAAAGTGTGGTGGAAGTACACTACGATTGTTTGACACATGCCAATTTCAAAAAGAATCATATTGCCACAAGCAATGCTAAAAGAATGTCTTCTTAACTCTCTGTCCCTTTAATAAGTGCTTTCATTTTTCTGGATTTTTCTCCTGTTATATCCATTGAACGAATTGTATTTGTTTACCTATTATAGACAGTGGGATTACTAGGAGGGTGTGGGCCGCACCAGGAGACACACGCGGGAAGAGGTGATACCACCACTAAAATCTTGGTATTTTCAAACAATAGCATCGTGTTCGATATCAACCAATGTGTAATTTCCTGCAGAATGCAATGAAACAAACCTCATTGAAATATCTCTATTCTATCAAAGGTTATAACCAAAAAGTCAGCAGGGGCAGGGCAATGGTACATCATCACGCCCACCACCTGGGACATTGTCCCACCCATTACATGGGAGAAAGTCCATCACAGGGGTGATGCACTGGAATCCTGCTCTGGGTGACGCAAACCCTTGTGATGCCACTGATTATAGTTGTTGATTTTGTAGCTTTGTTAAAGTTAGGTGGATGTGGCCCTAATGAAGGCCTGGTTGGGAGGTATTTGGGAGGCCCATGTAAATTATTGTGAACTTTCTAAAGGAAATGTTATTATTACATGTATATCCCACCCTTTCTTCAAGTAGTCCGTGAACATGGACTCCTCATTATATCCACACAGTGCAGGGTTATGAAGAAGATTGGGCCGAGTAGCGACTGGCCCAGGGTCATCCAATGAGCTTCTTGGCTGAGTGGGAAGTTGAACTCCAGTTTTCCCAGTTGTAATCTGACACACTAATCTGAAACATACCATACTGAAACAAGTATAATTATAACCAGCACAGATTCTTAAAGGAAGAGGAGACTTCTCAGGGCTTGGATCCAGCTTATTTATAAATAAAATAAATACCAATCAAAATGCATTCGATTGGGACCTATATTTTTGCCCATTGAAGTCAATAGAAACATTTAGGTTATTATTAGTATCAGCAGCGTAGCAAAAAGAAATATCTGTACCTAAATCTTCCCTTGGAGTATATCAGGGGTTCCCAAACCCTGGCCCAGGGTCCATTTGCAGCCCTTAGGGATTCCCCAACCCAGCCTACAGGGAACCCTCAATGAGCCTCTGCCCTCTGGAGACTTGCTGGAGCCAAGACTGGCCCAACGCGACTATTCTCAGTGTGAGAGCTGACTGTTTGACCTCTTGTGCGAGCTGCAGGCCAAGGGCTCCCTTCGCTGCTTGCTGTTTCATGTCTGTGAAGCGGCAGCAGCAGCAAAGGAAAAGCCAGCCTTGCTTAGCACAAGGTCTTTTATAGGCCTTGAGCTATCCTGAGAGCTTCCTTCATTCATATAAGTTCCATCTCTAACATATTCATAAATGTAAATTTATTCAAATTTCAAATGTAAATTAATCCTTTTCCCCCCCCCGACCCCCAACACGGTGTCAGAGAGATGATGTGGCCCTCCTGCCAAAAAATTTTGGTCACTCCTGGAGTATATAATTTAATAGTGGTGAAATTACAGTACTCACATGCTTTGATGGCAGTTAGGAAGTTGCTTGTGGTACAAACCTAACCCATTGCAAAATATGCCTGAAGATAAAGAACTTTGCAGCTCTTTAGGGCTACATTTCAGTGATTACTAAACTTCCTAGACTACACTGTAAGCTGAATATTGACTTAAGATCTTCTGGATACAGATGACCTGTGAGACGTGATTTGTCTCAGCATATTCTTATTTTGAACTTAAATCCATTTGAAGCTAAGCAATTTAACAAGTCCATTAACACATCCTGCTGGCTACACAAGATAGGAACAGATGTTTGACAGCTCATTTCTAACAAAAGAGTTGCATACAAAGACCAAAAGACTCTCAAAAACATTTTTAAAAAATCATTAGTGCTTTTTATTTGTGTTGTGTTTTCTTGAGCCACGCAGGCACCCAATAGAATAGATCGATCCTTGTCAAACTGTGTTCCACAGAACTTGGGTTCTTAGTGAGAAGAAAGTGGGACAAGGCCACTTGATTGCAGCTGCTGATATTCCCCAGCAGTGCTTATCCATGGTTACCCAGTGCAGCCATACCGGATGCAGTTCCTGTGCCTTTAAAATATTTTTGTTAAAGGGGAAAAGTCTCCATAGGAAGGAAATGCCACATGTACAGCACACAGAACAATTTCGCTAACTTTTAATCTCTCCCCCTGCTCCACTGCAATTCAGTGCATCAGTTGCCTGCCTAGTTCACAATGGATTTGCAGTGATGAGGAGAGGCTTCACCATTAATTCCTACATTGCTGCCATTCATGCATCTATTAAAAAGTACAAGCACTCTGATAGAGAGAGAGAAGGTGCAAATCCTCAACATGGACAAACAGCAACATGATACTAAAAAAAAAAAAAATTTAGATTGTCCCTCAAATTATGCAACACTTGGTCAGATGTTAATCCTTTGTGAAAGCAGTAGAGTTGCAGGATCTTCACAAGCTGCAAGAAAGGAGAAGTGAAGCACAAATGTGTTGTTCCTGCTCCCCAACCCCTTCTCATCTGGGGCTGGTTTTGTTTCAACTTTTTTCTTTGCCCCTGTTGGAAGAGGAACAACAAAGAGTTCTTTTTTATGAGTGCCAGCTAATAAGTAATTCTGATATGCCTGCTGTTATCTGTATAAAGCAAAGGGTGGGAGAAGCTGAGCTGTAGTTTTCTATTTGGGAAGATGCCTAGATGCTGCAAGCCAACCCCCACAGGCTCCAGGGCATTTATTTGAATAGGATGATGACTCGAGAGTGAATTAACAGCTAATTGCTGCCAAACTGTGTTCTCTTGGTACTAAGAGTTCCTCTCACCTTTCCTCCCATGTAAGTAGCGAGAAGGGCGTTTGCAAGTGTCTTTTGAAAAGAGCGCACAAGATTGAATCAATTCCAATACTGTATAGCAGTAGTTCTCAAACCTTTTAGCCCAGCACCCACTTTTTAGAATGATAATCTGTTGGGACCCACCAGAAGTGGTGAAATTAACCTGGAAGTTATGTCAAGGCTGGAAGTGACATCATCAAGCACGAAAAACTTTTAGCAATCCTAGGCTGCAATCCTATCCACACCCAGGAGTAAAACCCATTGACTATCATTGTTAAAAGCATATACGTTATCGTCTGTTAAAAGTACAGATCTCCTCAAATGCAGTCACATTCCATGTTGGCATTAAGTCAAATATACCAAAAATAAAATATTGTAATGAATGGGGACCCACCTGAAATTGGCTCACTCCCCACAGTTTGAGAAACAGTGCTGTATAGCTATCATATTTTTGTGAAACCTTCCTGCCAGTACAGGAGGGTCTCCAGAAGCTAGCCGTAAGGTTGACCTCCCCCCCCATTAATAGATGGAATTGTTATATAAAGTACATGAACATGCAAACACACACTTTGTATAAGAATTTTATATTTATATAAAGTAGCACACCATGTCTAAATATCTAGGTTGAAATCTATAGGCATACAACACAGTGAATGAAAAACTGATTTTACAGTTATGACATCAGATCGCTTGGAATGCAAGTGACTATTTTGTTTTTGTCCCATGGTGGTATAAAGGAAGAAGGAACTAACTGATTAGAATTCAGCAAAAGGATGTCTACCATGTGAAACAATCCATAGCCTATAAGATGTCAAGAGGCAAGACATGTGAAAAACCAGTCAAGAAAGCTTGTACTTAAAAAAAAAAAAAAGAGGTTACAGTTTTCCATAGCAATGAAGGGTAAATCAAATTTAAATATTTTAACCATTAGGTAGACCAGGATGGAGAGAATTTCTTCCTTACAAATCTAGATAGGCTGACCAGGAATTTGGGAACTCCTCAAGAGCACTCCACAGGGATTAACAGCTGTTGGAAGGTGGGGAGAAGAGACAGGTTTTGCTGTCAGATAAAGGAATTCACGTACAAATAGTTTGTCCTCCCTTCAGATGTAGTGATGTCAAGCCAGTGGCAGATCTCCCATTAAGAACAATAGGGCAAATGCCCTGGGTGTGAGCCTTTGGGACCCTTCAGAAACCTCTCTGAGGCTCCCAACGGGGTCGGGAACTGTGATTCCGGTTTTCCAGAAGCATAATTTAGAGCAGGGGTGTCCAAAGTTTTTGGCAAGAGGGCCACATCGTCTCTATGACACTGTGTCGGGGGCCGGGGGAAAATTTGAATACATTTGCATAAGTTTACATAAATGAATATATTAAAGATGAACTTATATGAATTAATGAAGGTCTTGCAATAGCTCAAGGCCTATAAAAGGCCTTGCACAAAGCAAGGCTGGCCTTTCCTTTTCTGCCGCTGCTGCGTCACAGATGTGAAACAACAAGCAGTGGAGCCCTCATCCCACAGCTCATGCAAGAGGTCAAACAGTCGCCTCACGCTGAGAGCAATTGTGTTGGGCCAGTGTGGGCTCCAACAAATCTCCAGAGGGCCAGAGGCTGGGGGCTCCCTAAGGGCCACTTTGAGAGGCCTTGAGGGCTGCAAGTGGTCCCAGGGCCAGGGTTTGGGCACCCCTGGTGCCTTGGAGAAGCCTCAGGAAGCTTCCCTGATGCAGCCTGTGGTTGCATGAGGCTCCGTGAGCCTCAGGTGAGTGGGGGGTGGTGGATTTGCTCATGGAGGGCGCCATCTCAGATTTTAGCCCTTGGGCACAGGGCTGGGGAGGTCCACCACTCTGTCATGCTGCCCAATTGGAGAGTGATTCATCACTGACGTTTTCTGCCTGTATCAGTTGCAAGAAAGGCAGAAATTCAATGGTATGGTCTCCTCCATTTTTACATATCTATACATATACATTATATATCTATGTCACATACAGAGCCAAAACTGCACCCACTGAATGTCAAACATGCATCTATCAAAGGCACTCGGAGGGTGATCCTTGATGCAGTATCAGATATGAACCACCAGGGGCAGCGTGACCTGGTGTTCAGTCCCACGCTGACTGTGCAGCTGCCGCCTCTGCTGTGGCACTCTACAAAAGAATAAAAGCTCCAAAACTTGCTTCTTGTGCAGTTCCATCAAATCCAGAAGTCCAAGACTTCCAGTTTTATTTAAAGGGACGGTGTGGGCAAAGGAGCTCATTGTTTGTGCTGCTCCTGCAAATAAAATTGAAAATCCTGCACTTTCAGCTTTAAGCCATTTCTGCCCAACGTTGCTTATACACAACAGGGATCAAATGTGTACACCTGTAGGCTGGGCAGAAATGGGTTAAGGAAACTGTAAGGTCAGGAAGGGAGTGGTTGACTTCTTACTTATGCAAGCACATCCCAAATCACCTTCTCAGATAAGAGGCACTTCACAATCTGCTGCTGAAGCCATTCGCTTCGACTCGACTCATGGGATTGGGCTGACTGTATGAGCCAATGTCAGGTATACGGCTTTTTCTTTGAATTGTGACTCATTTAAACGCAGCCTGACATTTGTGGTCTCCTTGGTGAGCTGATAAAACAGATTGGGTTTCATGTGATACTGTGGAGAGCTTAGTAACAGCCCAATCCTTAGCTGCCCTGCACATGGGGCTGCTGTGGCACAAAAATGGCTGCCATGGTATCTGGCGTGCACTGGGCATCCAAAGGTGGCTCCTTGGGAAAAGGGGACATTCGTCATCTTCCTCTGAGTAAGGGAAGTAGCCCCAACTACTCGACTCTGCAGTGGATCTTTAGCCAGTGCAGAATCAAGAAGCCTTGTGTCTGGCCGAGGTGGGATCTGGAGGAGCCCCCAGCAGTAATCATCCCCTTCCCACGCTCAGCACATTCCCATCCCCACCCCTTTCCCCCCACTATTTACCCCTACGCTAACTTACTAGTTCTGGTCCTCCCACAAAGACTATTGTTGTCCAGCCACCATTGCCACTCACTGGTTATGGTGGTGGTGGCCAAGCTGCGCTCTACAGCATGTCTTGTTTTGCAATGGCCATAAAGCGTGCTGGAACACAAGTTCCAGCAATGCAGTGACACCATAGGATTCAATTGTTAGGCAGGCAACTCAAGGCAGTGATCTACAGGCCGGGGACATGCAGTGTGGGGTGACAGGTGAAGCAGAACCGCCCTACCATAGTCCATAGAAAATGACTGCAGCCTCCCCTGTGTCTGTGCACATGCTCCACCTGCACAGGCTGAGAGCCCAATCCTATGCCTTTCTGCTCAGAAGTAAGTTTCATTATAGTCAATGGGTCTTACTCCCAGGTAAGTGTGGCTAGGATTGCAGCCTGAGTCAGAAAGCAAGTGGAGCGCATATTCAGTCTCAGGGAGGCTGCGGCTATTTTCTGTGGACTACGGTAGGGTGTCCTCATCTGTCACCCTACACCTCATGTCCTTGCTGCAGGCAACTCCTTATTGTGAACGAGTTCATGTCATGTTCTCCAGTCTGACTTCTGCAGCAACAGAGTAAGGGTTGACTGTGGTTTCACTGTGCCCCTTCCTGACAACAGGTTTTGTAATCAATAATGTAGCACAGTATGATGTGTTGCCCTTTCCCAGATATTGCAATAGTCATATCCTTCTGCATTTTGTCGCAAGTTCGCCTAGTTCTGGATCTACCTTCTGCAAATCGCTCCTGATCCAAGGGACCTGGAGGGCCGCAGAAGTCTGTGCAACTGCTGTCATTTCTCTGAAGCCATCCACTGTTCTCCCATATCATTAAAAGACAGGTTTAAAACAGGAAGTGCCTTTTTGTTGCTGTTGCCAAAAAGCAGATGTGGGTGTGAGTGTGTAAAATGGATTGGGATTTTGGGATCATGATGCAAGGAGGGCAGGTTAATTCTCTCCCCTTCCCCCCGGATCATTCTGCCACCAAAAATATTACCAATGTGGTTATTTGCAGCATGTATTTGTGGTTATTTGCACACACCAGGGGTGTGCCATTTTCAATGAGAAAATGGCCCACAAGGAAAGTGTTAAGTCACCCCTTCCACATATCATCCAGAAAAGCTCTTTGCAGCTGCTTGTTGCAAAAAAAAAAGGGGGGGGGGAGAAGACTTCCTATTCACTTCCTATTTTAAGCCTATCTCTGAATGACAGGCTTAATGTAATGTGTAGTTTGCTGCACAGAGGTGATCCAACTGTCAGAGAGGCAGTGTCCATTGCTTTCTCCATTTGCACCAGCAGAACGATGGGAAAAGGAATATTTTTTCCCCTCTCCCTTTTCTTTTGACAGGGGGATTAGAGCATGCTGAACCAGGTGGCTGAACATGTACCCCTCTCCCCCATCCTTCACAGCTGGCCTGTAATGCTCAAAATACAGGAAATTCACATGTAGGTTTTTGTTGCTGAATCTGGACATCTGGTGTAATCCTGAGAACCACACATAGTGCTGTTCCCCATTGTTGAATACAGAAAATCAAGGAGTTCCGTAGTTAATAAAGGAAGCCACCAGCTGCATTTCTCCTGTCAGCCCTCTAGACTGTGACCAAAGACTGCAACAGTCCAGAAAAGACAAAATGGGATAATAACACCAGGAGTTGTCATTTTCAGTCATCATACTCTTGTTGGGAAGATTCAGGATAAAAGGCAATAGTTTTAAACCATGGGCAGGCATGGAAGGAGGGTTGATAGAGCATTAGGAGGGACTGCAAGAGCTGTTAGGCACTGGAAAAGGCAACCTGGAGTTGCTATGAAATCTTCTTGCATCATTTGTGGCTACTGCTCTCTCTCTCTCTCTCTCTCTCTCTCACACACACACACACACACACACACACACAAATATGCTACATGTATATATAGGCTGTGGTCTTCACCCGTGGGGTAAAACAAACATGAAAACCCCACAAAGGAGCCTGTGAAGAACCATTTGCTTAAGCGACTGTCCCAACCTGGGCTTCTTTGCAGAAATGTTCCCGTGAGGCAATCTGGTCACCTGAGACTGTGAAGCCACAAAGCCCCTTCCTGTTTCTGCTGCAAAGACAGGTCCAGCATTGTCACACATTTCTCTGGCCTGAGTCTCCTCATGTGAATTGGATAGATTATCTCTAACTTCACATCCTTGAGTGTAAACTGAGGGTAATTTAGATTTTATAAGTGAGTCCAGTGTAAATAGTCACAGTTTATGGAGCAAGGACAATGGATGAGAAGAATAGGCCATTGTCATCGTAATATCTTTGCAAAGATAGCATGGATTTTACTTGGGTTTCTGTATACAAGACGTAGGAAGGAGAGCATTGCCCATAGTGGTGAGGATAAACCTCTTTGGAAAAAGGAAGCAGGTACTGGAATTACTAGACTGGTTGCAGCTCTCTTATGCTGTGCTACACTTTCATACACACCACATGAAAAGCAAGGCGAGTCTAGGATGCAAAGGTTTCCAGCAGTTGCAGAGCAGACCTTGCTTATGTCCTCCTACTCTGAAATAGCAGGCCTCTTGAGGCTATGTTGGCAGTTCCCCAAATGACACAGAGGAGCTGTCATGCTGCAATGCTGACAGAGCAATGCCACATATTTTGTGACAAGGCTGCCTCTTGAATGATCACAACTGTGGCATTTGTGTCTGAAGAAGGCATCCCACGCATTGCATTCTTTTCCACCTAACTGCACCCGAAATAGATATTGTTGCGTTTGCTTTCATAACACATATTCCCATGTTGCAAATATACTTTCATGTAGCATGACAGGGGTCCTGTCCTGTGCATTAAGCTGTATGATCACTAGCTGTACTGATTTTTAAAACGTCACTTTTGCTACTAGAACAGTGTTCTGAGCTAAAAATGTGAGCTGTGAGCAAGGGAAGCCTGGTTTCAAGCTCACCTCTGTCACAAATTGACTAATGGCCCAATCCTGTGAGGTCTTTATAACTGTGGATCTTGTCTTCTGCCATTGTAAGGGCTGCAGTGGCATCTCAAATGGCACGCTGCTGCCAAGCACATTGGACCTGGTGGTGCAAGCTGCCGGCAGCTCCACATGCCAATTGGACCTGGCCTGAGCCAGAACAACTAAGGTGGCACCAGGGGCATGCTATGGGCAGTTCCGTGGAGGGCAGTGAACAGGCTGGTGGGGAGGTGAATCTTGGCAACAATCATGCGTGCTAATTCTCCACCCCCCACCTCCTTCCTTTCTTCAGACTTATGCCAGCAAAATAGCTTGTGTGGGTCTGAGGAAACCCACTGGCTATCAGGTAGGCTACTGGAGGTAAGTATTACCTCTTGCTGACTGACTGACCCTCTCCCCCCACCAGCACTGGTGCAGTTACATGCCATCGATTGGCGGGGGATAGGATTGGACCATAGGTGAGCTTAGGCATCACTGTATTCTTCAGCCTCACCCTGTCAACTATAAGAGTAATAAAAATGACCTCCTTACAGGATTGTTGTAAGGATCACATCAGCCAGCACAGGCACGCCCCCCCCATATCTGCAGATCCAGTATCAGAGGTTTCAATTATCCGTGGTTCCAAAATCCCCCATCATGCCCCCTCCCCATTGCACCAGTAACTAATCTGCTTCAGATTGCTGCCTTCCGGTTGCTTTTCCTGGTCTCCTGGCTCTTTGCTGACAGCAAAATGGAAGAAGGAAGCAGCAGAAGCACTCACAGGAAGCGTGGCAGAGAACTGAAAAGAACGCATCGCCAAGCTCTTTGAACTCTGGGATAAGCATCATCTTTTCACGTCCTCCGCCTTGCTTCCTGCGAGTGCTTCTGCTACTTCTATTTTGCAGTCAGAAAAGAGACAGGTGATCAGGAAGAGTGACAGGAAGGCTACAAACTGAAGCAGTTAAGCTATTTGTGCGATGGAGAGATTTTTGAACATTTTTGTAGGGTCCCTTTCTATCCGCGGCTTCCACATCCTCTGATGATATCCCCTGAGAATACAGAGGGACACCTGTATTTCATTTCAATGTAAATAAAGAAACAGTAAATATATGACTTTCCCAAAGAAGTATTTTATTTTCCTTTTCTCTCTCTCAACAGTTTTTATGTATCAACTGCCTTATGTGCACTCTTCTCTTTTTTTCATACATACAGCGCTTTTAATTTGTTGTAGAGCATGGAGTAAAGTGATCGCCATGGGAGTGTGTGCTCAGGAAGCAAATTAATTTTCTCATACATATGCTACCCATTTCTGGGTTTTTTTTATTTGAAAAAAAAAGGTGAAAAGGTCCCTGTTATTCCCATTTTATCTGTGGAGAGCTGGGCTGAGTCACCAAGTGACTTGCAGGCCACACAATGAAAGCAACTCTAGATGTTAATTATAGACCTTAACACAGGAAGCATGAGTTTGTGCTTTTGTGCATTTGTGCTTCCTTTACAGATGCATGTCATTTATGTCCAGCATGGGGAGTTGCACATTTCCCCTCCAGGGATAGGAATATGCTCTCTCCATATTGATAGCATGTGTGTTTTTCTTTGGGGAGATTCCCTGACTTTATCCTTTGGACATTAATAACATGCATGCATGCAGGAAGTGCAAGTGAGTTTGTAGTTCCTGTATTTGAGCAGATTGTTAACATATGAAGGTGTCAGACGTATCTTGCATCCGGTTCTCTGAAATTCAAGCCAAGCACTCTAGTCCCAGGAACACTCTCAGAGGATCATCACAGCACATGACCACTGCTGAAAAGCCTCTCCCAATACTTCATTCCACAACTTTCCTCCATGCCAAGTCTGCAATGTGTGTGCACTTTCATGTGCTGTGTTTTGGTTTTTGCCACGGCACCACGTCACTTAGGCTGGTTTGTGGTGGTGAACCAAAAGCTGACGTTAGCCCAGAGCAATGCATGTCCACCAAGGGCTGAAGTTACTGGAAGCCGACATGGGATGCCTTTTCTAGAGGCTGTTGTGTTGATGGTGACATAGGCCTTGCTCCTGATTCATGATGAAAGGAAACCACTCAGAATGTGCTGATAGCAATTCAAGGGGCTCAGTCTGTCTTTGAGCACTGCCTCTTTCCCCTTGTTACTCATATTAGCACTTGATAACAATCTGGCTGGAGAGTCAAGAGACAGCTAATGGTTTTTTAGTGGTTTTTTCTTGCATTTGTTCATTGAGTGGGCTCCAGTTCAATGGGTGATGAGAACTTTGTGACTTTGGATCTCTCAGGAGTAAAAAATGCATTTCCTGTAATACCTTAAGGTTTATAAGAAATCAGCATGTTGACCCTTTCTAATAGTTTGAGATAGATTCTGATATCTGCAAGCATTTATACTTTCAAAGGGAGGACAGCCAGTGCTTCTTTGTTCCAGCATACATTTGTACAACCTGTGATCTTTTGTACTGGGCACAATCGCACCTCATTAGTCTGCGAAGAGCTTCCAAAGTACCCACTGCAGTCAGTGTTTCCACCATGCTTCTTCCCGGAGATATCTCTCCCTCTCCCCTTTTTGAGGAATGGGATTTGTTGAAGACAGAGCTTCCCAAGGATTTCAAAAGTTAGTTCACTGCTTTGTGGGGTTTCATTGGTATAGTAAGTGTGTGGTAGTAATGTTCCTGTTTGGATTATCTCCAATGAACTAACAGAAATGTCTGTATTTTAAATCTAGGAATAGATACCAATTATATCATTGCTATATACGTATTACAGCATTGTATTGCGATAGTTGGCAATAGATGCCAATCATATTATATTACTTATATCATCATATGTAGTCAGTGAGAAATTCCTGTGTAAACTACTGGCCCACTGTTTTCTCCCCACCCCAACTATATTGTATGTTTGTTGGCATCCTTCAGTCTTGGAAGACTATGGTATCGTGCTCTGAATAGTGTTCTGGAACAGAGTGTCCTCTCCAGTGCGCGAAGCCTGGGTAAAGTAGATATGGAGGATAGGCTGTTACCCATGCAGCAAATCCCCCCCTCTCCACGTCGCTGAAATGGTCCAATGGAAAGGCAGAGGCCAATACGGTTGGTTCCAGCGGCGTCGCAGGAGTTGCCAGAACGTGACTGTGTTCAGCCATGAACTGCCTCAGGGACTCCGGCTCCGGATTTTGCCTTGAGGTTGACTCCTGAAGCCTTTTCCATATCTGGATGTAGCCACAAGGCAGTGGAGGTTAGGGATCAGAGTCTTCCTTCTCTCAGATGAGCTGCCTTCCCAGGCTGACGAGTCCCATCTACCCGGTGGCTGTTTAGTCGCCTCTTACGACAAGTACAGCCAAACTGAGGGCTTATTCTTATTCCCCAGCCCCCAGGGGATAATATATTGTATATTTTATATATTATACACAAGAATTTGCCAGTGTTTTGATTTTGGATCTTTTCCTATTGAAGGGATGGATTGATGTGTCCATATAGTTTCCTGAGGACTTTGGGGCATTTCCCCACAAGAGTCAGTGATTTGGCCTCTGCTCTAGTTGCCCTATGGATTGGGGAAATTGTAGAGCAGTGGCTCACTCCTGTGTGTCCTCAGCCAGGCCATAGTATCTGGCTGGGGCCTTGTTTACCAAAGAGCTAAAGTACCTCTTACTGTCATTATGTTATGAATTGTATTTTAAGGGCCTGATCCTATGCTGGGGCAGCACTGGCGGCCGGCACACTGCCCCAACAATCAGTCGTGTGAGTGCCATAAGGTACGTCACCCACTGGAGGTAAGCTCACTATGCTGGCAGAGAGACCAGTGCCACCTGGCACTGGGCTTCAGCACCAGGAGGATGTGCCAGCTGGTAAGTTGCCCTGCTAGGTGGCGGTAGGTGTTTCAGGGCGGGGGAGGGTAGAACTGGAGGGAAGGAGGACCAAGGGGAGGACTGGACCTGGAATGGGACAAGGGTGACAGCAGGGTCTGCTGCCGAATCCTGTGCCCCTTCCCTCACCTGGAAGCCTGACATGGGCCTCCTTGGTTCTGTGCCCACTAAATAGTGGATGCAGATCTGAGACCATTGCTGACCACAGAAATCGACACAGGGTAAGGAAACATTTGTTCTCTTACTCCTAGGAGACTCCAGCGGCTGCCCTGGCCCCATAGGCTACAGCAGCTGCCATTTTAGTATGCCTGTACTGCTGGGTGCCTAGGCATAGGCATAGGATTGGGCTGCCCATTATATTTTATGATGTTATACACTGTTTTGAACTACAGAAAAGCAGCACTAAAATGCTTTAAATCAATCAATAAATAAAATTAGGTCACCGTAAGAATGAGACGGAATTTTCTGCTATTGAATATGCCTGATTAGATTTTATTAGAAGAAATTCTTATAATAAGCTACTTATTTAAAATACTTATCAGTTTAGATTTCAGGCAAGTCAATTTCCTTTCTATTCCAGATATTTCAATATCTTTTAATATTCTGGTTCTGATTAAAAAAAGGGGAGGGGTAGGATTTAGAAATACAAACCAAAACTATATTGAATATTACAAGAGAAGTCAGAAGTCTTTTGTTTCAGTAGCAGTTTACTGCTGCCATCTACAGGGGGAAACATGAATTGGAATGTATTTGTAGAACTTGGGTACAGATAATGATCAAATGGTGCGCAACCGGAACAATGTGATCTGTGAGACTTTAATCCATAATTAGCCAGTTTAAGATATGTAATTGGAGCTTTTGCTCTTCCAAGTCGCTATAGCCTTCTAGCAGGTATGAACTGTTGGAGCTCTGGGTGGCTTCCCTATCAGTTTTAATGACAAACATGTCCTGTATTTCACAAGGAAGGATGATAAAGCTGTGGAATGAAGACAGGAAAGCAAGAAAAGGAAGACATTTTCAGGGCTATTACCACCCCAACTGCAAAAGGAGGGATTCTAATAACAGTGTCTTAACCTTTCGACAAATGAAGATTCTTCAAAGCAAAGACAGCTGACTGCTGAAAAAGTTCATCATGAAACTGATGATGAACTTTGATTGGATCTCTGAAGCCAGAATTTCATCTGCATTTCTCTGAAGCCAAGCATCTCTGAGTAAGCTAAGGTAAAGGTTCCACCGGGCATTAAGCCTAGTTGTTTCCAACTCTAGGGTCGGTGCTCATCTCCGTTTCTAAGCTGTAGATCTGGCATTGTCTGTAGACGGTTTCCGTGTTCATATGGCCGGCATGACTAAATACCTAAGTGCACAGAACGCCATTACCTTCCCACTGAGGTGGTACCTATTTATCTACTCACAGTTTTACATGCTTTCGAACTGCAGAAACTGGGACAAGCAACAGGAGCTCCCCCTGCTACGCAGATTTGAACTGCCAAACTTGCAGTCAACAGGGTCGTCCACTCAGCGATTTAACCCACTGAGCCACCATGTCCCACTCTGAGTAAGCTGAAAGGGTTAAAATGACAGACTGCCTAAGATGGAAGGTGCTATGGTCCCTAATGAAAGTGTAGCCAGAGGAAGACATATATTCGGAGCTCTGCACGGCCTTTGGCCCTCAAGCCCCTTCCAGCAGGGGAAAGGCTTGTTTCACATGGTGATGTTGACTATGTAACACTATTCTTATGTGAGAAATGAGATGGACTCTGAATGTTTTCCAGGCTACAACTGCCTACCTCGGAAGGTACCAGGAGGTACAACTGCCTACTTCAGAAGGTATTGTATTAAAACTGTTTTGAACTAGATTTTGCTTATCTGAGAAACATCTCCTCCTCTTGAAATTTTACCTTCAGAAACCCATCCTTTAGAGGTCCTCCCTCTTCAAGGGTGCAGGAAGGTGGGTGGAGATGTACACTGGAATATAAGTTGGAGTGTGAGGGGGGTCAGTTCAATCAACTACTATTGAATGGAATCACTCTCTTAATTCAAGCACAGGTTTGATTTTGGCCATTGTACAAGTGGAACCTCTTTATCTACAGGGGTTCCATTCCCAGACTCCCTGTGGATACTGAAAATAGCAGATAACAAAATCCGTGGTTTTTGGAGCCCAGTCTTGCTCCGGTCACGTCTGGAGCTCTTTTGAGCCTCAGAGAGGGCGTACCCAGCCTCTCCGAGGCTCAGAATGGTTCTTGGAGTGTTTTTTTTTTTAATGGCTTCCAGTTTTTGCAGAAAATTGGAAGCCATCAAAGAAAGCTCTGGGTGGTTTTCTGAACCTTGGAGAGGTCACAAACAGTGGCGAGCAGCTTCTTCAAGGCTCAGAATGGCACCCAGAGTGGTTTCTTATGACTTTACGTTTTTGGCAAAAAACAGCAGTCATTCATGCTCCAGGTACCATTCTGAGCCTCAGAGAGGCCATAAGAAATAGCACACCGCCTCTTTGGAGCTCAGAAAATCTCCAAGACGTGACTGGAATAAGGTTCCTGTTGCATCTGGGAGGTCTGCAGGGGGGTGATCTGGGGGTGGTGGTGGTTGGCATTCATGGTTGGACAAATCTGTGGATGCTGAATCTGTGGCTAAAGAGGCCCCACCTGTATGTATGTATTTTTAATAAAGCTTGTTGGTTGTTTGAATTGCTTGGGCTTTGAGTCACTTTCTACGCCCCTTCACTTTCAATGGCACCAGTCCCAAAGGTGCATGCTCCATGGCCAAGGCTAAAAGAGCCCTAGCCACACATGTTTTGTACATGTGTCACCAGCAGGGTTCCTACTACAATGCATGGCCATGCAGCTCGAATTGAAGTTTTGCGCAGCATGGACTCCAGCAACCCAGAAGTTCAGTGATGACATGTGAGGCATGGACCTCTTTCAGGGAACATAGATCACCAGTGCATCTGTGTCGACATACGTTAGTTCTGTCAGTACTTGTACAGTGATTATAATTCCATGGAAGAGTTACTCAAAAGTACAAGTATTTGGAAAAAAACCGGATGTGACATTTGAAGGCCTTCTGAGGCCTCAGAATGTCATTCTGAGGGCCAGGGAAGTGGTGCGTGTCCTCCAAGGCTCTCTGAACAACCTCAGGATGTGACTGGAGCACAGCTCTGGTAGCATTAGGAGGGGGCAAGGGTGTGCCCTCAGACCACCTGTGGACCTCCAGCCCTCAGCAGGTGCCATGAATTGAATATGACCCCTGGGCTGAGGTGAGTGACTCCCAATATCTAAGCAATGCATTTGGCTTCTCCAAGACCGTATGTCCTTTGGTTGTCTGGCATATCCCTACAGGAGTGGTTATTCCTCAGTCCCTTTTGTGGTGGGACAGTTCTTCCTCGTCTCAGAAAATGAATAGAGCAGCTGCAGTGGCAAGATCTCTGAATGCAGAGGGGGCCCACAGGAGGCACTCAGTCAGGCTGCATGAGTCATCTTCACTACTGCTGCTGCTCCAGAGTGATACAATTCAGAAGAAAATGTTACAAAGGTATTCGCCGCCTTCAACATGAAAATGGGATCGATCAGCCCAAATCATCCTGTGTTGGCTCTTTTCTCGCAGCAGAGTAAATCTGCAAATGCTTCCCCTGGTTGTGAGCTGGGATTGCCATGTTTCTATGAGCCTTAGCCTGGGGAGAATGCCAACTTCCATCATCTGCTTCCCTCTGGTTTCCTTTTTTTAACCTCTTTGCCCTCTCCATCTCTTGGGAGGCTCACTTTGGTTTGCCATCTTATCACGCTTACAGCCCAATCCTAACCACCTTTACAGCGTGGATGCAGTTGCAATGCTGTCCCTAGTTCACTGTAAACAAATGCTTCCTTACCTTGATGTGGCCTCCATGACTGCCCCACCCACCCACAGGATGCAGTGCGTTTGCTGCTTTACCGATGCGTTTGTTTAGCTCGGTATCGAGAGAAAGAGTGTCGGAGATCGTTGAGCCAAGGTACACAAAGTCATGGACAACCTCCAGTTCATGTGCAGAGATTGTAATGCATGGAGGTGAGTCCACATCCTGAACCATGACCTGTGTTTTCTTCAGGCTGATCGTCAGTCCAAAATCTTGGCAGGCCTTGCTAAAACGATCCATGAGCTGCTGGAGATCAATCAAACGCATCGGTAAAGCAGCTACCACGTTTTCCAGACTCACAAAGAGAGTCTGGTCCAACAAGAAGCTGACGGAACATACCAAGATCCAGGTCTACAGAGCTTGCGTCCTGAGTACACTTCTGTACTGCAGCGAGTCATGGACTCTTCACTCACAACAGGAGAGGAAACTGAGCGCTTTCCACATGCGCTGCCTCCGACGCATCCTCGGCATCACCTGGCAGGACAAAGTTCCAAACAACACAGTCCTGGAACGTGCTGGAATCCCTAGCATGTACACACTACTGAAACAGAGACGCCTGCGTTGGCTCGGTCATGTTGTGAGAATGGATGATGGCTGGATCCCAAAGGATCTCCTCTATGGAGAACTCGTGCAAGGAAAGCGCCCTACAGGTAGACCACAGCTGCGATACAAGGACATCTGCAAGAGGGATCTGAAGGCCTTAGGAATGGACCTCAACAAGTGGGAAACCCTGGCCTCTGAGCGGCCCGCTTGGAGGCAGGCTGTGCAGCATGGCCTTTCCCAGTTTGAAGAGATACTTGGCCAACAGTCTGAGGCTAAGAGGCAAAGAAGGAAGGCCCATAGCCAGGGAGACAGACCAGGGACAGACTGCACTTGCTCCCAGTGTGGAAGGGATTGTCACTCCCGAATCGGCCTTTTCAGCCACACTAGACGCTGTTCCAGAACCACCTTTCAGAGTGCGATACCATAGTCTTTCGAGACTGAAGGTTGCCAACTGTCTGTCAACAGTAAACGTAGTATCATTGTGTTAGCAGCAACTATGACTAGCTCCACACTCATCTCAGTTTGCTCTTGGTGGGAGTGATAGATTTTGAACAATTTCTTTTGCTTTCTGACCTCTGCTGTAACCAAAAGTATCACAGAGCTGCTAGTACCATTACAGGTAAGCCCAGCTCTACGAATGGCAGTCTTCTAGCTATACTCTGTGAGCAGTCATCTTCTCTCCCTCCTCCATGGCTGTGAGATGGAGCAGTCACTTAACTCTCTGCTAATTCAGGAGTTAAGACCAGAGCAGGTTAATAGAGGATTGCCAGTCAGCCCAAGGTAGGATGCCATGTTTTTTCAATGTTGAAAGTATTTGCAAGGTTGAACAAGGAAACTGTTGTATGTTGATTGTAACACACAGCTAAGCCAGTGGTGGTGGTGATGTTACCCACAGTTTTGCATTTTTCACAGGGTGCAAACCTGTCCCAGCGGGGGAACCCCGAACAGAATTTCCTTCATAATACTTAAAATTGTTTTAGAAGTCAAACTTCTCCCTTTTCAGTTGTGCCATGAGGCTGTGACAGCTGCTCGGCCAACCATATACTGAAACATGCACATCTTGCAGTCATATGTCACAGAATAACAAGTCCAGTCTTCAATAGCTGTAGGTTAAAACCGGGGAAAGCTGAAACGCTAGGTGAATTTCTGCTATTTTAGCTCTGGGGAATTCCATAGATACTTTCACATTCTCTTTAAGGTACCAACAGCTCATTGCATACAAAGCATAACTGCACTTTCAAATGTGTTTTAGGTACATGTAAGAAATCATAGCCATGCCATCCATAACTGATAGAGATAGGCATATGAAGAGTTGTATCAAGCAGTATTTCTTGGTGCACCCAAATGGCTTTCTTCAGAATAAATCAACATATAGTCACAGATGATACAGATTTTTAAGTGTATACATGTAAATATCACATATGTAGGTAATATATACGTAAATTTTCATAATATATATGAAATTATGAGGGTTTGCTCCAATTCACATCCCTTCATATTTGCTTAGACCAAATGTCATTTTCCATTATGCTGCCCATTCATTCAGTTTGGAAAGATCCTTCTGGAGCTGTTAGCAATCTGTTTCAGATGTCCCCATCCTGAATCATTTCTGCAAGCTTGGCTACCTCCATCTTGGCTCAAGATCATTTATGAATGTTAAATAGCATCAGTTCCAATAAAGAGTAGGTGAGGGCCATAGTTTATCCCATTATGAAAATGATCTGTTTATTCTTACTCTCTGCTTCCTCTACTGATCCTCTTATCCAGTGACAGCTAAGTTTGCTTAGAGACCTTGGTAAGGAATTTTTTTTAAGCATTTTATAATCCAGGTTCAAGTAACGCATACCAGACTGTCCCAATCTACAAGTTTAACACTTCCCCAAAATTGTTTACTCAGAGATAAAGCTTGTTCAACCAAGTTTCCACTTCTTGTTGCACCTTTTGCTAAGTTAGTAGCTAGATTATTTTAAGTGCACTAGGGTGCAATCCCAACCCCTTATGTCACTGCTTTTCAGCACTGGCATAGCGGTACTGATGGGACATGTGTTGCATCCTGCAGTTGGGTGTCACTCATGGAGACCTCCTCGAAGTAAGGGAATGTTTGTTCCCTTACCTTGGAACGTCATTGCCCTTATGTCAGTGCTGGAAAGCACTGACATAAGGGGTTAGGATTGTGCCCTAAGTTGCTTTCCCATTGGTCACTTAGACATTCCTTAATTGCTCTCAGTCCTTTCCTAAACCTGGGCTGGGAGGATTTACCTACTGGCTTTCTAGAGTGCAGGCTGTGCTTGAAAAAAATGGGGGGGGGGGAGAGGAAGCTGCTAATTAAAGGTAGTCTTGAAAAGCTCAGTATCAGATTATATAACAGTATCAATGTTCCCACTGGATAGGCTGTATTAAAATTGCATTTTAGGTCGATCCTCCTTATCCAAGGATTGGGGACCATGGATTTAACTCACCACAGGTTCTGAACACACAGTGGACGACTGGACCTGAGTTTCTGGATGTGACCAGAGAGTGGCTTTCTGAGGCTTCTGCCAGAGGTGCAGAAAGGCCTCCAGGAACTGGAAGTGCCTTTCCAGCACCTCCAGAAGCCTGAGGCTCACAGAGGCTGTGCACCTCCAGACACAACCAGAGGTCATTTTGGACCAACTTGCAGATTCACTTATCTTTGGGTTTTGGTATCTGCAAGGGGTCTGTCTGGCAACGAATCCATCGCTGATACTGAGGTCTGATTGAAGACCTTTGAAGACTACTTTGAAGTAGTACATTTAGCAGGGGGAAGATCAAGGCTTCCTATTCTCAGAACAGATGACTCTTTGCTGGTGTCTTTCTGCTTTGTGAATTTTTTTGTTGAAAAGCTCTTTTTCGCTCAGGCTTCAATGTAACAGTGCTCAAACCCTGAAGTAGATAGACACATTGTGGGCCAGTTAGGCAATATTTTTAACCTCAAACCAACAGAACACTGTAAAGGATATGCACTCTGTGGGCACACACATCCCTTAGCTTCTCCTCGCTTCCACATGAGTTCCTTAAATTGTATGTGGGGAAAACAGATCTGAACCATCCATATACACAAGTGTCTTAAACCTACTAGGCTTAAGCACACGTATAGAAAAGTGACTCAGATTAAACTGGCCCTCCTCCACAGTGGGTAGCCCAATGCTAATTGGGTGCCCAGCCAGTGGAACATGTGTTCTCCTAGCATTAGCTGCTGTAAAGCATTGTCTGGCAGCACATGTTGCCAGAGTATTGTGGGAAGGTTGGAGGTTTTTCTGTGCGTACCAACATTTCTGCAAAGACCACCAGAGCAGGTTTTCGCACAGTGGTAGAACAGGGTGGGGAGGGCACTGGGAGAGTGGAATGGTGGTGGGGAGGAGGGTGGACAGGGCTCAGGAGGGGATGGGATCAGCAGCAGCACTTGCCGAATCCCAACCCCCTTCCTGGGCCTGATCCACTTTCACAGTTCAACTTGAACTTACACCAGCCATTCATCTGGCACATATCTAAGTTAACCCATAGTGGCTACTGGGGCTTACCCTGGGGCAAAAGGACAAATGTCCCCATACCCCAAGGAGACCCCCAGCAGTCAAAAATCCCCCACTGGATGCAGCAGAAGCTATATAGTTGTACTACTGCATAGCTATGCAGGGATCTAGATAGACTTGGACTAGGAAGGCATTAACTGGGTTCAGAGAGGAGGGGATAGGACATGCAGGTATCAGGAGTGCACATACCCTGTTCTGTGTGGGGCCATT
Source organism: Tiliqua scincoides (assembly GCF_035046505.1). Lineage (NCBI taxonomy): Eukaryota > Metazoa > Chordata > Lepidosauria > Squamata > Scincidae > Tiliqua > Tiliqua scincoides. Next base: position 80,729,750 of record NC_089823.1, read on the forward strand.
TTGGGATTTCAAACATCATCCAGACTGATCCTTGGATTAAACACAATGAGGCAGCAATGTTGCCCCCTCCCCAACTGAGAGCAGAAGCAGCAGTCTGGCCAGAACAGCAGCATGGGTGGGTGATACTTGACATTTGTTGCTGAGGTGGCTCAGTAACATTTTCAAGGAAGGGGGTATATCTCTTAGGCTTGTCACAGCCCTTAGTAGACAGCGGCTACAGCAGCAACCAGATCATCTGAAGGAGAGGGCTTCTGTTAGTTTTGCGCCCCTTAGTTGTGACTTTGTTTCATTGCAATTTGGGGGGGGGGGCCTTTAAATTGTTTCATGACATTTTGAAAGCCCCTTTGGGTTTACAATATCAACAGTAAGACTGGGTATCAGCATTTCTACTAAATAAATGTCGTTTAGCATGGTTAGGCCCACTACAGACATGAGGGTAAATCACACTTCACTTTTGATATTCCATTGTGGTCTACCAGTTGTGAATTCTGTCCCTGTATTGGAATTTTGTAGAGTTAGACATAATTCAGAATAACACAGGAATAAAATAAAAGCAGCAATGCGGGTACGAATAAAAAATGATTCCTGTATTTACAGTCACAAGTCTGGAAGTGAAAACTCAATGTTTTTAATTGCCATCGTAATGCCATTGAAATGCTTTAACGTGCAGAGGAGGAAGTTTAATCATCATCATAACGACAAGAGCACAGCTGGTAAAGTAAAATGCACTGCCCAATTTCTCCAAACTGGCCACTAAACTAACAACAGGAAGTGGCTTGTGGTTTGATGTAGCAAAAGCTGGAGCACCTTTCTTATGCAGAAAGGCAACATTAGGCTGCAAGCGGTAACTCCCTTGGGGCTGCAGCATTGGCAGCGGAGTGGGGGAGAAGGGGCAGAGAGTAGGATTAGGCTGTTACTGCCAAACCAACTGGACTTCTTTCGCAACATTTGTCTTAAACTTCTTGAATGAAGACGTGCTTAAGGCTTGGTTCCTGTTCAGCTCTACTTCCAATGCTTTAGAACAGGGATTCCCAAACGTCTTACCTTGGCAACTCACAGCATTGCCTGTAGTGGATCAGGTTCCGGCAAGGCCAGGAAGCTGCAAAACCAAATGTCATGCGATCCGGAAGTTGCTTTTGGGACGTGCCACCATGCTCTCCATGTCATTGGCCATGTCATGTCTCCCAAAATGTGTGTCATGATGCACTAATGCAACACACAGTTTGGGAAATGCAACCAATGATGTGGGCAGTGCACATAGGCAACCCCCAGAAGTGACTTCCGGATTATGCACTATTTTGTTCTGCAGCATCCTGGGCTTGGCGGGCCCATGGCCCACCAAAGATCAGTTTGACCCACAGTTTGGGAAATGCTGCTTTAGGAGGTCCTGCATGAAGAGGCTGAAATGTGCCTTCTTTGCATTTTATTTGTGTGGCTTAACCTGAAATATGGTCTTAGAACATAATCAAACTATACCATTTCTTTAAAAAGCTTGTCATATCTGGTGCTGTTGTTTGTTTTTAGTGTATTTTTTAGGCACTGCCAGAAATAACCCTGAGCCCCTGGGCTGGCAGGCCACTCGAGGACAGACTTACTGCATAGTCTCTTCCGGAGCTGGAGATACTTTGACTTTTGCAAAACCTTCTCAAGAAATATCAGGATAATGACATCTGCTTTTTCCTCTATGAGGCGCTGGTGTGCCATGTAAAAGGCGGTCATGAAGCTGCCATCTGCAATGTACCTGTTTGTCAGCACAAATATGGTTTTTCTGCTCATCTGGATGCTTTCAGCCAAGTTATCTAAAACCGGACATCCTGGAAGCCAGTCTCTCTCTTCCAAATACAGGTTGAATTGTTTCTCATCTTCCAGTTTTTCAACTAACTCTTTCTGGACCCACTCAGTGACTGCCTTATCTTTCTTATCATAAGCCACAAAAGCATCGTACACTACGTCAGGTGAAGACATTCGCTTGTAGCCTTTAAAATTGGCAGCGCAAAAGTGATAGAGGTACCACGCATCCCAGAAATACAGGTGGCTCATAACTGTGATGACCATGAGGGACAGAATTACAGAGACAAAGACAAAGTACAGGATCGGGGAGAGGTCCAGCTCGCAGGTATTCAAATCCAGCAAAATCACACTTTTACCTTTCCAGGCACCTGGGCCCTCACAAGTCACATCTGTAGCCAGTAAAGGAATAGTCACATTTGTCTGGTTGATCCACCAGACAAACCACACAAGATCACAATTACAAGTAAAAGGATTACCATGCAAAAGTAACGTATCCAAATTGTTGATAACATCCTTTGGCAAGCTAGAATTCTTCACCTTTTTGATCCTGTTAAAACTGAGATCCAAATATTTCAGCTGGAAAGCGCCTTGGAGAAAATTGTTTGACAACTTTCTGATCCAGTTGTTTTGCACAATGAATTTTTGAAGCGTCTTAGAGCAGTTACTCAGTTCACGGGGGATGGTGCCCAGTTGGTTGTTGCTAAGGTCTAAGATTTCCAGGTGAAGCAAAACTTGAAGTTTCCCCCAGTTGAATTTCTTCATCTTGTTATTGGCCAACCTTAGCACCCTGAGCTTTGAAGGCAGGCCGTCAAATGCATCAGGTGGTATAAAACTCAGGGAGTTGTCAGAAATGTCAAGTTGCTCCAGGCTGGTCAGGTTGCTGAAGAGTGACAAGTATTCTTTAGATCCATCCCGCCATAAAATATCTAAGCGATTCTTTCTAAATTCCAGTGTGTGGAGTGAATCACTTTCCATCCATTTATTAGTGGTTGTTGATATCTCATTCCCATTCATAATCAATTTCCTCAAAGAGACCAAATTTTTGGTAAAATTTAACATGTGAGTGATACCTTCTGCCTGAAAATAGTAGCTGTTATCACTAAGGTCCAGAACTTCCAGTTTTTTCAGCTCTTGAAAAGCCGTTGAATACAACAAATCAAGCCTGTTATTAGAAAAGTCCAGATATTTCAGGCCGGGCAGAGAGAGGAATTCAGTTCCATTTAAAGTTTGGCTCATAGCATTACCTGACAAATTGAGGCACTCAATGTGAGCAAGTTGCTGGAAATCAGAGGGGTTGATAAAAAACATGTTGTTTCTGCTTAAATCTAACGTTTTCCCATATTTGCTACAAGAAGATTCAAAAGGCAAAGAATATGCAGCTTCTGTGTCTTTAGATTTACAGCTTCGAGCACGGTCATCGAAACTAAAGTAACTCACATCTCGCAGTATAAGGCTATTCGAGTGCGCCACTTGACCATTTGAGTGGCCTACTGAGTGCACTCCCAAAGACCTGGGAACAGAGTAAAATCTATTACAGGATTCGTGTGAAAGGGGAGATATTTTATTGAAGGAAAGATTAATGGTTTTAAGAGCTGGAAACTGTTTGAATATACTCAAATTAACATTCCGAATAAAATTAGTACCAAAGTCCAGCACGGTCAGATTTTTAAGGTGAATTAAATTCTCTAGGGCATAGTGATTCAGTTCCTTGAAAACATAGCCTCTGATCCTTAACACTTGCAGATTAGAAAGGTGAGAAAATGTGTCTGACAGTTTCAAATAGGTAGGATACTCTCGTAGATTAAAGTTGAAGGAGAAGTCCAGCTGTACCAGCTTAGGGAGGAACATTAGGAATTGGGCATGCTCAATTTCAGTAGCTAAATAGTTTTGTGAAAGATCGAGCACTTCAAGATTGTTAGTATTTCTAAACCAGTTAGGATCCACTCTTTGAAGGGAGGTGCTGTGTAGTCGCAGAATTTTTAGTCGCTTTAAGGAGTAGAAGGCATTGGGATGGATTGAAATACTTGCATTATGGGGGCATTCTTCACAAGGATAGGGTGCATTGTGGCAGCGAGGGCAGTTGCCACTCAAATCAAGAATTTCCAAATTACTCAGATGGCTTAGATTGCGCTCCCCAACACTGTGAATCTTGTTGTTATAGAGGTACAGTTCTTTTAAAGTGGGTGACAGGTTATCTGGGATCTTGGTTAAATTATTAGATTTCAAGGACAACACTGTTAGGCTGGTCAGGTTCTGGAAAGCGGTTTCCTCAATGTCAAAAGAATCATTGCAGGGGTTGCGATGATAGCAGTTCTGCCCTAGAAAGAGGTATGTGAGGTTCTCCAGCCCTGACATATTCTCTTTCTTGATGGAAAAAATGCTATTGGCTTCCAGGCTCAGTAAGCGTAAATTAGAAGGCAAACCCTGAGGAATGGTCGAGAGTTGATTTCCATCCAAGTACAATGACTCCAAACTGGGGAGTCTGGCAAAACTGTCCCTTTGGATCTTTAGTTTCTCCGTGCACACATGTACCTTCGACCCCAGTCTGACCGGGATGCAGTTGCACCTGAAATCAATCTCCAGAAGTTTCTCAAAGTGCTCAAAATATCGCGGGTCAATCTCTGGGATATGATTAATGGCAAGCGTTAGGTTGGTAACATTGCTAGGAATTCCTTGGGGAAATTCTGTGAGATGACGATCACTGCAATCCACGGTCAGAGAAGCGTCTGAGAGATTAGGAGTCACATCACAGGGCAAGGATTTAGGAAACTGTATGGCTGACATCACCTTTGGAAACAGGGAGGGCACAAAGAAAAACAATATACTTGTGTGCCATGGATGAAGTGCCTAGAGGGGAAGAAAAATGCAAATCATAAGAAACGGAATGAAGGATTTCTTCCAAATATTTGGTTATTGTAAATAGTAAAACAATTGTAGATTGAGGATTCTTGTGTGGTGTAAAATGTTTGTGGTATGTTGTTTCCAGGTGATGGTCTGAGGTGGACCAAGGCCACGTGCTACCCCCTCCCCCACACACACACCTCAGAACACCTCACGGACCAATCAAAAGTAGCCGACATGAACCAGAAGTGGCTTCTGGTCATGTCCAGGAAGTCCTCTGAGGCACTGATTTAGCATCTGCAGATGCTCAAATCTACGGATAAGGAAGGCCCACAATAATAATAATTTGTCCAAAAAGGCAGAATATATGACAGAATAATAAGAACCAGTGGGCATTATCCAGTAGGTGCTCATGAGAGTAACATAAAAACATACATCAGTGTATGCATGAGGTGTAACTGCGGCATCAGCGTTGGCCATACTGTTTAAAGCTACTTTTAAATATTTGAGATACTACTTGCAGGAAATCTAGTTGGCTCCTTGGGCACTCAATTTATCCAGCCATTTAAATAAATGTTTGGTGCAAAGCAGGAGGGGGCTTAGCTTGAAAGTGATCCAAGTTCTTTCTACCCCCGTTGGAAAGAACATGGATCATCAGAAGATAATCATCCCTCCTAACAGCTGGTTCCCCTAAAAATCCCCCTTTTAGCTATTCATGGTGTCACCACCATGCAGAAAAGTCTTCTTGTCTCCCTCCTATAGTTCTTTTGCCCTCCAGAGCAGCATGTCAAGAGTAAAGCAGTGGGGGCGTTGCCGTGCAAGGAGTGGAAAGGCTTTCCCTCCCCATCCCCCTGTTGGGCTTTTGCTATACAAATATGCTGGAAGGTTCCAAATCCCAAGGACCATTGAATCCTTGGAACATTTTGGTCCAACATGTCAGAGTGATTATGGGAGAAAAGAAGGCCTCTTTGCCACTGGAACAGCTGTGGCGCAATACTCTTCTCCTGATGTGCTGCTGTGGAACACACCAAGGTGATGTGACAAGGAAGGAAGAGGAATAAAACTGCTCTCATCCCCATGGGGCACTGCTGCTACCATTTCCTTTGACAGCACTGGTCTCATGAGTGGTAAGGAAAAGGGGAAGAGTGGTGAACTTCTCTGAGCACAGGCCCCTTCTTTGGAGATCTTTCTGAGGCAGCCTAAGTATTTGCTCTAAGACAAAGGCAAAAAGTCAAGCATGGAGAAGTGTGCTGGTGTCTCTAGCCTTGCAGAATTGTTTTAAGAACCCTCTGTTCCTGTCTTTATTGAGGGTACAAACCTCTGGGCTGGAATAGATTCAGCGAAGATTTATAACCGAACTCCACATTAACTTCGTTCTCTATGAAAATTACGATTAAAAAAAACCATAATTGGTATCTTACCATTCTTTTGTGACTATGTTATTTGTTGTGAACTATTCCAATAGCATTCTCCTGAAGGGTAGTATCTATTAATGTATTAAATGACAAACATGTGCTCTGAAGAGTCAAGCTGATTCCTACTGAAACATAATTGGCTAACCAGGATGTGCGCTTTAGCAAACGTGAGTGACCAGGTAATGTAGCAATTGGACTGAAAGGCAGAGGCTTACCTTCATGCCCAAAGGGCTGCACAGGTATTTCTTCTCTTTCTTTGTGGTGTGGAAACCAGAACCATGTTTTCCAATGTACAAGTACCTGTTGAACTGAAGAAAAGGAACTATTTCACACCATGGAGTTTGCTTATGTGACACTGAGTCAGGATGGAGGCACTTTTCTCACAAGAGTAATTAGCAACTCGGTTCTAGCCTTCCGTAATGCGGGCATTGTGGTAGGTATACCAGCATTATGAGGGCCCCATTGGCATGCATGGTTGCTGGTGCAGCAGCTGGAAAGACACATACTGCCAGCAGCGTAGACTGTTCACTGGTGGGGTTCTGACAGTGGAGAGGCAGGAAAGGGGTGGCGATCGGGGTAGGAGAGGGGTAGATGAAACCAGCAGCCACCAGATCCTGAACGTCCAGCAAGCTCCTCAGAGCTACAGAAACTTTCCATTTCCACTATGGAAAAGGTGCAGAAGAAAGTGACCAAAATGATTACTAGGCTGGGGCAACTCCCTTAAGATGAAAGGCTACAGTGTTTGGGAATCTTCAGTCTAAAAAAGAGGTGTCTGAGGGAGGATATGATTGAGAATTCTGCAAGGGATGGATAGAGAGATGCCCTTTTTCCTCTCACACAACACCAGAACCAGGGGAAATCCACTAAAATTGAGTAGGAGAGTTAGGATGGACAACAGAAAATATTTCTTTACCCAGCATGTAATTAGTCTGTGGAATGCCTTGCCAGAGGAAGTAGTGATGGCATCTCACCTGGATGCCTTTAAGAGAGGACTGGACACATTTCTGGAGGAAAAGTCCATCATGAGTTACAAGTCATGATAGGTAAGTGCAAGCTACTGATTTTAGAAGTAGGCTACCTCAGAATACCAGATGCAAGGGAGGGCACCAGGACACAGTCTGTGTATTGTGCGCTCTCTGAAGCACTTGGTGGGCCACTGTGAGACACAGGAAGTTGGACTAGATGGGCCTTGGGTCTGATCCTGAAGGGCTCTTCTTATGTTCTTATACAGAGTTCTGAGGGGTCTCATAAGGAACTCTTCAGTGGCTGACACGGAGGTAAGTACTTCCTCTTCTCACTCCTCTTGCCTGACTTCTTCCCCAGAATGATGTATTGGATGCAGTGGCCAGAGCACCAGCCTTTCTTGGGCAATCGACAGATAGGATTGGGTCATATATCATTCTATCAATTAAGTCACAGTGTCCTGCTAACTGGGCAAAGAGGCACTTTCTCAGGTGGTGCTTCTCTTATATTTAGCATGGGGAGAGCAACTCTTCCTCTTGGCCCCTGCACAGTGTCTTTTCTATTGGCTGTTGCTGGTGTCTCTTCTGTAACTTTTTATATTGTGAGCCTTTTTGGGACAGGGAAACATTTAATTATGTGATTTGGTTGGTAAACCACTTTCTGAACTTTTCTGTTGAAAAGCAGTACAGGTGGTGCCTCTGTATCTGCACGGGATCTGTTCCTGGACACCCATGGTTTTCAGAGCCCATGTGAGTTCTGAATGCAACTGGAGCCCGCAGTGGCCACGCACAACCACCGGTCTGGGCGGGTTTCAGAATGCCTCCTAGAGGCAAAAAACACCATTTCTGGTTTAAAAGGCATTCTGAGGACTGGGGAAGCCCCTGAAGTTGCATCAGTGGCAGATTGTAGGGGGAGGGGTCAGGAGGGTGGCAGATTTAGGGTGCCCTTAACCCCACTGCTACTGCCTCCTTCCAGTCTGCCATGGATACAACCTGCATCAATAACAAGCGGGAAGTGGACCACCCACCTCCTTTCTTTGCTTCTGGTGTGACTTCTTCAAACACAGACATGCGAGATGTCCAGTTTGATTTACAGAAACAGCACAAATGAAGGAGATCCTTCATTCATGCAGTCCCTCTAAATCAACCCAGAAGTCCTGGACTATTGCAACTGAAGAAACCGTGCAAGGGGACCTGTGGGCGGTTGCTTTCTTTTTGTAATTGTGCAGAGGTGGTGGGCCCAAGGTGGCACTGGGCGGCATTCCATGTCATGATGCCACTGATCTTACCTACACTTTTGAATTGCCAGTTGTTAACCATGCATCAGTGTGCTTGCTGGAAGCCACCAGTATTAGCATAGAGATTGCTAATACTAGAGAGCCTTTTGCACTTGCCTCCAATCCTACTGCACAGGCATGTTATTGATTGGACACCACATTACAAAAGTGCTACACAGGGCTGGTCCTAATGCTTGAAACAGCAGGCCAAATACTGCCCCCTTACCTGGTGATGTGCCAGCCTTTGTTCCTCCTGCTCTCCAATGTTCTAGCTCAGCACCTCCCTTCCCTCCACATTTCCTTCTCTTCCTCCTCTCATTCCCCACCTTTTCTAATACAGGAAGCGGTATGAGGAGAAGCAGCAGGGAAGACAAGTTTGGTGGACAGAGATGGGCGCCCCCCCATCAACCTGATACCTGAGGCAACTCCTTCAGCTGGCCTTATGGATGGGCCGGCCCTGAGACTAAGGAGCCCAAACAGCAAGGCATAAAGGCAGAGGAATGAGAAGCAGGGATTTCAGAGAATGTGGAGAAGGCAGATGTGGGGGAGAAAAGGGGGCAAAGAAAGTAAGGAATTAACCCATTTCTGCCCAGCCCACAGGTGTACACATTTGGTCCCTGTTGCTTATATGCAATGTTGAGCAGAAATGGCTTAAAAAAGGAAAGGTCAAGAAGAGAGGACTGCTGGGCAAAACTTCCCAAAATGCTGAAGGACAGAGCCTGTGTTCTGGAGGCAGGATGTGTCTAGGTATGCAGGATAGCTAATTGACTGGAAGCTGAGTGGGAAAAAGAGTCCAGGGAGAAAGTGAATGATTGAAACAGATTAGAGTTGGCAATTTGCTACACAAAGAATGTGGGGCTATCAATTTTTAGATTTTTATCTTTAACAGCAGATTGAACTTCAGAGATTAGCAGGTGGTCCTACTACTATCCAAATCATGAAAAACTTCATCTGCTAACATCTGCAAACCAAGCAAAGGCTCAAGAGCGAACCAGGAGTAAACCATAAAAGTGAGTAAGACCTTCAAACCTGCTTAGGGCTACGCTGTTTGAAATTAGGCATTTTGCATGGAATTGCAGCCTTCTCTCTGCAGACTTCAAAGCTGGGTTCCAGCATCCAGCCAGTCATCAGGATCATGAAACAAAAGCAGCACAGATTTGGAATAAGTGGAGTATGAGAGAGAAAACAGAATCACAGAAAGGAGTAAATAGACATGGAATAGAACACAGAAGAGGGAGACAAATGTTCAGCATGTCTTCTAGTTCCCAAGAGTTAAAGCGACACTTACCATTCTTGGTGACCTTATGTGGCAGAAAGGTGTTGTGACCCAGTGAGGAACTGATGGGATAACAGTAAAAGACGCCGCCCAGATTTGAAAGACCCAGGGTACAAAGCAGGCTCATTCACCAAGCAGAATCATCCAGCAATACTGAGAATGACCCGGGCACTTCTTTTCCCTTCCCAGCCAAAAAGAAACTTGTGAAATGAATAGCATGTGAGGCAGCAGCTACTACTACCCACTTCCTCAGAGGTCTGTATTTCAAATGCACTACTAGAACTTCTCGTTCTTCTCCAATTAAAAATAGCTTGGGGTACTTTTCGGAAAGAAAAAAAAAGTTGTCTTTTGTTCTCAAAGCTTGGAACCTTCCTGAAGCTGCGGTAGCCTTAGTCCTCATCAAGGAAGTAAACCTGTGCAGGAACATCTCTCTTCAAAACATAGATAGGGGCTTATGTACCTGAAAGCTTCTCTGTGCAAAAAAGTTCCTTTGTATGCAGAAAACTAGAGAATCAGTGAGTACGTGGCTAGAACCCTTTCTTCCAACATCTAGTTTTCTATGTGCATGGAATTGCACAATCCCGCTCACCCACCAATATTACGTAATTTCTACCCTGCACAAGCATTGTAGGTATATTAATTAGACAAAGGAATCAGTCTGGACTAACGTTTCAGTTTAATCCTTATTTATGGCATAAGGCTTATGGCAAAATGTCATAATTTAAGACATTTGTCGAAAACAATTTCTCTCTCTCTCTCTTTCTCTCCCCACTCAGACACACACAAATGATTTTGCTGCCTGGAGACTGCAAATACCAGAGGACTGTTAAGTACCCGGCAGGTCACAATATATGGCTGGTGGGCTGCATTCAGCTTGGTAGGTCATCAACTGCAGCCATACTTAGCAAAGGGCTTGCCCATTTTTGCCATGTCTGAAACGCTCAGGATCAGACAATTGCTAACCCACCCATTTTTGAAATTACTTGTTCTTGGAACACCTTTTCTGCTTTGAGAAACTTAAACATTTCATGTTTGATAATTTACCAGTATGCCTATTGGGGGGGGGGGAGGGAATGTGTGAATAAAATACATTGAGATGGAAGGCACAATTATGACTCTGCAACCTGATTTGTTACCTGAAAACCTTGCCTGTTCTTTTATTTGAAATGCCTGCTTTTGTTTTTCGGCCGAATGCATTTAAAACTTTTTGTTACAACCTTGGGTTAGCAACTAGTTTTATAGGAGAACCACTTTGAGGGAGTAGAGGGTAATGGGTCAGGTCCTACAGATTCTCACTATGGTAGTGTTTCTTAACCAGTTGTACCTGTACAACTGATGGTACTTAAAGTGATTTCTGATGGTACATGCGGGATCCCCAAACCCGATAGGTCAACAGCAATTAGAAGACTTGGCTTGACAGGCAGAGCTCCAGCGTGCACTTTTCACATGCTTGAAAAAGCCCTCCCATTCACCTTGAAATTTTTACTGGTGTTTGTTGCATTGCATCTAGCCTCCCAATCTGGAAGTACCTGGCAATGACATCATTGCCAGTTACTTCTGGTGGGCCTTCCAATAGGCGGACCATGTGAAGTGGTACAGCGAGGAACAAATATTGAGAAACACTGCATTAAGTGTATTTCTAGCAAAGTGGGAGGCAGTATAGCCCAGTGGTAGAGCATATGCTTTGTATGCAGAAAATTCCAGGTTCAAGCCTCAACACCTCTGGAGGAAAATTTCCTGTCTGAGACCCTGGAAAGCTGCAGCCAGTCAGCATCCACACCTAGGTGGACCAAAGGGTCTGAATCCATAGGAGCCAACTTTCTCTGTACAACTGCCCCAGTTTCCATTCTTGCCACTCAGTTGACGACTGGGTTGCCAACTGGCATTTGGACATTGCTCTGCCAGTTAGTAATCCATAATAATTTAGTTTATTTTTTAACATGGCATAAGTGACCCAGTAGTGAAAGGCAACTACAAGTGCTTTAATCTTCTGGTTCTATTAACCTTTGAATGCTGGCATCCCCCTTTCTGTTTGGTTTGGATTAATCTGATTCTTTGGAAATGAATGCTTCGTAAAACATTGTCCACAACCCTTGAGTTTGAATTTTGGCAGGGACTAAACCAGGCTTTCAACATCTTGTGAGAAACAAGAATTAAGCTGCCCCAAATCTTTTGGCTTTTGACCATTTGACATTACTTGTAGCCACAAAACTCCCACTGAAAGTCAAGGAGACCTGAACTCCCAAGAGTGTTCCTTCTTTCTTGAAATAATGCTTACCATGATTCTATTTCCCCTTCTTTCTTTTTTTAAGTTAGAAGCAGGGTGTCACTAACCGAACAACTCTTTAGTTTCATTTCTCAGTGAAATGAAACTAAATTGCGAAAAATTCACATGCGTGGCCAACTTCCTTTTCATGCAACAGTCAGCCAGGTGTGACATCTTGTACCGTAGATAAACAATAACTTCAACTACAATGGACTAGGGCAGTGGTTCTCAAACTTTTAGCACCAGGACCCACTTTTTAGAATGAGAATCTGTCAGGACCCACCAGAAGTCATGTCATGATCAGAAGTGACATCATCAAACAGGGCAATTACCCACACTTACCCAGAAGTCCCATTTACTATCATTGTTAAAAGCATTTACATAGTAGCCTGTTAAAAGTACAGATCTGTAACATTTCCCCAAATGCAGTCACATACCAGGGTAGCATGAAGTCCGATATATTGGGCAGGAGGCCTGGTCTAGAGCAGGGGTACCCAAACTTTTTGGCAGGAGGGCCACATAATCTCTTACACTGTATCAGAGGCCAAGAAAAAAAGAATTAATTTACATTTAAAATTTACATAAAGGAATACGTGAGAGACAGAACTAATATGAATGAATGAACTTTACTGATGCAGAGGTTAACATAACTCCTGACCACATACCTCTTACCCAGAAATAAACCACATGGAGACATGGACTGTTCAGAGACCATACATATGAGACATGGGGGTTGTTAAAATAACACTAATTGGGGACTATCAGGGATGTGCTTCAAGACTAGTGAAGCTCACTGTTCTTCTCTTCTCCATACATAGGGTTAAGGGTGGTGAGCATGCAGGCAGTCCTGGAGAGCCTGAAGCAGCAGCTGCACAGAACACAAGATGGCAGCCGCAGTGGAGGGCTCATCCCACTGCTCTCGCACTCCCAGCCCCTCTACTCAAGGCACAAGGTAGTGGTGGGCAGACATCTGTAGCTGATGGTGCACTGGTGGCAGCTCAGTATGGGGGCTTCCTCCGCTGTTTGCTGCTTCACATCTGTCTTCCCAGTCTGGCCCACCAGAGACTTGCTGGAGACCATGCTGGCCCATCACAATTGCCTGACACAAGCTGCAAGCCAAGTTTTCTCTCTGCTACTTGCTGCATAACATTTGTGAAGCAGCAAAGGAAAGCCAGAGGATTTGCAGTAGTTAGAGGCCTCGGGGCTCACCTAAAGGTCTTGCAATAGTTAAAGGCCTATAAGGTCTTGCACAAAGTAAGGGTGGGCTTTCACAAACGTGAAGCAGCAAATAGCAGAGAAGGCTTGCCGCTCGCGTCAGGCAGTTGTGTTGGGCCAGCATGGTCTTCAGCAAGTCTCTGGCGGGCCAGAGGCTTGTTGGAGACTAAGGACTCTCCGTGGGTTTGATTGGGGGTCCTCGAGGGCTGTAAATGGCCCCTGGGACAGGGTTTGGGCATCCCTGGTCTAGCGGGTAGAGCATCCGTTAAGCCCCAAAATTTAACATCTGAAGGTCGCTAGTTCAAATTCACCAGAAGCATCTGTGAGTGGCAAAACCTTGAGAGCTGACAAGCCAAGGCAAGCCCTTTCAGGTGGGAGCCAAAAGAAGCCGGCTCTAGCTCCTTCTCGGAGAGGTAAAGGAGTCGTCAGTCAGTGTGGGAGACAGCATGCAGCCAGAATGTTTCACCAGACCATGAGTCACATGGACTGTAGATTGTTTTTGAAAGATAGAACCAATTTGTGATTGTAAATACCCCTTCGGGGTTTTAGAGAAAGCCTGCCTGTGTAAACCACCTTGAATAAACTCAGTAATCCAATGGCCAGAAAGGAGGTATATAAATACCGGTTATTATATTAAAAAGAAAATATTGAAATAAATGGGACCCACCTGAAATTGGCTCACAGCCCATCTAAGTGAGTTCCAATCCACAGTTTGAGAAACACTGGACTACAGGGGCATCTATTATTTCCTCTCTCAGAAACCAACTTTAGTGCTCATTTGATAAAATTTCTTTTACGGTCCCAGCCATGTGATTATAGGAATAGCATAAGGCAAGTTTGAGTCTTGAAAAAGACAGATCACAGCCACCCAGAAGCAACATGCACAAGTCTACAGACAGTATCCTATCGTAATTCCTAACACAAGTAGGTCAAAAAATACATGTGCCTATAGAAGGCAAATCAATCAATCATTTGAATCAATGCCCATGTCCCTTCAGTGGTATCAGATGAATGGGAACTCTTGGCTTGTTTGACTGTGGGATGCTAACCATCTTGAAATCATCTTGAACACTGTTTATAAAGGCTTCACTATCTCATGTAAATTAGAATATGTCAGAAAAAGAGGAGCAGCAATTGGTTACCATCTCAAACTTTCAAGCTCTTTTCAGACAGACATTATGTAAACATGGAGCTTCTCCACACTGACAAAGTGCTGTGAGCGCACTCAGCAAGCTTCTCCTCCCTGCCTCCACTTTCCCCATGCTCTGCATGGGAAGAGGTCACATGCTGAGAAAGTTGTATCTTAAGACTGCTTCAGTTATTGCATTTACAGTATTTGTTACATGAGTTAGCTGTAATATTTGGAGCAGAACATGAAACTAGGTGGTCATGGCTGTTGGGCATCAGAAACTAGAGTTATCTCATGCTGAGGAAATCAACACCCACAGATGCTGATGCCAGCCCGTGACCATGGTTGTGGCTGACATATTGTTCACATATGTGAGTGCATCACCTATGGATGGGCAGAACAATTAATACGACTGAAGTTACATGAGTTCTGGAAGAGTTGGATCATCCCAAGCGCATTATGAGAATGAATTAAGTTATTCATTTAATAAAATAATAATAAAGCACTGATGGAGCCAAGTTCCATATGCAAAGTTGTTCAAATGCCTATGATTTTTCAAATCCCATTTTACCCTTCTTTTGAACCAATACCAAAGCTGTTCTTTGGGAAAGTCTTGTAATATACCAAAATCATCTGTACCAGAAGACCTACATAAACTAGAAACATGAAGGATTGGCACAAGTGGAGTGGCAAGGGACAACTAGTTAAGAATGCATGTCAGGTTCCTACATGAAGACCTGCTGGACTGACTTCTTAATAGTATGGGTGACAGTTCAGTGGCACTTCAAATCTCTGGATTTTATATCTATGGTTTGAGAATGGGGCAGCAAGCCCACATGTACCTCCCCCCCATTTGATTTGCAAGACTGGAGTACACAATCTACAGAAACTGGACGTGTAGTACATATGCCTACATCACAGTACTGGCAGTTTTCAAATTTCTACACCTTTACTCCGACCACACAAGCTGAGAATGCAAGCTTTAAAAACTGAAGTTTAACTGAATTCAATCTCAAAATGAGAATAGCTGTGTCCTTTTCCAGCCCTATCTAGAGATTACAGGGACTGAACTTGGAATTTTCTCTATGCAAAGCATGTGCTCTATCCTTGGACTATGCCCCCTCTACGCAGGTTCTTTGGCTTAAGCCACTATGAACGTGACCCATTCGGTATTTAGACATCCTGTAGCAGAGGTGTCCAAACTTTTTGGCAGGAGGGTCACATCATCTCTCTGACACTGTGTCGGTGACCGGGGAAAAAAGAATTTACATTTAAAATTTAAATAAATTTACATAAATAAATATATTAGAAATGGAACTTATATGAACGAAGGTATTGAAATAGCTCAATGCCTATAATAGGCTTTGTACAAAGCAAGTCTGGCCTTTCTTTCGCTGCTGCAGCTGCTGCATCACAGATGTGAAACAACAAGCAGTGGAAGAAGCCCCCAGCACACAGCTCCCATGACAGGTTGACAGGTCTCATGCTAAGAGCAGTTGCATCATGTCAGCACAAGCTCCAGCAAGTCAACTCAACTCAACAAACCTTTATTAGGCATAGAACTCCAGCAAGTCTCTGGAGGGCCAGATGCTCATTGGAGACTGGGAGCTCCCCATGGGCCGGAGTGGGGGTCCCCAAGGACTGCAAATGGCCCCCAGGCTGGGGTTTGGGCACCCTTGTTCTATAGTGTAAACAGAACAATGCAGATTTTCTTAAAACAGATACACACTGAACTTTTCTTTTCTTGCAAAGAAAGTTAAACATCACGACCAAACTGTAAGGATAATGCTATTGAGGATTTATTAAGGAGACTTACAACACAATAATGGGACAATGGGACACCATTTCAGATGTGAAACACAGACCTGAAATACAACTTATCACATGTTATAAAATGTTTTCATTTGGTCCAGCTTTGGTAAAATATGGCAAAATATGGAACTAAAACAATGAACCAAGGAAAGATATCAAACATCCTTTAGCTGTTGGGACAAATATTAACAAGACAATGGGACACCTACATTGAAAATAGGTTTTGGTTTAACTGTGTTCTTTCAAATACTTCTCTTTCCCCTTTATTGCTAAAAGCAGCACAAATAAACACATTGAATGCTTATGGAGATGAATGTTAAACCCATTTTAAAATTTTATCCAGAAATTCTCCATTACAGATTTTTGACTATGGGAGTAGAGTATAGTGGGGCCTCTTTATCCATGGATGCCTCCCCACACTTCAGAAGGCCTTCAAGACACAACCAGAAGCAACACTGGCCATACCATTGGCCTCCCAGTGTTTCAGAGGACGTGCAGCCAAGGATGCAGTGCTGTGGCCTTGCTGCCAACTTTGGACTTTAGTATCTGCAGGGATTCCTGGAATTAATTTCATGCGGATACTGAGGGCCCTCTGTATAAATTATTATGAGAGGGTATTTCAAGCTTTGTAGTGTTATCCAGAAGATCTAAATGGCATCTCATTATCACATAGATGAATTTCACTCCCTATTTTGAGAACTTAGGTATACCAAATTTGGCAACTAACTTGACAAATTGTTTACTAATCCATTTCAAGGACTGTTGATCAATCACATTTATACAACAAAATTATTTACAGATTTGTTTTCGTTCCCCAAATATAGAAAATCTGAAAATACATGCGGTCTTGTAGGAATCTTTTTTATTTTATACACAAGGAAAATATAGCTAGAAAGATACTCTTAAATGCATTTGCATATTCTGGGCAACAATCTACAGCTCATTACTAGGGGAAAAAAGGATTATAAATCAGTCTTCTTAACATTGCCACCAATAAGAAAGTATGTATTATGAAAGTTTAGGACTGGTCCCTTTATAGCATATACTAACACTGATGATGAAGTATAAGCTAGAAAATTCAAGACCTAAGACCCCTTCTCATGTGACCTTCACAGCACTACTCCAGAAATATTAGAAGCCCCAGGCTATGCAGGAAGGTCAATGTCACAGCTCCTTCCCATGCCAATGTTGCCCTAGGCTTTCAGGACAGGCATTGGTGACTTCTCTTATGTGACCTAGTGCTTCTGATGTCTGTATTGCGCTGCAGGGAAGAGCTGTACTGCTATTGTCCCAAAGCCACAAAATTCACAAAGGAAGAGGTTTGCAGCCTCATCACTATAAGGCAGAATAAGATGAATGAACAAACTGCCATTGCAGTGTAATAAGAACAAAACTGGTTCTTGGAAAGGATGCTTTACAAATATTAAAAAGGATACATTTTCTTTGGGTGAAAGTATTTCAAAGTGTCATGCACCAAGTGCTACTGGTGTCAGTAGTTAAAAAATTGATTGCAAAAATTTATGGCTCAGCTAAATGTGACAGTCCTACTTAGAGCTTCTTAAACTTTGATTAGAGACTTGATTTTCTTAGAGTTAAAGCATATGGAGTCCTTTCAAAATATAGGTACTATCCAAGATCTATGAAGCTCCAGATAAGATTGCAACTTTTAGTGGACACACAGAGTTGCAATAGATTCCATAACAGCAATCTAAAATGCTTCATACAGTGAGGATTTAGAACAGGCATTTTCCAGGACGAGAGGGCAATTAATCCCTGTTCTACAGTCACTTTTAAGAGATGTAGAAAATCACCACCCTACCATGAAACATCTGCTGGCCTAAAACAGAGGTTTTCAAAAAGGGAACACAAGATGTGTCTAAACCTTTTAAACCTGTTATGAGTAAGATTCTATTAACAGTGAGGTTCAGTAACTATCAGCAAGTGAGCTTATTGCGGACAAATTCATGGATTTATTTTGGCCTTTGAAAAATACTACTCACTATTTTTAAAGCAACATTCACCCATCTTAATAAACTGTAGGCAAACATTGTTGTTTTTAAAGTCCGAAGAGAATTTATAAGAAACTGTCGCGACAAAAAAGTTATCAAACATTTTAGATATAGGTATTCTATATTGTCCGTATTTAAAGAGGGAATGTATGCATAGTAAACCTGAAGCTTTCACAGACATCCATTGTCTTAATATAATTCTGCAGAATACAATATTTTGAAACTGATTTGAAGTTATAGTGGGACGTGGCTGAATAGGTAGGACACAGATTCACCATTGTGTGTTCTTCGGATTGCCTCAGCCAGAATCATGGAAATATCAACAACCTAGAGGATAAGAAAATAGAGCAGCTTATTAATGCATACAACTGTGTGCCTTGCAGTGTCCCAGTTTGAGAACCTCTACTCTATGCCTAGTTTGATGCAGTTGTTCATCACCTTTGCCCATTCACTGGCCAACCCATCTTGTCAGTCTAAGACCAAACAATACTAGACAGTGGGCTATTTGTTAATGCTACATTTTCCCAGAATTTGTTTTCAATTTTCTAAAAACAAGTTCTTATAAATGATTAACATAATGAATAGGTAATATCCCAATTAAATTGGGGAGTTTCATGGTTGTAATTAACTTTTTTTCCAAGTGACTAATGCTAGGAAATATCCATCTCTATCTAATGGATAGGTCTTTGAGCATCCTAAGAACAGGACAAATGCTTTTAGTGTCCTTAGAGTTTTTTCCTTTAATACTTAAACGTAAAAGAAGAACATGCTAATGATTGATCATGTCTTAAAATGACCCGATTTCCCAAAAATACAATTTCCAAGCTAGACCTTGCATTTGTTTGGCTATAACACTTAAGCACAAGGCACACCGCTACCACATTTCACGTACTTTTGCCTATCAAAAAAACTTTTTGGGATAGTAAGAGGCATCATTTTTATGAACTGTATAAGTATTTACTTAACATAAATTGAAACATGTTAAATGATATTCTAATCAATTTAGGGAACTGAGAGATTGGCTGAAAATTTTTCCAACTCAAAATTTTCCAAAAATTCCAGCACTGCTGGCTAAAACTATGTCCTTTTATGTAGTTGCCTAACCTGGTTGATATTCCTGATGATGCCAAGACCAGGAATTAGATAGCCAC
Organism: Tiliqua scincoides; assembly: GCF_035046505.1. Taxonomy (NCBI): domain Eukaryota; kingdom Metazoa; phylum Chordata; class Lepidosauria; order Squamata; family Scincidae; genus Tiliqua; species Tiliqua scincoides. The sequence continues at coordinate 80,748,894 of NC_089823.1, forward strand.
AACTCTGCCAGTTTTCCAAAAAGGACTGGATATGACCAGTACTGCAATGCCACCAGTTATGAAGATTCACCAATGGAGAGAGCCATATGCCATATATAAATATGCCTGATCCTATGCCCCATTGTGCCAATAAGGCTGCACATCAGATTGGTGACACAGGAATGCATACTTGGCATTCTCTCTAGTACTGATTTAAGATATCAATAAGGTCCAGAAAGGATAAATAAGAAAACTTTTCCATGGCATTAGCTTATTTCCTCAACCTGTTATCTGTGATGCCCAAATGAAACTGAAGTTCTAACCATGCTAAAGCGCAATAAGATGAGCTAGCAAAATAGAAAGCACAGTACCTGAATCTTGGGACAATGTTTCATTTTTTCTTCCTGTGGGATTGTGTTAGTGACAACTACTGCTTCAAATGCAGCATTATTGATCCGAGAAATAGCAGGGCCAGAAAAGATCCCATGTGTGAGAATGGCATAAACTTTTGTTGCTCCTGCAGACACTAGCCTGTAAAACACAGCATGGACAACACGGTAAGCCTATAATTCTAGAAGGAAAGTCGCAGGAAATGGCAAAACTAAATACCTGCTATCAGAACAGAGAAAACCTGTCTCAAGGTAATAAAAATAGCATATTCTCAGTGGGTAAGTGGATGTTCACCAAAATCCAAAAATCTCCTCCATATTGGCATCCCAGGTCCCAGTGTAAACCAGGAGCACCCCCCCCTTAGCAAAATTATTGCTCGCTCAGGGTCTAATCCTGTCCAATTTTCCAATGCCTGTGCAGCTGTGCCTACAGGGTGGGCATTGCACACTGTGGTGCAGAGTCAGTCAGAGGCCTCCTCAAGGTATGGGGCTGCATTGCAGCTGCACCGCTGCTGGAAAGTTGAACAGGATTGGGCCCTCAGGCTCCTACTGCAGCATGCCAGTTGTGTCTGGTACAGTGATCTGGAGTTCTTCTCTCTCCTCTATTTGATGTTCAAGGTAGGGAGAAGTGCAACTTGGAATTGAAAAAACTCACACTTTGAAGAGCTAAGAGTAGACCCAACTACCTGTTCACGAGGCAAGGTCAGTCTGGGGACCACAGGGAGCCCCCCCCCCCAACCAGGAGGACTTAGATCATCTGACCCTGCCTGCCTGGAAGGGTTCCTCAGATGCAAAGATTGAGCCACGTTGGAACCCCTGGAGAACTGTTAAGTCAAAAACACACAAAGCCACAACGGAAGCATTGTGCATAGAGGATCTCATTTTCCAACACTGCAGTTCATCTCTCGTTTGGACCCTTCTGTAACTTCTGTTTTGTCTTGGATATTACCCACATCAAAATGCCTCTTGAGATTCCTTCAGATCTACTCACTTGTCTGCTGCATGACATATCGTGCCACATGTGTCCGCCATATCGTCCACAAGAATTGCTACACGGTCTGTCACATCTCCAACCAAAACCATTCGGTCCACCTCATTAGCTTTCTTGCGCTCTTTGTGAATGAGGGCAAATTCAACATTGAGTCGGTCAGCAATTGAAGTGACCCTGGATTGTGTGAGAGAGAAAAATCATGTAGTGAATATGCGTTTCAGAAAGAGCCATTTTCTATAGCCGTATCACCAGATGAGTCCTAAGAAGGGCCTGGAAACAGTTCATTTTGTGTTAAATGTAGTGACAGCATTGAAAATTCAATTCTTTCCACCCCATTTAAAAATGGCTTTAAAATATGTTCTTGGTGATCTGGATTTCTATTTCTTGATAGAGATTTAAATGTTTGCAGTGTCTGATTATATTGGGTGTCTCAATTTTCTATGACTTTCTAAGTTAAGTCGTTATTCCATAACATGCAGCTTTTAGCATAACATGTACTTCAAAAGCTTGGAGAAGTTACTTCTGCTCATTGACTCAATGGCTCCCTATCCCTCAGGAGCATTTAAAAATAATATTTTAGATTATCTGCACCTCTTTTTTAATCCCCTTCATCAAACCAGACAATATCAATTTGCTTCTACTTAAGTGCTGAAATTAAACACACAGTAAGGGTCAATTTAAGTACTCTATGACTGTCAAGCAGATGCTGCTGCAGAAGTTTTACTGTATCACTGTCTCTGGGGTGGCTATTACATGCAAGTGCTGATCAATTATCTGATTATATGGAGCCATTCCAGGTCTGGTCAGAAACCATCTGTGATGCTGGCATGAAGATGCAGTCAACAATTGTGGAAACCCACATCTCAGCTCACACATATTATAGTCATGTGACACTGATGCTATACAGAAGTATTCCAGCAGCCTCCACGTTCAAAAGCAGTCCTAAAAATAAGGCTCAAGACATGTGGTACTTTGCATGGTCAGGTTTCATGCTGTAGTGTTAACATATTATATGCCACATTTCAACAAAAATGTTCACAAAGCGGTTTACAGACAAAAATCAGATGGCTATATTTAGGCACCAACCATGAAGCTCAGCCACATCACATGGTTACTTTTAAAGATCAGCACACTACCACCATGTGGCATAGAAAATAAGCACATAATCCATCTGAGATTAGCACATGCATACATCAGTGAGACAGCAAACACAAGAGCACAGAAGTTTTATCAGCAGTTCAGGACATGCCAGCAGGGGAAGCATTAGTGCTCAGTGTTGGATGAATCTGTATACTGGTGAAATGAGGGGGCTAGGTTTTAATGCTGTCAGCCTGGCACTCCAGAAGTGAAGCGTGTCTGGTTCAAGCTGGAATGTTTAACATGCGTGCAAGGATGCCCACATTCTGCTTATCAACCCCACCCTGTTAAAACTGGTTGATGATATAGCCTCCATCTTGCATTCTCGTGTGAAAAGAACAAAAATAAATACTATTTATGCAGTTCTTATGCATTCAACCAAATGTATCCTTATGTTCTATTAAAATTAGTGGAGACTTTAAAAAAAAAAATCAACTCTTAACTGACACATTCACCTGTAAGTAATTTATGATCCCTGCAGGCATTTTTAAAACAAATACGAAGGTCGACCTCTAGTGGTTTACTGCAATATGTACTCTGAGTACACTTGAGCTGCCTAATCCAAAGTCTGCATTATACGTACTTATGGGCAATATACAACAAAGTAAAAAGTTGGACAAGCATTCTCAAAGAATTCTACTCTTTATTTAAAAGCTACATTTTCATTCTACAGACCAGAAGTGACTTCTCTAGTATCAAGGGTATTACAGACTATAGAACGTGTGGAGACCTAGGAAGTCCACATCTGAAATACTTTTAGTTCTTGCTGCCCTAATGGTTAGAGGGACAGCCAGAAAATGGAATGTCTGTTCTCTCTAGATTTTTCCTACAATCAATTTAAGTTCCTTGACAGTGGATGATCTCACAGAATTTGTGTAAGCAAATGACATGTCTACTTATTTACAAAGCTCGCAGTGTGTACGTCTGAATATACAAGCAAGCAGCAATTCTTCCTTTGTCTACCACTACAAAATTAACAGTGTGTATGGATGACATTGTTCACATTCAGTTTCATTCAAAAAAAAAACCCACTATCACAACCAAGCACATAACCCTAAGGGGAGAAAGTCTGTCAGTATGAGAAAGGAACAAAGATTCATATAGTGATGAAGGAAACACGAGAAAGGGCACTAACCCAAACATAGTCTACCACAGTTTGAATCACATCCAAACAGAAAACACATTTGTTTTAATATATACTTGATCAACCAAAATAAAATATCAGTAAAGGCAGAAAAAACAACACCTCCCCCCCCCCAAAAGCTTTAGTTGTTCAAACAAATCTACATTGAACTAAATCTCAGAGTCTTTTGGTGGGAAAAAACACCTAAACCTCAGTAAGCAGAGATTAGAGAGAAGGAAACCGGACAGCAACAGAAGTACAGCAGCACCTGGGCTATAACAGGCAAGCAGCAAGGCAAAAGAAAATATCTTCTGTAGCAGACTCAGTGAGTGAGGCCAAAAGGGCAGGAGGTCTGGTCTAGAAGGTAGAGCCTCCGTTAGCCCGAAGATAACATCAGAAGGTCATCAGTTCGAGGATACCGGCAGTTCCCTGAAGGGCTGAGAATGGTGAGACCTTGAAGTAGCTGATGAGCTGAGTTGAATGATTCCACCTGCTCTTGGTGTGAGCAAGAAGCATCTTGGCTGCCCTCCATATGAGAGATGGAGCTGCTTGCCAGCCTGCGTGGGAGAACTGGAGGCCAGAAGCAAGACCAAACCAGGAAGATCCATTCTGAAATGTTGTTGGTTCTTGAAAGAGAGAACCTTCATGATTGTAAAAATTCCCTTGAGGGATTTAGAAATGCCTGCCTATGTAAACCGCCTTGAATAAAGTCAGAGGAGTAATCCGATGACCAGAAAGACGCTATATAAATGCCTAATTATTATTATTATTATTAAAAGTAGGGGAAGAGAGAAAAATAATTTCCTTTAAAGCACAAAGTATTGCCAGTGGAGTGCTTCAGACTTACAAAAAACTAGCAGAAAAGGAATATTCTCCATGTACAAGCTGAATTCCCTATCACTCAGGCAAGAATTAAGTGCCATGGCAGCCTCTGCTCTGTAGAATGAATACTATAAATAAGCTGAAGACTGTGTTCTACCTTTTTGCTCCACCGGCATCAGGTGAGACAATGACACAGTTTCTCCAGTCCGGAATGTTTTCTTTTATCCACTGCAGCACTGCTGGCTCTGCATACAGGTTGTCCACTGGGATATCAAAGAAGCCCTGACAATCATGAGAACAGAACCATTTTAACATCCAAGTTTCAATGGTATAAAATAACTCAGCATGCCAGAAGTGCTGGCAGAAGAAGAAATTTTCAAAACAACATGCTGCAATGGCTATATATGGCACACAGGATAGCTAAATATCATAGAAAACAGACTGATCTAGAAGAGCACTTGGCTCAATGCACTCGAATAGGTTATGTAAAATTCTTGCCCCAAGGCTGGTTGAAGTCCTGTGCTCAAGAAGCAGCACATGGCATTTCAAAAACAGCAGCATGAAACAAGAGTTTACTGTTAATCCTCCATAAACGTTCTATTGAAATGGTTGACAGAGGAAAAGTGAGAACCTCAAAGGGTGCTGGGAAAAATCTTATTGCAGTGAACCACTGAAGCCTAACATTTCCATTCTAGAAAATCGCATAAAAGTTGCTACTTTATCACAGGACTGACAGTGTTTTAATGGCTCTGGAATGGGTTTGCTTTCCCACAATCTGTGGCTTTCATGTTAATAAATGACTTTCCAAATGTCATTTTAGGGGACTCTCATCTCTTGTTTTGGTTGCCTTTCATCAGCATTTTGGAATGAAGTGGCTGACTTGAGTTTTTTCCTGCAAGTTATCGCACCTACCTTATGTGCTGTGAACACCAAGCCTACAGAGTCTCTGGGAGTGAAAAGCAGATGTCCCACGGCCTTGAGATAAGCCTCCAAGCAAACCACAAAAATATGAGGCTTGATGAGAACTTGGGAGATAACAAAATGTTTAAACATTTTTCATTAAGGCCCTTGTTTGGCATGGGGGGGGGGGAGAGGTGAAATGAGAACCCTTCCTTATGTTTAAAGTAGACCCAGTGATTCCTTTAGTTAATCCCAAGGTCAGTTTTAGCAGCTTGACAACAGCCATCTTTTTTTTTCACTGCAGCAAGTTAAAAGAGAGAAAGTAACACAGACTGAGAGCTCCTGTGTAACAAGAAGAGAAATGACTTATAGTTGCCTGAATTTGGGAAGCATGCAAGTCCATAGTGATGATGTGGTCTGCTCCAGCAACTGACAGCATATTGGCAACAAGTTTTGCAGAAATAGGAGCACGGCTCTGAGGAGACAAAAACACAAGATGTTATGAAATGTGAAAAGCAGCCAGATACACTCACAGTTCAAGTGACATGAATGGACACAGATTAATATTTCCCACACTAATCATAATATCTTCTCTAAGCTTTAACATGTGGTATTATGAAGTTACAGAAGTAAATTGTTATTTCTTTACATATAAGAAGAAGATAAATTATCTTCCAAGATCTCTTACATGTAAGACAGTATTACAGGGAGAGAAGGGGTTTAATCCTGACTCTTTGAGCTCTTCCTAGAATGCTTCCCATTCTTATTAATACAAAATAAGGCATCACATTAGAACACATTTCCTCTAAGTTGCAACTAATTAAAACCCCCATTGCTCTGAAAAACCATGGCAAGAAATTTGAGAAGACTGATGGAACCTTCAAACAGTACAATCTTAGTCATGTTTACTCGGAAGCAGTGGGCCATAATTTGGGCCTGGCCTTGCTTGCAAGCCAAAATAGGTCCCTACCCCCACCTACATACCTCCTGTTCAAGAGAATGGACTGGAGGAATGGTGGTTTGACTGCTGCTTGGTCAGTCTCCCCTCCCTCATCCCCACAGCCCTTTTCCCTGCTCAAAAGCAGGAAGAACAGGTGTTTAGTTAGTTCGCCTGGCCCAGAACAGCAAATGTGCTGAGTACACTGGCAACGTTGTATCAAACAATCCCAGTTTTTCTGCCCACTCTAGAGATGGAAAAGGGGCAGGGATCACTGTGCTGCTATGGTACAATCCTGTTCCACTTCTGAAATTCCAAAGCACACAGAATTTCTCATCCGTTGCCTATGCAACGTGAATCAGGCAAGTTCATAGTTGGGCCAACAGTAACGCCCTCAGAACGATTTTTAACAAATTTTTTCCCAATCTCAACTCAAAAGCCAGAAAAAATGTGTGTGTGTGGGGGGGGGGGATGAATGTGATGCACTGGCAGACATAGATCACGCAATTTTCCCAACTATTACCATCTACAAATGCTCTGCTGCCATTCATATTGGTTACCTCAACAAATGTGGGTTTGGGGACACCAGTGTGTCGAAACAGCATGTAGTTCCAACTCCTATTCTAAACAAGGCAGCTCTTAAAGCACTTGACAAAATTCCTCCTTGTGGGTGTGCTTACCCCAAAAAAATGGGGAACTAGATTTTAAAGGAACACAGGCCTGTTCAGAAAATTAAATGCAATCCGGGTCATTAAAATGAGTTTCTTACTTGTTGCAAAACAGAGTCATAACAGCTTGAATCTCTATATATAAAACAGAACATTCCCACCCTCTATGTCCCCTTGAAAAGTCATTCTTGAGGTTCAGGAACCATTTGAAATGGTATGGGATGTGGGGCAGGAAACTGCAGTGGAAAGGGAACTGACTGAAGTATAGTTGCCCCCTTGCATCAGCAAAGTGCCTTCTGTTCACACAAGAGCACCTTTGGATCCAAACCAACGATAAGGCCAAATTTCTCAGCAAATTCAAATATTTGCCCACCAACCTGGTACTAGTATGGAATTGGCTGGCAAGACTGCCTTGCCTTCACAATTGAGGTCAATGCATTCTTGGGCAGAATGGCACCAATTGTTACCACAGAATTTACTCTTAGTCTTGCTAAAATCCCTGAAAATGCACTACTGCAGTAATTTGAAACACCCTTTATGGGCTGAGAACCTAATTCTACCAACATTAGATTCAAGACTGCACATACAGAACAACTGTTATGCCTACTCCAACCAAATGCAGGGAAAGCAAAGAGAGGGGCCTAGAACAATGGGAAGGTGCAGGGGGATCAGTGGTGAAACTTGGAGGGGGGAGGGGGTAGGAGCAGATGATGGGGAAGAGCTAAAGAGAATGAACAGAGAAAGGGGGGAAGACAGCACAAAATTACTAGAAAGGAGTACACATAAAAAATAACTCAGCTGAAAAGGAACCATGACAAATTGCTATTCCATTAACAACAGTTAACTACCACCATTGCCATATAGCCAACAGGAATGTGGGCAGTTGGGTTGGTTTGGGAGGGTGGTGGTTTGTGCTTGCTTCATTGTTATTAATTGGTTATGCTAACTATTTTCATTGTTCTTGAGTCTGATCAATATGACCAACTTCCATCTCCTCCATAAGTGAAAATAATCTACATTATCCAAATCACTGGGTAACAGCTGTTATAAAACTTTCATTCATTTCAGTGTAGTTTGTGCCAAAGTCCTGTGCTGTGCACAGGAATGACACTATATAAGCACCACCATAATGTCTCAAGGACCACTAGTTGCACAGCACCTGAGCTTAGACCGGAGACACAAAACTGCCTTGTCTTTCAAGCAGAAATTCTCACCAGTGGGGAAAAAAAAAATCTCGTGTAATGTCAAGAAGAAGCTGTGTTAAAGTTGTGTTTAAAGAAGTTTTAAACAAACATGTTTAAAGATAAGGTAAAGGGAAAAATTTCTGAACAAGAATTATTTCATTTGGACAATGTGCAGAAGTTGAGCTACAGCCATCATATCACTACTCACTGGCTATGCTGCTACATCAGTAGCCAAAGTTCAACAAAGGTGTCCCTCCTTATTCACTGGGGACAGGTTCCCACAGCTGCCACAGCAGATATTGGAAATTGTGGCGAACCCTATAGGAAGCAGTTCAAAAATCCCCCCCATCGCACAAATGTCTTATTTGCTCTCTCATTGCAGTTGTCCTGTTGTGGTCTCCTGTGCCTGGCTGTTTCTGTTTCTGTGTTGTCTGCAAAATGCTAACAGGAAGTGGAGTGGAGGGCTGAAAACACAATCAAAAACAATTTCAGCCCTCCAAACGACTTCCTGATAGCATTTGCAGACAGCACAGGAACAGCCAGATATAGGAGACCATGACAGGAGGGCTGCAATCTGAGACCGGGCAAGTCATTTACATGATGGAAGGGGGAATTTGTGAATCATGGATAACTGAAACAGCAGATACGCATTACAGGGGACACATATATATTACTTACACACTAGTGACCTCAGGACTGAAAGAATTAAAAATGCTTATAAACTGCAAAGGGATAATAGTAGAAAAGTGATTTAATAACTACCACTTAAAGCTACATCTTGTTGACTAGGTACCAGGTGGTCAGAAAGGATTTCTCTTTGCAGGTTAGGTGTCAATGAAGTAAGTTCTTTAGTTCATGGTATAGCTGAGTTGCCCCATAAAGTGCCCCCCAAAAAGGGAGAGCTAAAAAAGGATTTCATTGGGTCGCACCTGAACTTATTGTTTGGTCTTCAACAGCAAGGAGGAAAATTACTCATTAACAGTGTTCATAAGCTAACAGAGGTCTGTTAGAAGTCACTGAAGTTGATATAATTGCCTACACTGACCAAGTCGAACAGCTCTAAAAACCAATCATGCCTTAACCTACCAGGAGTTCAGACACAGTATTTAGAACAAATGGATATTTAAATAAAAATAATTATCTAGTTAAAAATTACAGTTTCAGATCATAATCTATGAACTCAAATATCTGAAGAGTAAGCAATAAAGGCAATAGTCACAATTCCATTATGTCACACAAACAATGAAGCTTTTAAAAAGACACTGAAATGTTTTAGAAGCAACCTGAAACTTAAGTTTTGAATTACTTTCCCAGCATCGCACCCAATCTCATCCCACCTTTGGGTCTAGCCAGGTAATATTGTCTACCACACTTTTTGACTTCTAATACTGCATCTCAAGGATGTGCTGTGAACATATGCATTATTACAACACTATGCAAGTATTCAATTTCACACATACCTCAAACCTGAAATGCAGTTTCCCTGTGAACTCACTAATAAAACAGAAGCTTTCTCTGTGCATGTAAGAAAAGATACATTTCTGAATACATTATCTGAATTTTTAATTCAGATAATCAAATGTAAAGTTTTTCTAATTTGGTAGAGAAATGTAAATTATTACATTTCTGTTTGCACTGAAACACATTCTAGAATCAATTTAAATAAACTATTGACCTGAAAAAGCACATACAATACTTCTTCTGGAATTGTAACCCCCCTCCCCCCAGCTACCTGTTTTACAAACACCTAAAAATAAAGGAGATTTAGCTTGTCCAAGAGTATCATGCAATGAGACTGAAGTTGATATCCACCTGGGTCAGCTCAGATACCAATAATCCATGGTATATTTTAAATCAAGAGAACTGCACCACTTACCCATCTACCTTGGTCCTATATAGGAAAACATAATAAAAGTGTATTAATGAAATATGAACATCCTTTTAGTCTTATCAATCTTCAAAAATAGGATAAATTTAAAAAAATAATTTCAATTCATTAAAATCCCCAGTGACATTTTCATATAGAATGAAAAATGAAGTACTGCAGGCAGAACAGTTGTATGTTAAATAATAAGTAGCAAGATTTATTGACATATTGGAAGATGGATGTTGCATAAGATTTGAAAAATTCAAGAGGAGATTGCATTTAGAACATCCTCAGTGGTTCCAATACTCTTAGTTGAGAGCTATATAAATCTGAAATGGGACATGAATTGATTTTTCACTTGTATGGGAACAAGAAGTCTGCTTGTCAAAACTTTATCATCTTATTTGACCTTGTATGTGTAGATAATTTTAGAATTCACTGGGGAGAAAACAATCAGCTCTCTAAAACTAGAATCTGAATTGAATAAAAGTATATTTGTACAACCCCAATGTACATTAACTACAATCTATTAACTATAATCTATTATACTATTGGTATCTGAGTCTAAACACAAGTTGAGTAAGATTTATAATGGAACTACTATTGGAGGTACAGTCCAGTTTTGTTTTTTTTAAACACATAGGTTCTGGACATGTCTTCTTATACAAAGACCTTGGTTTAAAATAGTGATGATTAATACAATGAGTAATTAGTGAGCTATCACTAAATCTCAGACCCTGCTTAATTGCATACACATAACTGTTCTAAGAAATCATTATTCCTTAACTGATTTGTTCACAGTTGCAAAAATTGTGGTAGACAAACACTGGAGAAGCCCCCAAATGCCTACAATTAATGACTGGATTACAAGAGAGCTGTTAGTTGCACAATTAACAAAATTGAGTGAAATCATTCAGTTAAGAAGCAGAAGACAGAACAGAAAAGTCTGGAGAAGTTGACATCCTTTTCCACCTTTTTCCTCCCCCATCCTATTTCCAAGGATCCTCCAACCCTCAAAGGAAGATTTTCATGGGCCACAGGGAGCTGTGATGGAGCGGGACAGGGGAGCCTTGATACCGTACACTTCTATCCACATGTCCGAGACCAACTCAGTGCATATAATTGCATTTCAATATTTTAAATTGATTTAAGATAACACAATCTATACTTTATGCTTTTACTACATTTAAACTACATGTTACTTTTGTATAAACAGATTTATACATACACTGGCCACCACACTTCTGGTAGTGCCCGTCTGGCTCTTGCAGTTTACCATGCTAAACTGCCAACAATGTAACTTGTAGCACCACTGGGGAAGCAGGTGAGTGTCCAATATCCCACCTCTTTCAGATCACATTCAATTTAATTCTCAGAGTCATCTAGATGTCTGGCCTGCTCATTGGTTGAACACACTGTATTATAACACAACATTAAGTGAGCCAGTGTACTAAGAATGCATTCCTAGGTCTGCTCGGAAAGAAGTTCCAAACATTTCTATGACCTACATAATCAAGTGCCTCCAAATTAAGAATTCTGTAGTGTGCAGGTTTAACTAGTCTACCCTTTTCTTGATTTGTCACACCAGGACAAATGCAGGACTCTATTTTGCGAAGCACCCGACAACTACCTTGTCTTTCTTATCTTGCCTAGCATATGGAAAACATGGGATGACTGCAGTAACACGAGAGGAGGAGGCAATCTTGCAAGCATTGATCATGATGAGAAGTTCCATCAAGTTGTCGTTTATTTCACCACAACCACTCTGGACAATGTACACATCTTCTCCTCTTACGCTTTCGCCAATCTCTACACTGAAAGACAGAAAATAAAACCATTTTAAATGTATAAAGCAGAAAGCCAACATTTAGATACTCTAAAGCAGTGATTTTTTACCTTTTTGTCTCGTGGCACACTGAGAAGGTAATAAAATTGTCAAGGCACGAACCAATCCTTTGATAATTGACAAAAAACTGTATTGCCAGCAGGGGGCTCACATCCCCAATAGTCCTACTAATAAATGGCCCTCCCCCAAACTCCCACAGCACACCTACAGACCATTTGCAGCACACCAGTGTGCCAGGACACTGTGCTTGAAAATGGCTGCGCTAAGGACTGTGCCTGAGCAATGAGTGTGCTACTTCAAGTTTTCAATGAAACTAGTTCACTCACCAGATATCAAGTACACACTTACCCCCCAAATCAAGAGAAAGTCTATTCAAATAAGCTGAAATGTAACCTTAAAGAGGGGACAACATGAGGGAAATGAAGTTTTAGGTCAATCCCTCCAATACAGTCGTAGTTCATTGAATGTCTATCAGTTTGGATGTCAAAAACTGCCTTTGAAAAATAAATTAGTGATTTCTACATCTTCGGGGGACTCCCTAGAAACGTAGAAGTAGATAAATTTGGAAGCTAAAAGAAAAGATATTTTTTTAATCCCCAAGACACCTCTTTGAGCTTTCAGGATAAGTGACCTTTCAGAAGACTTCAGAACGTACAATACATACAGTGATAAGAAAATGCTTAACTCATATAGGTGTCTGAAAATCCCATCTGTTTTGCTTCCGTTTTTGGGGGGTACCCCCAACTGTAGGTATACAACAGTCCAGAATTTCTCCATAGCTTTCTATGGGCAACAATAATTTCTATTCCAAGAGAAGAGGTGAGGAAGCATCTAAGGAAACCAAAACTGGGCAGGCCATGCTAATTCAGCCAATAGTGGAGGGGAGTTGAAAAAAAATGTGCAGGTATTCACTGAAAGAGATGCAGAAAAATAGGAGCAAATGGAAAAGAGAAGGATTTGACCTCTCGAGCCTCTAAGCAGCTTATAGGAAAAGCCCAAACACCTTAAACACATTGGCCCATTTTTTTTCTTTGCTTTCCCCCCCCCCCAAAATGAAACTCTCTTTTTCCTCTCCCTTACTATAAGTAGCATGTGGTATGTGTGAACCAGAGCTGAATCATATTGGGGCAGCATGTTATCTTCCTACCCAGCTGCTTCAGCTTTGCCTTGTATTGCATGGATGCATACACTGGGCAGGGAAAAAAGGTCAACACAGTTGTTTAAAGCAAAGCCTGGTTTGACCCCAAATACCCTAAAAGGGGGCTGGGCAGGGCAATGTGCTGCGAGGTTAAAGAGAGCCCTCCACCTATACAGAGTTGTTTCAGGACAGAGGAAGCACTATAAGGCTAGCACTTTTCCTCCTGGGGTAAGGCATACACCTCAACATTTTGCTGTAGGGTTTGTTCACTTACGCCCATGATTTCCAACCACTGTGCCATGGCACAATGGTGTGCCATGGATGGTTTGCAGGTGTGCAATGGGAGTTTGGGGAGGGTCATTTATTAGTAGGGCAATCTGGGGATGTGGGCTCTCTACCAGCAGCATGGTGTCCTTGTCAAAAAACTGAAGGTGTGCCTTGATCATTTTGGAGCCTTGTCAGTGTGCCATGAGATGAAAAAGATAAAAATCGCTGACTTGCACATTACAAGGTAGTTAACTACCAATGAACATTTAAAGTTCAAACACAAGTAATTGACAGGTCTCACTGAGGTTAATATGAGGGTCTTAAGCACATGCTTACTGTTCTCATTGAAATCAATGGAAGTTCAAAGTGCTCCACTTTGACTTGATTGTACCAATACTTGGCATCAGTCTGTTACAAAAACCTCACTTTATTCCAGATGTATCAAGGACAAAATTACTAATTAACCATGTGGATTTTCACCACTCTCTTCCAAGTTTAAGCAATCTCTTGCAGTGATGATGCAGATAAAAGGGCAATCTAACAAGATTTTCCTCCAGAACATCAATGTTTGCTTTATGCAATTGATCAGTCAGCTGTTCAGAACCTTCAGTTCACAGCAAGTTCGCAGTAAAAATGTGCCAATGAAACCTTTAGATCAGCGATTTTCAACCTTTTTCATCTCACGGCACACTGATGAGGCAATAAAATTGTCAAGACACACCAACAGGTTTTTGACAATTGACAAGGCACACCATGCTGTTGGTGGAAGGGCTCACATTCACCATTGGCCCTACTAATAAATGATGTTCCCCCAAATTCCTGTAGCGCACCTGTGGACCACTTGCGGCACACCAGTGTGCCACAGCACAATGGCTGCTTTAGATAATCAGGAAGACAAAGCTAAACATACAGCAGGTGCTTAAGGTGAAATTTTAATCACTTGCCTGCAGCACTTTAAATTTGCATTCTTTCATAAATATATAACAGAAGCTGTAATGTCATCATTAAAGCAGAGTCCCAAAAGAGCTTACTTTCTCAATAGGGTTATCTTACCCAAGTCACTATCTCACTACTTCAGGTACACTCTTGTAATGCCAGATTACACTATACCTGTTAGACTGGAACCTATGAATATAGAATATATTCATATTCTATATCTATTTGACAAAGCCAAAAATTGTTTTTTAATTCAATGTACATTCTAGTTAATGTAGTCAACCCACCCACAGCTAATGTTAAGTTTCACTAGTGCAAATGATCTCAGCGTTTAGCCCAGGGGTGCTCAATAGGTGGATCGCAATCTACCGGTAGATCGTGAGGCAATATGAGTAGATTTCGGAGTGCCGACCCCCCCCTTCAGGTGCCTCTGGGAGAAAACGCCGGGAGTAAGGCCCATTGTACTCAATGGGGCTTATTCCCAGGTAAGTGTGGCTAGGATTGCAGCCTTACAGCCTAATCCGAGGCATGTCTACTCAGGAGTAAGTCCTGTTATACTCAGTGGGGCTCAAGGTACACCAACATACATTGTACACATAAATGTTATATGTTATGATGGCGCGAACATTGTAAAAAAAACTCTGGTAGATCTCTGGGCCTTGCTGGGTTTCAAAGTAGCTCTCGAGCCAAAAAAGTGTGAGCATCCCTGGTTTAGCCTATATGCGAGGTTCTTAAACTTTTCAGCATAGGGACCCAACTGAAAAAAGTTTCACTTTACTAGCCACTCAAGCCTCTGTGGCTAAAATGGTGATTGGGCAGCAATGCTCTGCCCTCATGAAGTAGCAAGTTGTTTAACCCTTGATGCATATAGCCTAATCTTCCTTATCAGTGTTGTGACCCATAGTAACCAAAAATTGGGTCATGATCCATGGGTTAAATACCACTGGCCTATGTGAACAAAAAGACAGAGGAGCCAATTTTAAGATATCCCCAACATACTTATTTCTGTAAATTAATTGCTACAGCAATAGTATGCTGTAGCTCAGTGTTTGAACTGCTAGCTCAAGTTTTATTTAAAAAAACAAACCTCTGAAGTAGTATGTTTAAAAGTCACAACATCAGTAAACACTGGAAACATATGCTGCATCTTTATGTGGGTGGCTCATGAAAATTTGTATTGTGCATTATGTATAACAGATTTTCTTGTTCCAAATACTATAAATTGGTATTGGCACCGTATACATTTCATTTCTTTAATTTTACTTTGCTGTCTACTCTTCTCTCACCCTCCCAACATTTCCCACTCAGCCTGGCTGCCTTCAGAGCCTGGAAACAGTGAAACTGGGTAGTATGAAAGGTTAGGTGGGAACTTGCCCTAAACTATATAACCCAGTAAGCTACCTGTTGCTACCTGTTCAAAATTAACTCATGTGACTGAGATAAAGGAAAAAGCCAACAAAACACTCTCTTCAAAACCTGATCAAGCTCACAGAGCAAGGTAACCTGTTCAAGGCCACATGTAAACAATGGCAGGCTAGCTTTACTACTTTACTGAAGGATAGGTGGCAACTTTAATCTGCGATGGTTAAAATTGTTACATGGGAACTGGCTGCTGTGGTTCAACAGAAAGAAATGCTGATTTCCCTTCCATCTTCCTGAACAGAGTGATGCCATTGCAGATACTCTGATTAGGAGCTGGGGCTGCTGGCAGAGACCTATACTGAGCTTTTCAGCTTGGAAAATGCCCCATTGCATGCATGTTTCCTGCTGCTATATATCAGGGCAATGGCTTATCAGCAGCCTGTTTAAGAAAAAACTAGAAACTATCTTTGCATGGCTCTTGAGCTTGCTAGAGGTCAAAAGTCAAAAGCCTGAACAAGAGGCAAGGATTTCATGAGTAAGCAAGCCATGGCCACCTACTGGCAGCAAATCTGAAAAAAATTACATGTTATGTAAGAAGCATATTTTATTTTTAATATATCATTCAAGTGGTAAATATATTTGAGAATGTAAAGTTATTCTTACAGATTTTCTTCTAATAGCCTAGCAGGACTCTAGTTGCCTGTATATTTAATAGGGGGGAAAAGCAGCAACAAGTATGTGTTAATCTGTAGTACTTAAAAATTCATAGTACATAGGGAAGAAGTACCTTAACTACTTTACACGTTTTGAGCAATACAGAAACCAGGTAGTTTTAGAAGTCAACCTGAAGAACTACTTTTAAGGTCTATTTTGTAGCAAGACTGCTACAAAAGATCTATAATCAACTACCAAAAAAAGGGAGGCAACAATTACCTCTGGCATTCTTAACTCACATTAAGTTCCCTACTTAAATACAGGTCAGGTTCTGGGGTCTGTACTTAAGCCAAAATGTTGGAGCCACAGGTTCCTCCAGCCCAGCACTATCATGTCTCTGCGAAAGCATCACTGAAGGACATATTGTGCCTGTGTGAAACCTGTGAAACGCAGTTACCCACAACTCAGGGAGAAGGGAGATTGTATAGTCATATTCCAACTGCCAGCCAAGTGGCTACACGTGCTACCATCTCCCTAGTTCTTGCTACTAGCAGCACATTTCAGAAGCTGGCATAAATGACAGCTGTTTTAAAGAGACAGTAACAATCACCATAAACTGGGGAATAACCAAGCAAAATGGATTGTGTTCCAATTCTGCCACGCAGAAGTAGGTTCCCCCAAATCCATTCACACGGGTCAGGTGGTCCCCTGGAGAGTGATGAGATGCAATATAGGGAAGTTGCCAAGGAAGGACGGATGAGTCTGCAAACATCACCACTGTCTTGTGCTGACAGATGTACGCCCTGTTTGTCCCAATCTAGTTTGAGATACAGTCCAAGAAAAACAAGATGATCCTAAGCAAGGTGCCAAAACCACCAACTTCCCCTTAGTTCCACTAGACGCCCCCCCCCTCACTACCTATGATGTCCCAGGTTACAGAGAGACCCTGGATCACACTGAATAACCTGGATGTTTGTCATTGGAAAATATAATGTCTGAAGGAATTCTTAGAAGTCTTTCCTAAACAATATATGCTAATCAAACTGGTTTCAACCCACTACTGAAAATATCAGTTTTCACATATGGAAGCCAAAAGGGCTTCCATTAGTTCAGCCTAACTAATGGATATTTCCATTGATTGTTATAACAACTCTGTGTACTGATCCCTCTCATATTGTTCTACTAATAATTTTTTTTCCAGGAAAATCTCTCTCCCCCCCCCCCCCCACTATACAAAGCTATGCAAATCTCCTGCACCACTCAATATGTACGTACATGTGTATATTTGCAGACATACTGCTAGGTACAGGCAACCTATTATGTGCAATTTTGGACAAAACTATTCCATTTCATAGAGCTGGACACGCTGGCAGGCTATTGATTCTGGAACTTGGCCCCTAAGCTGGTCCAACAGAACAAGAGTTTGTTGACCCTCAGGCCAAGGTTTATCAATGTACACAGCCATTTGCCTCAAGGCTCACCTCTTCCACGCAAGAGTTTTTCTGGGAGTGGCTTCCCAGTATTTTCGTACTGAACCAATTGGTTAATTGTTCACTTTTAATAACGTAGAATGCTGAACATGCACTTACAAACCCTAGAAATAGCATGGCAATAAGAACTGGATCAATGCAATTAGGAAGGTCTCTAGAAATACTAATCCAGGTGGGCAAATTCATTGCTTCGTCCTCAGAAGAACAAACAAAATGCTCTTTGAATTGCACTGAAAATATTTGTTTTTCCATCCATTGTCTTAGGCTGCAATTTAAATAACCTAACAGAAAACATGGACTGGTTCACACACAAATTAAAAGCATACATGCACAATATTTAATGGTCAAATATGGTCAAATCTAATAAGCACATATCTACAATCCCAGATACACCTGCTAATTACCTTGGACACCCAAGTTCACTGCCACAGTATATGTGGTGGTAAAGCAAATGTTTGCTGTCATGTAACTATGTGAAAGCTCCAGGTGTCCAGTGAATGCCTTGCACACAGGCAGGAAGTATTTCTACGTAATGCCTAATATGATGCCTAAGTAAGCCTAATATATTATAACAAAATCAGGAGGACAACAATGCTAGGAAACCTAGGGACTTTAAGGGATACCACTGCAGAGATCTACCAACTTATAGAAATAATTTCATTTCACAAGTCTGCACTATTGCCCAAGTGTCTTAAGACTAGCTGACCAATAACTACAGGTAGAAATGAAGCTAAGGCACTTTAGCTCTTTAAGCACTTTAATTAAGTGCTCTTTCATAAGAACATAAGAACAGCCCCACTGGATCAGGCCATAGGCCCATCTAGTCCAGCCCATCTAGTCCAGCTATCTCACAGCAGCCCACCAAATGCCCCAGGGAGCACACCTGATAACAAGAGACCTGCATCCTGGGGCCCTCCCTTGCATCTGACATAGCCCATTTCTAAAATCAGGAGGTTGCACATACACATCATGGCTTGTAACCCATAATGGATTTTTCCTCCAGAAACTTGTCCAATCCCCTTTTAAAGGCATCCAGGCCAGATGTCGTCACCACATCCTGTGGCAAAGAGTTCCACAGACCGACCACACGCTGAGTAAAGAAATATTTTCTTTTGTCCGTCCTACCCTCTCAACACTCAGTTTTAGTGGATGTCCCCTGGTTCTGGTGTTATGAGAGAGTGTAAAGAGCATCTCCCTATCCACTTTATCCTTCCCATGCATAATTTTGTATGTCTCAATCATGTCCCCCCTCAGGTGTCTCTTTTCTAGGCTGAAGAGGCCCAAACGCCGTAGCTTTTCCCCATAAGGAAGGTGCCCCAGCCCACTGATCATCTTAGTCATTCTCTTTTGCACCTTTTCCATTTCCACTATGTCCTTTTTGAGATGTGGCCTTACCATCGATTCGTACAACGGCATTATAATATTAGCCGTTTTGTTCTCAATATCTTTTCTAATGATCCCAAGCATAGAACTGGCCTTCTTTACTGCCGCCACACACTGGGTCGACACTTTCATCGACCTGTCCACCACCACCCCAAGATCTCTCTCCTGATCTGTCACAGACAGCTCAGAACCCATTAGCCTATATGTGAAGTTTTGATTTTTTGCCCCAATGTGCAGGACTTTACACTTACTTACATTGAAATGCATCTGTCATTTTGCTGCCCATTCTGCCAGTTTGGAGAGATCCTTCTGGAGCTCCTCACAATCACTTCTGCTCTTCACCACTTGGAAAAGTTTGGTGTCATCTGCAAACTCTGCCACCTCACTGCTCACCCTTGTCTGCAGGTCATTTATGGAGAGGTTGAAAAGCACCGGTCCCAGGACAGATCCTTGGGGCACACCGCTTTTCACCTCTCTCCATTGTGAAAATTGCCCATTGACACCCACTCTCTGTTTCCTGGTCTTCAACCAGGTCTCAATCCAGGAGAGGACCTGCCCTCTAATTGAGGACTGTGGAGTTTTTCAGTAGCCTTTGGTGAGGGACCGTGTTGAACCCCTTCTGAAAGTCCAGATATATAATGTCCACGGGTTCTCCCGCATTCACATGCCTGTTGACCTTTTCAAAGAATTCTAAAAGGTTTGTGAGGCAAGACTTACCCTTACAGAAGCCATGCTGATTCTCCCTCAGCAAGGCCTGTTCATCTATGTGTTTTGAGATTCTATCTTTGATGAGGCATTCCACCATCTTACCCGGTATAGATGTTAGGCTGACCGGCCTATAGTTTTCCGGGTCCTCCCTCTTTCCCTTTTTTCTCCTTTTATTTTGATCAAAGTTTCTCTCATGAAAAAGAAATGGAGGCATATTAGCCAACAGGTAAATGAGTGCCTGGTCTTGGTCACACAACACACTGCTAGGGCCTGGGATACCTAGCCAAGTGCATAGGCAGTACCTATTTGTGCGCATGGTACATGCGGTAACAGGCAGACATGCATTCGTGAGGCAGAGTAACACTCTCATTAGTCAGAAGAATTAGCAGCACAGCCCACCCTCCTAAAAAGAGTAATATATACTAAGACAGAAAGGGTGGGTTCTTGAGAAGCAAGAACAGCCTCATGAAAGAAACATAATGCAATTGAGGTCACAGAAAAAGTGTTCACAAAAAAAAAAGAATGCCCAATGCATCTTGCTGCTGCTCCCTTGCAAGTATCTTGTGTGCTCCTAGAGGCATCTGTTGGGCTGCTGTGAGATACAGGAAGCTGGACTAGATGGGCCCTGGGCCCATCCAGCAGGGCTCTTCTTATGTTCTTAAGTTTCAAGTCAGAAAAACAGGCCCATTATGGCACATGTATATATACTACAGGTTTGCATCTCCCTCTTCCTGTTTTTCACAACTACCATCATACCATCTGGAGCCACTGAATTTTTACACTTAGAGTAGCTATTTTCAACTGTTTCATTCACAAGGCACAGTGAAAAGGTGCTAAAATTGTCAAGGCACACCATCAGTTTTTCTTCTTTTCTTTTTTTTACAATTGACAAGACATACCATACTGCTGGCCTGGGGCTCACATCCCCCAATGACCCTACTAAAAAATGAGCCTCCTCCAAAGTCCTGCAGCACACCTGCAGAATATTCATGGCACACCAATGTGCCAAACTGCTTTTGGTCACAGATATGGAACAGAGGCGATCAGCACACAGTTTTTACACTTTCTAAGATCCAGGCCAGGTCACATGCCAGAAAAATCAAGATGAGGCAGGAGCAAGTAAGGAGGCTATAACCCTGCCAGTCAATTTAGGCCAGCTTAAGGCTGAAATCCAAAGCACATCTACTTGAAATCAACTAGCTTACTTCCAAGTTCACGCATGTTTAAGACTCAGGAATGTAAAAGTTCTCGCATCCAAATGCAGGAAATTCAGCACTGTTTGTTTTTAGTTAACATTCCGTGTATATTAACTTCTGCATTAGCACTCTCACAGTGCAATTCTGTGCATGTTTGCCAAGTGGTAACACACACTGATCAACAGAGCTTCCTCTAGCGCAGTGGTTCCCGAAGTTCTCCTTAAGAGGAGGGAACCATGTAGGTATTTGCTGCAGCGGGGGAACTGCAACAACATGACCCCCAGGATTGCACTGCTGCTGGGAAGGGTTTTTTTTGTTTGTTTGTCTTTAAAACACTAACCTCCAGCCAGCACTTGAGTTCTGGGAGGTCCAGGGGTCTGGGGAAGAAAAGAAAAAACAAGTACTTCCAGTTTTCATCGCAAAACCGGAATGCCTTTTTTTTCTTTTTTTTCACAGTCACAGAGGCTTGGGAACCCCCGCAGAGGTCTCCCCAGACTCCCCCCCCCCAGACTCCAGTGTGGGCTGGAGGCAAGTAAAAAAGCCCTCCCATCACCGGCAGCAGCGCAATCCTGAGGATCGCGTTGCTACCTTCCCCCACTCCCTGGATGGCAGGTTGCAACCCACCAGTTTGGGAATCACTGCTCAAGTGTGTTTAGAACTGGAGCCTCACCCAGCAAGCAAGTTATTTCAAGCTGAACAAATCTGGGAGAAAATGAACTTAATTTGCAACTTCCCAAGCTGAAATCCTTAACAGCCCCTCAGTGCTGACTGCTGAGATTTGAGATCAGATGACTTGGAAGCTGCTGCCCCAGGCATGAGTGGTGCAGTATGGAGTTGGACTGCCTCTCCCACACCAGTTTGTAGGACAGTTTTGATATGGACACTTGCAAAGGGAGATGCATGCCTTGTGGCATATGCCCCCTGACCCTCTCTGCTCCCCAAATCCGGATGCTGGAGCTGTTTAAAAGCACTGACCATTCTCAAACTGGTGAATGTCTACCGGGTTCTTCTCTGTACTTTTTTGTCTGTAGAGTCTGATACGTGTTGCTGTTCCATTAGATTTTTTGGGGAGGGGGGTTTGCTGGTGCTGAAGCACAGAGCCCTGGGGCTGAGAATTTCACCCAGCTCCTAGATCCAAAGCATATTTGTCTCAATAGTATTCAACTCAAGTCTCCCAGCAAGCCTGGATAAGTTGCTTAGCTGGTCCTGCTGCCAACAAAAACAGTTCAGGGGTTTTCAAGGTACCACAGACCACCTAAGCAGCTGCAAGCCACCTCTCTTCTTCCCCTTGAGAAACAAAATGCAGACCTTGCAATTCCTGCTGTGGACTGGAAAGGAAGAAAACACAAAATGGTACATGCACGTATGTAAAGAGCTGTTACTGTGCACCATTAGTTATGTCACAGGCTGTATCAAACAAGGACTATTTGAACTAACAGAGCAGTGATTCCCAAACTGTGGGTCAGAACTCACCGGTGCGGGAAGCAACCCTACTTTTGGGGATTGTGAAACTGACAAGATAATAGCTAATAAAGACAAAGTACTAACCCCAAGGAAAGTGAAATTCACAAGCAGGCAAACACACTTTGGCTCTTATTGAAGGGCGACACAAGGCTACTAGAATGGTCCTGATCTGATGAACATGGAGCTCAACGAACACTCCAGAAGGTGGACCCTCCACCATAGTAAAAAGGATAAAAAGAGAAGCTTGAGGTTGCTGAAGTGAAACTTTTTTAGCTTTGTAAAGCTAGGTGGGTCCTGATAGACTGTTGTTTGAAAAAGTGGGTCCCGGTACTAAAATGTTTGGGAACCACTGTGATAGAGTAATATAATGGGAGAATGGCATTTTTCCTAGGTACTAAACATTACATGTGAATGCTGGGACAATAAAATATTCCTTCAATACAAATGTTATCTTGGACAGATGCTTGGATGCTCCACACAAAAGACCATCAAGAAAGGGCACATAAGCTGGGATGAACTATGTCTATCTCAAATAGTACTAACCAGATGTTCTTGTATTATAAGAAGCAACCTGGAAGCAGATTCTATTTCACTTCAGAGCAGGGTGAGAGGGAAAAGGAGACAGAAAAAAAGAGGCAAGAGAACAAATGCAATTTGATATGATTTTGCAGATTCTGGACACCAACAGCCAAGCTTTGCAGCCTACAAACACAGCATCCCAGATTTGAATTCATATTCAAAAAAAAATAAAGGCATTTTCAGATGTGTCCAGAAAAAAATGAGCTCCATGGATGTTAGCAAATGCATTTCCCCAGATCACAAGGGAAATTTCTAGTATCACAAATCCAAGGTTACCACAGCATTTGAAAGATGGGATAAACTTGTGGGTGATATCTGTAAAAACTTGTGAAATACTCTTTTGACCTATGCATATAGTGAGCAAAACAGGCAGAAACTTTCCATGCTTTCAAATGCATATGGAGAAGGAACAAATGTGGGTGGTTTGAGGGCTCACCATCAGATTAGCAATAGAGAGTACTGAACATGAACAATACTCAAAATCTTTTGTCCTAGGGTAGGAAGGTGCAATCTTGGGAATGCACCTCAAGTTTGATGTAAAGGCAAAAAAACACTAATGGGGCAATCACAGGACTAATACATACATTTGGTTAATGCCTAAATGATAAGAGAGAATTACAAACACACTATGTTAAAAGACATCTGTACCAGAGAGGCATGTCTTTCAGAAGAGGGAACTGGCCACAGCTGCCTGCCAAGTTCACATCTAGTAGGATACCCAGATCTGCAACAACCTGAATGTAAAAACAACCTTCGGACTAAACACCAGAATTTTGGCTAGCTAAAGCATACACAGAGGGCAATAAAGACTTCAGTACTGGCTTGTTTGCAGGGTTTCATTTTATAGAACAGGGTGAAGAATGAAGTGTGCCATGTTCCCCAGCCCTTTAAGAACATAAGGAATGCCCTAGAGAAACAGGCCAAAGGCCCATGTAGTCCAGCTTCCTGAATCTTACAGTGGCCCACCAGATGATTCAGGGAGTACACAGGACAACAAGAAACCTGCATCCTGATGCCTCCTTGCACAGGGCATTCCCCTCTCACACAACACCAGAACCAGAGGACATCCACTAAAATTGAGTGTTGGGAGACTTAGGACTGACAAAAGTAAATATTTCTTTACTCAGCGTGTGGTTAGTCTGTGGAACTCCTTGCTAAGGATGTGGTGATGGCATCTGGCCTGGATGCCTTTAAAAGGGATCTGCACAAACTTATGGAGGAAAGTCCATCACAGGTTGCATGCCATGATGCAGTGTTTCTCACAGTTTGGGTTGGTCCCCATTCATTTCAATACTTTATTTTTAATATATTAGACTTGATGCTACCATGGTATGACTGCATTTGGGGAAATGTTACAGACCTCTACTTTTAACAAGCATGTATATTCTTTTAACAACGATAATAAATGAGACTTAACCCTAGGTAAGTGTGGGTAGGATTGCAGCCTAGGATTGTTAAAAATTTTCCTGCTTGGTGATGTTACTTCTGGTGGGTCCTGACAGATTCTCATTGTACAAGGTAGCTCCCGGTGCTAAATGTGTGAGAACCACTGCCACGATGGGTTTGTGCAACCTCCTGATTTTAGAGGTAGGCAACCTCAGAATGCCAGGTGCAGGGGAGGGCACCAAATGCAGGTCACTTGTTGTCTTGAATGCTCCTTGAGGCATCTGCTGGGCCACTATGAGATACGGATGGGCTTTTGGCCTGCTCCAGTCAGGCTTTTCTTACTTTCTTATCCTGTGGCAAGGAGTTTCACAGGCTAATGACACGCTGGGTCATTAGTAACTATGAGATACAGATGGGCTTTTGACCAGATCCAGCCAGGCTTTTCTTACGTTCTTATCCTGTGGCAAGAAGTTCCACAGGCTAATGACACGTAAAGTTCCCAGGCTAATGACTGGGTAAAGGAACATTTTTTTGTATTTAACTCTTACACACAACATCTGTTTTAGTGGCTGTCCTGCTTGTTCTGGGGCTGTGTGCGAGAGGGAAAAGAACATCTCTCAGCCAACCCCTGCCTGATTTTGTGGGTGGTCCCCAGCCCCCCTCTTTCCTAGGCTGAAGAGCCCCAAGCGCTGCAGCCTTTGCTCACAGGGGAAGAGGCACCTGGGCAGACGCCATCACCACATACCCTGTGGCAAGGTGTTCCACAGGCTACGTATTTGCACCCAGCTTTAGTGGCTGCCCCCCTGGTCCTGGTGGTGGGTGTGAGGGAAAAGAGCTGGCCTGCCTGCCTGCCTGCCTGCCTGCCCCTCACCTGGTCTCCTGGTTGCTGAACTTCTTCGTCACCACCTTGCCCAGATCCAGCCCCAGCCGGTCCGCCACGCGCTGGGACAGGTCCTGGTGCGAGCTGCCGCTGAAGAGCACGATGTTCGGCATGGCCGGGCCGGGCCAGGCGCGCGCGGGAAGAGGTCAGGTGAGGGGCGCTCGCCGCAGCCACAGGCAAAGCGCGAGCGAGCGAGAGAGAAAGAGAGCGCGGGCGCGCACCGCAGGCAGGTCAAATACCCCCGCCCCGCCCCCTCGTGCCTGTCATCCTTGCCTACGCCCCGCCCCCTCGAGGGCGTGGCTTGGACCGGGATGGTAATGACGTCAATGAAGGAGCTCGGTTGCTACGAGACGGGGGCGGAGGAGGGACGCGTTGAAGCATAGAGGTAGAAATGGCTAGAGTGACTCATCGCTGAAACGCCGTTAAAAAAAGGAAAAACGTCAGAACGCTCTGTATAGACTCAGGAGGCCGTCGCTGTAGCGCCCGCCAGCGCCACAAAGGAAAAGCAAAGCCGCTTGTCCTGATACAAACTACGACCTTACTTAGTGACTCTAGACTTTTCCTACCTTTATGATGAGGGAAGAAAGCACTGTAGAGGGCAACGTCGGCAATATATTCCTGGGATAGGGATGTGGACCGGAAGCAGGGAGGTGATCACCCCGAGTAGGCGGGGTTAGGCTGCGATCCCATCCACACTTTCCTGGGAGTAAGCCCCATTGACTCTCATGGGACTTCTGAGTAGACATGCAGAGGAGTGGGCTTTAGTGGGGAGGCTGTGGGGGATGTGACAATGGAAGGGAGAGTGTAAAAAAACACGTGGCCTGATTCCAGTCATGTTTACTCAGAAGTAAAAGCCCAAGCCTATGCATGTCTACTCAGAAGTAAATCCCATTCTAATCAATGGGGCTTACTCCCAGGCAAGAGTGGATGGGATTGTAGCCTAAGAGTCCAATCCTATCCACACTTTCCTGGGAGTAAGGCCCATTGATACCAACGGGATTTGCTTCTGAATAGACCTGCATAGGCTTGGGCTGTAAGTCCTGCTAGATTCAAGAGGATGTGCTTCTGAGCATGTTCTGGATTCTCTGTATGGATAGAATCCAGAGAGGCTGCATCACCTTTATCTTTGTAGTGATTACCCATATCATACGACAGGCACTCTGCCCATAATAAATAAATGGGAATCTTAGCGAAGACAAAGTCTGCGAAGGCAGATCTTCACTCAGGGCCCAGTCCCATCCAACTTTCCAGAGCTGATGTAGTCATGACAATGGGGTGTGCGCTACATCCTGTGGTGTGGAGTGGGGGGAATCATAGAGGCCTCCTCAAGGTAAGGGAACATTTGCTCCCTTACCTGGGGGGGGGGGCTGCATCGGCACTGGAAAGTTGGGTAGGATTGGGCCCTTAGTCGGTTTCACTTCTAAGATGTGTGCAGGAGGCAGTGCTGTAGCTCATGAATGTGTAGTCTGGTGAGGAGCTCAAAATGGTGCCCTGGAAGTGATGTCACAAGCAAAAGTGTCATCATGCCCAGGCTTTTTAAAAAGTGCAAATTGGGGGGAAACTTGCCTCCTTCCAGCAGCTCACATCTCACTTGATCTGCCACCTCCCCCCCAGCCAGTGGCATAGCTAAAGCATCTCTCCTACCTGGAATCTAAGAAGATTTTGTAGCCCCCCCCCAGGACAAAATCAAATTTAATTAAGTAAATAAAAAGTATGCCCCTTATTGGATAGAGACACAGTGCTGGGGTGAAGAGTGACGGTTATTCTGCCCCTGCTAAATATAAGAGGAGCACCACTTGAAAAAGTGCCTCTTTACCAGTTAAGCAGGAGTAGCTGTATTATGATACACAGAAATGAGAGCTGACTTATATTAACTCTTTATGGGTTCCATGCTGTATCATAACAACATCTCATTGGCTCTCAGAACAATCAGTCTCATAGGTCAGTTTTGAGTTAAAGACATCCACTTTTTGTTCCTTAAGGTAGTTGTGTTTTCATTTTTTGGTTAATAGTCCATAACTTTTGTCAGAAAACAGATATTCTAATGTGGTTTGTTTCATTGCATTCTGCATTAAATTACCTTTCCAACGATGGTATTATTTGTACATACCAAGATTTTCACAATTTTGGCCACTAGTGTCAAGCTCAGCTTGTTGCCCCCCTAAAGCTCGTTGCCCACTGCGACCACTACCCCCTGCAACCCGTTAGCTACGCCACTGGCTGGAGGAAATATAAGCTCAGCTGGATCAGGCCAAAGGCCCATCTAGTCCAGCTTCCTGTGTCTCACAGTGGCCCCCCAGATGAATCAGGGAGCACACGAGACAACAGGAGACCTGCATTCTGGTGCACTCCCTCACGTTGGGCATTTTGTGGTAGCCTACCTCTAAAACAGAGCAACACAAGTGTGCTTTTCAGAGAAGCAGGAAAGAGAGAAGGGGCTTTATAGAAGTAGAAATGTTATTTTGAGTGATCGCTTACTTGGACATTGCTGTTAAGGATCATAAACACAGTTTGGCCTTTAATGTTCAATAATCTTGTTCCCATAGTACACGTAGAAAAAGAGCCATGCATGTGTAATTCTTAGATTCGCCCAGGTCCTCCTGGGGTGGAAGCTACTCATAGGAAACAAGTAGATTCATAGGAAACATAGGAAACAACAAGATTTTAGGGTAGCTGTGATTGGACAGCAGTCCATTGCACCCTGCCCTCATGCTCCACTAGAAGGTAGGCATCAAAGCAGAAGTTCATGTTCTTGAACCTTTAAACACAATGTGACTGCATGTAAATTAATGGGGTACAAAGGTTCTGAATGCAGCTGAGGGCAGGATTTAGTCCAGGAGAGGGCTTGAGAGGGCAAGTTAAGTAGATTAATCTTTGCTGCTTCAGATTTATTTTGTATGCAAGATTTGTGCCTGGAAATCCAAGCCATTCTCAGCCCCACTTCTGAGCTGTACTAATAAAAGGGGGGCACATTGAGGACTGTTGTGATCTCTTACTCAGCCACAATCACCCTATGGAGTGATTATATGGAGATGTACTGGCAGTGCCAACACATTTTTAAAAAATATTTAAACACTAGGTAACAAAAGCACACATTTTTTCACAGTAAATAAGTTCTGATTTAAAATAAGCATCAGCTTCTATCTTTGCTGTTACTTTTTGTTTCTCGGTGGACACACTATTGTCCAATCACAGCTATACTAAAATCTGGAGTTTCTCCATTGTTGTCTATAGGTACTAGCTCCCACCCTGGGGGGGGTGTGTGTGTGTGAAAAAGTGTCAAAATAAACTGAAAAGTGGTCTCCAGAAAATTGAATTGTAAGTCTAGTATTTTCCTCTCTCTATGCAAACAAACCTCATTGATCCTTCAGGCATTGAACACAATGCCTTTTCTTTCAACTACGAAGTTAGGAATGGTTTGCAGTAATACTACTGCAGTTGCAATAAGCTGCATGATATCTTATTAAGTTCTTTACGTTGATTCCATGAGTGGCTGAATTGCCTGTGTTTTACTGAGTTAAAAAGTGGCAGTGCTAAAACTGCAACTGTAGACGTTTGCCTAAACTGGTATTTTTTCAGGGATACTTCAACAATAAACTCTGTAATCCAACTGGGCCCATTTCCCATTCCTGTGATCATCCTCCATAGTGAACTAAGAGCCCAATCCTGAGCTCAGTGCTCCAGCTTTCTGCTGGAGTGCACTGTCGCAAACGTGCTGTAAGGCACGCCTGCGAGGCTTACCGCCGGGCTAGCACCTGTGCTAGTCCAGTGCTGGCTGGCGCTGGGCTAGTGCCGGGCGGGTGCCTGTCCTCTGCTGCTTGGTGGTCTCACAGACCGCTGAGCCATGGCATGCTAAGTGGGGGCGGGGAGGGGAGGAGGCGTTCTGGGGAGGGGGGAGGCAGGTGGAGGGCAGGGAGGAGGCGTGACAGGGAGGCGGGGAAAGGGTGGATGGGAGGCGTGCCGGGGGGAGGGAGGGAGGCGAATCCCATGGAGCTCTGCTCCACCGGATCCAAGGTGTTCGTGTAGGGCTCGGCGCCCTACCTGAACACCTTTACCTTATGGGATAAGTGAGTAGCCCCATTGTGGGCTGCTTCACTTACCTGGGAGAAGGGGACGAAAGTCCCCTTCTCCTGAGGCACTGCCTGCGGCAGGCTGAAGCACACAGGATGCAGTTGGAGCCATTCTTGGCACCACTGCAGCCGTGCACCCCGGACAGCTCAGGATTGGACTCTAAGGGCCCAATCCTATCCAATTTTCCAGCACTGGTGCAGCCGCATTACAGCCACAAGGTAAGGGAACAAAAGTTCCCATACCTTGAGGAGGCCTTGGTGTCTGCTTCTCCAGCACAAGAAGTAGTGCATACCCTATTGCCACAGCAGCACCGGCACTGGAAAATTGGATAGGATTGGGCCCTAATACATGGAGGGGACAAACTGATGTTAGCTTATCAGACATTCCTGCTGATGCTTTCCCAATGTTAGGTGCCTGTCTGTAGGGCATGGTGTGGAACAAGGGACAATTCTCCCATTGATTAACAACGGTGGGCAACCAAGTTAGCTGATCTGCTTTCGCTTGCTCTCTCCATGTGCCCCACTCAGGATTAATGTCCGAACAGGGCTAAGGACTTTGGTCATTGATAGAGCTCAGCTTCCCATGGCCTTCCAGACTGTATCAGATTTACATCTCCACAACATCAGGCCTCACCATGAATCTTTATAGTTAATGCTTCATCATTTGATTTATATACATTTTTTTTAAACTCCAAAACCTATTTTTTGTTTGTCGTATTTAATACACATTATATAATTACATTGCTCAGTTACAGTCAAATGCCAAGCAAGACATATTGCAGCAAGTTGAAGTGCTACTTGTAAAAGAGATCTCCAGTATGGCCAGATTCTCATTTCTATGAATCTCATTTGGAATTGAATCTTCCTATATCAGCAAGCTCTAGTCATTGATGTTCATGAATCATTTATTAGCAAGGACAGCATGAAAATGATGCTGAAAAGCACCTCTGATGCACGAGAGTTAATTGTATTTACTTATTCCTCTTGAGTCCTATCTGAGCTGTGCTATGAAGTAGCTTTAAAGGGGATAGCAATATTTGGCACAGGTTTTTAGAAAGCTACTAGCAGGTGAGACACATTTCTGCCAATAGCTACCACAAAGTATGCACCAAAGTACCCAGATGGTGCCAACTTATGCTACTTGGTGATAAGTCAGGGCAACATGCTGTAGGTAGAGCTTGCACCATATACATGCAGCCATTATTCTGGAGTCCTTCTCCCTTTCTTACAATAGTGCAGTCACGAAATTTTCCTGGAAGTCAGTTCCACTAAATTTCATGGGAATTTGTCCCAAAGAAGGATGTACATGATTAAGAATATAAGAAGAGCCCTGCTGGATCAGGCAAAAGGTCCATTTAGTCCAGCTTCCTGTATCTCACAGTGGCCCACCAGAAGCCTCAGGGAGCACACAGACTAACAAGAGACCTGCATCCTGGTGCGCTCCCTTGCATCTGGCATTCTGAGGTAGCCTACCTCTAAAATCTGGAGGTTTCACACACACATCATGGCTCATAATGGACTTTTCCTCCAGAAATTTGTCCAGTTCCCTTTTAAAGGCATCTAGGCCAGATTAGAAATCTAGGATTATAATTTGTAATCTAGGATTACAACGTCAAACAGACGTGATCACATTCCATGTAGCTGGGGGGAAAAACCTAACAAAAATAAATCAAAAAATTAAAAATATGAGGGGGATAAACAAGATATGAGGGGAGAAACAAGATAAAATGAAGAAGGCAGTCAGGGGTTA
The DNA here is from genome assembly GCF_035046505.1 of Tiliqua scincoides. Lineage (NCBI taxonomy): Eukaryota > Metazoa > Chordata > Lepidosauria > Squamata > Scincidae > Tiliqua > Tiliqua scincoides. Next base: position 80,780,000 of record NC_089823.1, read on the forward strand.
CAACAAATAGTAAGTTCATGTGTTCAGACTGTACCCTATGTTCACCAGACATATGATATATTTGAATGAATTCATGGCACTGTGTCTCTGCTCAAGACATTTTGCTCCTTAGCACATACCCTGGTATGGTACTACTTTATATATCACAAGAGCCTGAAAACATTAATCCCAAACTGCATTTTTATGCCATTCTGTATCAAACTAGGAATGCAATCATTCTTACTGTGCTGGAGAAATTTAAACTCTTAAGGATTTTACTGATACATTACCATAGGTTTTGGCATAATTTAGCAGAACCAATGACTAGAAACTCAATGACCTTAAAGGCTTCTGAGATGGGGAAAAAAAAAAGGCTGATTAGATTAATGCATGTCAACAGCGTGTTGATCTTCTGCTTGGCATCTTTTTCCTGCTTTCTGTGTTATCTGCATGCCAGTTTAGAGTCTTGTGCTTCTCATATGAAATCTGTTCAACAAGTCTTGAAAACCCATATTGTAAGAGAGAAACTCATGCTTGAAACTCACTCATGGAAGTTTTAACTTACCGTTTCAGTCACTGGGTCTGTGGACATCTGTATTCCTCCAGCAAGTTATGCAAGAATGAAATTAATGAGAACTTTTGAGGTATTTTCTGAGTTTCCCTCCTCCCTCTGGCATACATTATTGTTTGAAATATCTGTAAGAAAATGAAGAATTTGTGCCTACTGGCACAAATGGTATTTTCCTGGAATTGTTTCAAGCAAAGACTTGATCTGAGACCTTATACTGGGCTGGTTGAAGACTGACTGTCAACTGCTTCACCTCTATATGATGTGGAAAGGCTCCCTTGAGCCTCCTATGGAGTGTCATCATCATCAACCTCATCATAAGACCTTTATTGGCATAGAAGATGAAAAGAATGAAATTTAAAAAACAATAAAGTAAAACAGTCATAATCATCCATGACCCTGTTCACCATGAAATAGCAGAAAACCCAGAATTCCATCCTGCTAGAACCCCAGAGACAAAGTTAGCAACCTTGTCCAAGGACTCTGGTTCCAGTATTGAAAGAAGAAACTGGAGCTGTATTGAATCCTCCCAACCCTGCATTTCGTTCAACAATGAGGCCAGATGTTTCTTACAAAGTGTGTCATGTAGTGGGCAGTAAAAAAATGTATGTTCTAGGTCTCCACACAATTCCTATTACAGGGGCATCTTTTCTCTGAGTGGGGAACACCACTAAACCTGCCCACTAGCAGAGCTGAGGGAAATGCATTACATCTTGCAAGAGAAAATGCTCTGTGAGTCTGTGGGCACTGCAGATGATAGAAAAAAGAGGCCAGCTTTCCAAAACTGACCAGGATGTACAGATAGAGGGGGGAGCATGTGGTGTTAGCCTTGTGGAATAGCTCCTGACATTTGATATCAAGCATTCTTTGTTTAATAAACTTCATTAAAACCAATCATATCTAGACTTGCTGTATCCACAACCTCCATAAGGGGCAATACTGGGTCAGTCAGGAGCTGGTACATTGGCTGGCACATTAGTGTCAAGGTGTGGTAGTTGCATTTCAGATACACAAACCGAAGCTAGAGAAATTATGCTCCCATCTTGCTCTGAAGAACAAAAGTCTTATTCATTGACCTTGAAAGCTGCAGCTGAATGAGTTCCGACAGTTTAAACATGTCCACCTATTTTGTCTTGTGGACCTTGGTCTTAACCATGTGGATATAATGTATGAATATTTTATCATTACTCATGATAAAAGGGCCTCATTACTGCCCTCCCAGCGGATGTGAAGGTCCACCTGTGGCAGCCCCATGGCTCCATTTCCCCTGCAAACTGTGGGGACTAAGGCAAGCTCCCCCCCCCCCCTGCGCTGCTGCTTCTGGGCTGGCTTCTGGGTGGTTCTGCTCCCAGGGAAGTCAGGGGAACCCTGACAGAAATAATCAATTTAACTGCAGAAACATTTCTGTCAAATAAATTTCAGTAATATAGGAATTAGCACATCCATGCTGGACTCTATAATCCTCTTTTCCTCCTTTTACTCAAGTGTTTTACTTTTACTCATGAGACCAGCTCCACATCTTGACTGATCACACCTGGGCATTGTTGGTCCTCCTGAGCAATGGTGTCGCTAAGGGGAAAGCAAGGGGGAAGAACACCCCAGGTGCTACATCCTGGGGTGGGGTGGGGGTGACGAGTGTGCAGCCACAGTTCCCATCGAAAGGAACTCTGTGCCACATTTAGCAGCAGATGGACCCTCCCACCCTTACCTCAGAATGGCCAGAAATTATGCCACCCCTCCCCCCAAGTAATTCACATCACTGTCAAACTACTTCCAAGTATGGAAAGGGAGGTGTCACACCCTGGAGGGCAAACTCTGGTAATGTCACTGCTGCAGTGCGACCCTGACAAAACAGAAATGCACTAACTATTGTTCTTTTCCCTAAGACTACAATTTAAATCCCGAAGAAAATTGCTGGGCTCCAATACTATAGAATGATTTCAAACTGATAACTCCAGGATAAAATGAAAAACTGGCTTGCTCAGCAGAGATCCAACATACACAGGAATGATTAAATGGCAACCACATGCTCATTGATTTCAAGAAACGACCATGAGTTTCTACTGTCTGAACTGTTCCAGCTAAAATTAAGCTACAAGATTTATTTATTTACCACCCAAATTTGTATATTGTACCAGTTTCCTGTACTGTATATACTGTACCATTACTGTGCCTTTAAAAAAAAATGCTTTTAAAGTGGTCCACAGCAGACTTAAAACAACAATAAACAATGCAATTCAAAGCAGTCCCACTACAAATATCCAACATAAAATAGCAGCCACAAAACAAAAATGTTTAGAACTAGCATCAAAAATTGCGCAAAGTAAAAATGTCATTATCTGCTTGTTGAACATCCAAAAGGGTAGAGCTAGACATACAGCTCTGGAGTAGTAACCAAGAGGACCTTATTTATTTTGGAGACCAATCTGGTCCTCAAACATGATGGAGTTAGAAGCATAGTGTTTTTAGCTGGTGTTAAACTACAGGGGGATTCTTATGGGAATTGGCACTCCCTGAGATACCTGCTGGGAAGGACTCCTGATCTGAAACAAGGAGTTGCAGCCAGTCACTGTAAACAAGACTGATCTAGATGGATCAATGGTCTGGCTAAATATAAGGCAATGTCATATGTTTGTGTGCAGCTTTATATGTTCATACGCAGCTCCCTGAGTTACGAATGTCCAAGTTTCAGACAGGTGCCTTGTGCTTTCATGCAGACTCAGTATGTCCTTTGGTAGTGCTTTTAAGCAGGTGAGATTGTGCTGGGGTGGCAAGAGCTGGATATACAGACCTATGTATGTTTCAGTTCACTTACAGAATCCTGAAACCTAATTTGTACAAAGGGAACTGTATATGTTCAATGACTATGCTAAATCTTCAGTATTGCTATGGATTGCTTCTCTAGCTTTTGCCATAGAACTTGAAAGAATATGCAGCAATTGCCTGGCTGCAGGATAGGTTTCAAAAGCGGGGAAAAAATGCTGTTGGCTTGACCATCAAAATGACATGATGTCATTTTGTCAGACATCAAGCTAGCTGCTACTAACTAGAGCAGGGGTGTCCAAACTTTTTGGCAGGAGGGCCACATAATCTCTCTGACACTGTGTCGGGGGGCCAGGAAAAAAAAAGAATTAATTTACATTTCATATTTGAATAAATTTACATAAATTTACGTAAATGAATATATTAGAGATGGAACTTATATGAATGAATGAAGGTCTTGCAGCGCCTATAAACGGTCTTGCACAAAGCAAAGCTAGCCTTTCCTTTGCTGCCGCTGCTGCATCACAGACATGAAACAGCAAGTAGTGGAGGGAACCCTCCTCCCATAGCTCAGGCGAGAGGTCAAACAGTCGTCCTCATGCTGAAATCACTTGCCTCAGGGAAGCTTGGTCTCCAGCAAGTCTCCGGAGGGCCAGAGTCCCATTGGAGACTGGGGGTTCCCTGCGGGCCGGATTCCGAGTCCCTGAGGGCCACAAGTGGCCCCCGGGCCAGGGTTTGGGCACCCCTGAACTAGAGTCACAAACATCTGCCTTGCAAACCCAGGATGAATTCCATAAGAAGCCATGTAGCTTACCAGATCACACCACTATTCACGTAGGAAGGTATTGCCTGTAACCTCCAACCACACAGTTAAGGCTCAGCTTTGGTTTCCTGGATTTCCAAGTGCTTCTGAGGGGTAGCAACTTTGATCTTCTTGGTTGGAGGCTACTTGTTTCTACCTTCCCACAAGGCACAATGTGCTACTAATTTCAAACCACCTAAAAAATAGAGCTGAGGAGAAAACAAAAGCTTGTATAGACACTTCTCAATTTATGCGTGAGTTGCATTCTCAGAAATATATTAAAAACACAGAAATTAAAACTACTCTTCCTATAGGAACCAATGTCAGTGGTGTAGGTTTGGGAAAAGGTGCTGAACATTTATGCTGATGACTGGTGATTTCTGCTTGCCCCAGATGGTTCAGGGCAGCGGCGCTCAAATTTGTGTGCACTCTATGCCCAGAATGTGGTCCCTGTCCAGACCTCATTTGAGCGTTCTGCGCAGGCTCTGCGTGATGTCCTCCTCTTTTGGAGGACAGCGTCATCTGCCCAGTGTCCCAGAAGGCTGCGTGACAGGACATCTGGGCAGACATGACTGCCCAGAGAATCCCTGTCCTCCAAAAGAGGAGGACGCTGCTCGGAGCCCAAGCGGAACCAAAAGGAGACCATGCAAATGCCAGATCTTGCCTCCAGGCCTGGGTCTGCAGGGCCCTGGTATAGGGGCAGGGATGAGGTAGGCAGGCTACTGGGAGTGGCTACTGATGTTGACAGCTGACATAGCAATGAAAACAAAGATGCTGGTAAGGAAACTGAGAAAGCAGTAAGCAGCAGCTCTGTGAACATATTTTCTTTATCTTTTTATCTTCTAGCTTTAGAGGAGACTCCCCTCCCCCACAGGAAGCTACAAGCATCTTATGGGGTTGCTTGTTAGCAGCTAATGCAGGTAATTCACTTGTTAATTAATGCATTTCAAAGCTGGCAAACATCACAAAATGCATCTGTGCCTTCTGGAGTGGCTTTGCAAGGAAACAAATGACCATCTTATTTCAAACATTTCTTGTGTAAACTAGACTTCTGGTATTAATTTGCAAATTGCGCCATTTCAAAAACGTGTACATCGAGACTGCATAGATCAAGAGGTGCCTGTACTGGTTTATCTATATTCTTTGTGCTAGACACAAAGTCTTGTAGGGCAATGAAGTTCCTCGAAATTGTTTCCAGCATATTTCTGCATGATTTGAAGGAAAGATGAAAATGTTTTGGAGATCATGTGGCATGCCATCTGCTCTGGTTAAAAATCACAACACAACTCCTTCCATCTGGGATGAAGGCCCAAAGCGTTCATCTCAGAACATGGCATTTCAAAGCATGCAAGAGCCTCAGCACCTTTCTTCTTAGACACAAAATGATGCTTTTGTGTATCAAGATAATGCAACTTGGGCATACTTTGGTTTCATTATTTTTAAATCTGCATGTACAGACACAGAAAAACACATACACACACAGAGAGTTGTGTGCTTTTCCCAACCGAAGATTCCAATGCAATCTAGCAGCACAAGATAATTTAGGCCCTTTGCGTTTTGTTATTCATTTTATGCTTCATGTTACACAGTACTTTCAGAATCCTTTGTCACAACTCCATTTAATTTTTCTGTTTTGAGATAATAACAAAACAAGAAAAAGGTCAATCAATAGCCAATGCTGTGATGTTTTTTCTTACTGAGAAGATAACTGAACTCTGTAATAAAAGTGAGCCCGTGAGCAGGAATTGATCGCAGCATAAGGCTTATCTAAATTGAATACATGACAAGAAAACTTAGTTCTTAGGTGCAGTGCTGTGTGACAACTGCCACATTTGTACAACACAATTTTTTTTGAACCATCATTATCCTTGATAGAAGAACTGAAGCTTGAATCAGTATTAATGGTTCAGAATGAAGTTATAACATCGAGTTTAAAAGGTTTGAATTTAACGAGTTCTGAATAGTGAGTTAACAAACCTGAAAAATGTACATGATAGAACTGCTGAATGCTATGGAACAAAGCTTGTACACAACTATCTGGGAGTAATTTCCTTAAAATCTATGGGCCTTTAAAAAAAAAAAAAGCATCTACATAATTTGTGAACTCCTTTGGGCTCCTAAGCATACAGTGGCCCATTTCAGAAAACACAAGAAACTAATCTTTTTCTTTTTCCCCCTGCAGATCCTCTAACCCTAGAAGAGGCTTTAGGAGGGCATGAGAAAATCCTTCCTGTGATCTTGGTTCCACTTGTGCAAGTTAAGATACAACCCATTGATGATGATACCAATCAACCATTCGGGAGGGAACTGGATTTCATTTTGGGGAATGAAACAACTAAATAGGACAATTGTTACTTAGCTGAATAGGTTACATGTACACAACACTGAATCACAGTCAATGTGTTTAGCCTTGTAGAAAAGATTCTACAGTTGTTCCCAAAGTGTGGGTCTGGACCCATTGGTGGGCTGCAGCCCAATTTTTGGTGGGTCCTGTAGCAGCTGAGCCCAGCCTCCAATGAAAAGATCAGATGACTAAGAGCCTGATCCTGTGGTCCACACCGCACCTCCGTGGTGTGGACCACAGTCGCAAACGTGCCATAAGGCACATTTGTGGAGCTTACCGCCAGGCTCCCGCCGACGGGCGCCCAGGTTCCACGGCTCGGCATCTCTGTGACCGCTGGGCTGTGGAACGGGAGATGGGGCCTGTCTGGGGGCGTGGGGGGAGGCATTCCGGGGAGGGGGGAGGCATGGCCGAGGGCTTGGGGGAGATGTGTCGAGGGTGGGGGAGAGGCGGATCTGTGGAGCCGAGCTCTGCAGGATCCAAGGCACTCAGGCAGGGCTGCTCGCCCTACACGAGCGCCTTCACTTTAGTGGCGACCAAACAGTTGCCGCTAAAGTGAGTAGCCCCATTGCGGGGCTGCTTCCCTTACTTGGGGGAAGGGGGTGAATGTCTCCTTCTCCCGAGGAGCCTTCTGCGGTAGCCCGGGAGGCGCTGGATCCGGTGGGAGCCCTCCATGGAGCCACCAGGTTCCACAGCTCTGGGCAGCTCAGGATTGGGCTGTAATTGCCTCAGGCCCTATTCAAATATTCAGATAGCTGCTAATTGCCTTGCAAAGAGTTCAACTTCTGCAGTTTGCAAGCACATTCAAATATAGGGAGAGAAACATTTCAGCATCTTTTCCCCTGGTTATTATTACTTGTAAATAAATAAATAAAAATATTATTTCTTTCTACAGTAGATTGCCTTTTTTAAAAAAGTCTTGTAAACTTAGGTAGGTCCCCATAGAGTGTCATTTTAAAAAGTCGACCCCACTGTTCTACTGTATAGCTACAGGCTATAGCCATTTACCTGCCTGCAATGCTGACTGAAAAAATATATTAAGGGTGTTTGTATCAGTGTTGGCCTCATATCAAACAGAATAGATTATGGATTAGCCTAAGCATGGTTGGCTAAAATTTGTATGCTTCTGTTCTACCAATAGTGGTCCAAGAGCTAGAAGAGTGTGGTATATCTCTCTCCAGTTGTGCAAATACATTTATTTTCCATAAAAGTGAAACTGGACATTTTAACCTCACCTTGATTAAAATCTGGTAGGCTTCCAAAAATTATCTGAGGAACAGATCTGACCCCAAAACACCAGTTGATCATCTATGAATTATGTTTGGGTATGGCTAAGTTATCTTCAATATCAACATCCTAGTAATTCACATAACTGCCCTACACAAACATACAAGTTAGCATTCATCTCACAGACTGACTTTTTGTTAGTCTGTTTATATGTTTATTTCTAGAGTGTATGGCTGAAAGTAATTTTGGAAATATGAGTGGTCACAAAACAGAAGGCAGATTCCTTATTTTTATTTTAAAGTGAGGTGTTACAGTACTAGGGCTTTTAGTCACCTTTGCTTTTTGCATTGTAGTGGCCAGGTCTTTGGGAACTACCCCTAAAAGGGAAAATACAAGTAAGTTTGATGTGGGTAGCTGAGCAGTTTGATTTCAGATGGTTGCCAAAAACATTGAAAATAGATTCCAGGTGTCAAGAAAGGCTTGAACACAGTGCCTGCCATGTGCCCCAAGGATGCAGATAGACTTTAGAAGTAAAATAAGTTTTCTCAATACAAGATTTAATCCTCAAATAATTCTGTTGGCACAATCTCTGTTGGCTATTATAAGTTTTTTGTGGATCAACTGAAATCGCTAGTGGTTATTTCTGTTCAGCAATATGACCTCTACCTTCATTCTCAGTACTGCGTCTCCCACATGGTTGTGTTCCTGTGACACATTAAGGAAACAAAATGATCACTTGAGTAAAGTGCATTAACTGGCTTTAGAAGGCACACTTGCTAATGCTACAAGTGATCCGGATCTATCCAGGTTGAGATAAAATTCGTAAGATAAATGCTGAATGCATATATTATTTGATGGACTAATACTTGAATAAAGTTCTTGATGATCATCAGCTGAAGAAAGGATAGTGACTGTCCTGTTTGTTTCCCACACTTTATGATTGCTATGCTTTAATCATAATTGCAGGTTTTACCTCTGTAACAATTTATTATTACTAGTCCCACAGTTTTACTACAAAGATTACAGGTGTGACTTTGGTATCCACTGATTTGACTCACCACTGACACAAAGGTCCACCTTTAAATGCCTTGCAACAAGGAAAAGAAGCACCAAAATCCAATTTCCTACCTTTGCGCTGTTAAATATAATTTCATTCCATTTGATTCCATTACTCACCCCATCTAGTGGCTGAATGTGGTATAGGGTCTACACACCAATGCATTCTGGAGTGACAGTAGAGGAGCAAGAAACCTGAAAGTGGGTCTTTAAAGCTATTTTTCTGCTGATTTGGTATCCACTTTTTAAAAAAATCTACTGGGGGTTCTGGAATGGAACCCTGTGGATAACGAGTCATGACCTATACTTGGTAGTAAATTAAGAGTCTATTGTATGGTGTTCTGTGAAAGCTCCATGCTTACCCATTTTGAAAGACAGCAGAGCAGGAAAGTGTGGGGCACAAATCAAAGTGCACAAGAGAGCAGAAGATAACACAATAACATAAAAAAACCAGGACAGTCAGGAAAACCTACAAAAGTCAGGAGTCACTTTCTTCAAACTGTCCATCAGAGGCAAAACACATCTGAATGCAACATACAGGCTGCTTTTGACAGGCATTCTTTTACTTCCCTTTATCAAAAGTTGGGTGTCTTGGATTATTTAAACTCAAATGTAACCATCATCATTCTGGCTTTCATGTCCTGCCATCACAATACAACTTTCTAACCAAAATAATTTGTGGAGGTGCTTCAAGCCACAGTAGTGATAAAAGCACTGGTGAGAAGCATTGTCTAGCAACTGTAAACCAGGTTGCAATGTCAGACTACCCTTGAGTTTTACAAGAGGAATTTCTGATCAGGAAAGGATACATCAAGCAAGCAATATGAACAAAAAAAATTTATTGATTTATATATATATATATTTATATATATAATCTCTAATAAGTCATAATAGTCTCTGGGGTTTAAAATGTATTTTTGCTATTTTCAATGCTTTAAAAATTATAGTTCAAACATTAAATACTGTTATTTACATTATGATTTCATTTCTTAGCTCTAAATGTGAATGGTATATTTCCAAGTATAAACCTGGACGGGGAAAAGAAAGTACTTCCATTGCAGTCTTCAGAAGGTAAGATCACACACCTGTAGATTTGACTATGAAAAAGCCAAATGTCCAAATGCTCTTTGCAGATCATCTTTCTCTTCTCCCCCCCCCCCCTTTTTATTAGGAAACAAGGATTGCACTGGCCTGTAGTTAATCATTTTTATAGATTCTTTTTTAATCTCATACCTATTTTATATAAAACAACAAAATATACGGGGAGAGAGCCGAGTATGTTAACATTAGTTCATACACATACAAGTAAATAAAAGGTGTCTTTTTTAATGTATGGCTTTGCAAAGGTAGATTATGAAGTGACTTCTGTTTATTTATTTAAAAGCATTTTAAGAGAACGTGTTAGTGTGCTTACAATAGTGGCCATGGTAGTCGAATGACGAGCCAAGAGTTTAATGCTAGAGTCGCTAGAGGTCTTGCCAGATGCTGCCTCTGCAGCCTTTAGAAGACAAATGTAGTTTATTACCACCTCATCTATTTTAGCTACAATTTCCTCCTGCTGTGTTTCAGAGTTCATGATTTTAGCTAAACGCATGCAGGCTTCTGTTAAGCAGCAGAGGACTTGAAAGCTAGACATCATAGCTACAAGCATTTCCTCAGGGCTTTTTTCAGCCATGGCAATTTTCCTGCAGGCACTTCCCAACTGTCTTGATTCTACAGATAACAGTTGTTTGTACTGAGAAAGTTTAAGGTCATATGTTTCTGGATGATCCCCCCTCTTCTCCACACTCGATCGGACCAAACAGAGTAGTTCATTGGCATCCTTTTGTGCTGCAAGAAATCCATCAGGCACTGCATAATTCTTCTCCTTCATGACACTGAGTCTTGCGATGAGTGCATCAAAGGACAAGTCACTGAGATTCATATCAGTCTCACCATCCTGGACTTCAGGACTGCTCTTGTGGTCTGGACGCTTTTCCACATCTATGAGGGACTCTTCACCTTCCTTCTCACTTTCCTCATTTTCCATGGAAGAAGACTGATTCGATAATTCTGCTAACTCATACTGTATCTCAGGCGGATAGAGGCACGAGAGCTGGGTGCTATCTCTGTGTTCCTCTCCATCGTCATCATCTTCAACATTTCCTCTTTTTAGGAAACAATAGCTGAAGGGACCCCGGCATTTCCAGTTGCTGGCATCTCGCTTTCGTAAGGGCAATGTTCTGTACTTCTTGGACACCTTCTGGATGGCATTCAGTGTAGAACTTCTTTTACTCACATTGACATTCATGGAGCTTTGAGAATAACTTTTGGATAACAATTTGCCCAGAGGCAGTTCCCCTCTTTTTTCTGATTTTGAGCCATCTGCTTCAGTGATGTCTGTACATATCAAACTGACTGCGGCTTCCTTCTTCTCAAAAACCACCTCAACGCCTGTAGATTCTGCAACAACACTGCTGCTGCGTTGCAAAACTTTTCTGCCATGTGGCATTCTGAGGCTTCCCCCCGTCATCTCATATGGCCATAAACTAACTGCTAACCCACCTGGTTGACTGACTGTGGGAACATCAAAAGAGTCTTGATTTTGACTTGGCACCTTTGATTCTGAGTGAATGTGGGATGATAGCATGATGGAGTCAGCTCTGGGCTGTTTCGGAAAAGCTGAAGGCATGCCTCTTCGTCTTCCACTCACAGGCTCTGTGAAAGCTACACTAGGGGTAGTAGAAGAACAAAGACAATCATTAAACATCAACCACATGGCATGTTGGTGACTGAAATATTTCAGTATTTCATACAAGGTTTAACAGTTTGACCTTCCAATTTTAGGACACCAGTCATGGCTGATATATACAGTAAACCTTGGGTGATCTTGGACTATCTTTTAGCCTCACCTGTGAAAAAGCCTTCTTACTTGTGAAGAAATTGGTTCTATCTGACAATGTGCTCACACACTTTGATCCATCTTTGCTTATCAACTTAGCATGTGTTGCTTCCCCTCATGGAACAGGAGCAGTACTATCCCATGTGATGCCAAATAGACAAGGAGGCCTTAAGCCTACTGTGAGTTGTGGGAAATTAAATTCACCCTAATCTCTGCTCACCAGCCATAGTTTCTATTCTGAATGCATGGAAGGGGGTTTCTTTGACAGCTGCAGCTTGAATGCAATGCTGCACTACTTTCCGGGCAAGTTACAGTTACGACATGAAATATAAGGAGTCAACGAGCACAATCCTAACCAACTTTCCTTCACTGACATAGCTGTGTCAGTGGGGCATGTGCTGTGTCCTACAGCTGGGGGGCAGTCATGGAGGCCTCCTCAAGGTAAGGCAATGTTTGCCCCTTACCTCAGAGTTGCATTGCCCTTATGTTAGTGCTGGAAAGTGGGTTAGGATTGTGCCCAACAGCACATACAAAAGCAGATTACCTCTCAGGTTTATCTTTAGCAGCTGAGGATCAGCCTGATATAGAGATGGAATCTGTTCACCCTCTCAACCTGTGCCTGCTTGAGTGTGCCAATCATGCAAAGTAAGATTGGATGGGAAACGAAGAAGGACCCCGTATTAGCCTACATGTATGAAGCCACACTTTTTAAAATTGTCAGAGTGAGGTTACAGTGTATCAGGATTGTGTAATGTGAAGCATCTGAGTCATCATACCATCTAAACTCTGTTCTAAAATTTTTGAAGAACTTCATGTTGGACATCTTGGGGTGATAAAAATGAAGGCCCTGGCAAGAAGTTTTCTATGGTGGCAGGATTTGATCAGCAAATAGAATAGTTGGCTGTGCAGTGTTTGCAAACATAGCATCAGTACAAGGCTGGACCTCTGCATTCACTGGAGTGGCCATCTAATCCATGGCAAAGTTTGCACATTGACTTTGCAGGTCTATTTTTGGGGCAGATGTCCCCAACAGCTGTGAATACCCATTCAAAATGGCTTGAGAATTTTTTGGCATAAAATCTACTACCACTTTCCAGACAATTACAATTCTTTAGTGCTTGCTTACAGGGACAGGTTTGTAGAACAAGTCATCAGTGACAATGGCCTACAATTTACCTCTGAAAAATTCAAGGGCTTAATGCACTGTAATGGCATTCGACACATCACCTTCTTGCCATACATTCACTAATGGCTTGGTGGAAAGATTTGTGCAAACTTTAAAGTGGGTCCTGAGGTTATGATCGCGGTTATTATCAAGGTTCTGAGGTTATGATCAACCTGCCAGAGAAGCGGTTGGCCCTCTGGATGGTGAGGGAGGGAAAGGGGAGATAAAAGGAGACTTAGAGATGGCAGAGAAATTAAATGAGTTCTTTGCACCTGTCTTCACGGCAGAAGACCTCGGGCAAATACTGCTGCCCGAACGGCCCCTCCTGACCACGGAATTAAGTCAGATAGAGGTTAAAAGAGAAGATGTTTCAGAACTCATTGATAAATTAAAGATCAATGTCACCGGGCCCTGATGGCATCCACCCAGGAGTTATCAAGAAATTGAAGAATGAAGTTGCTGATCTCTTGACTAAAATATGCAACTTGTCCCTCAAAACGGCCACAGTGCCAGAAGATTGGAGGATAGCAAATATCATACTGATTTTTTAAAAGGGAAGGAGGGGGGAGCCGGGAAACTATAGGCTGGTCAGCCTAACATCTATACCGGGTAAGATGGTGGAATGCCTCATCAAAGATAGAATCTCAAGACACATAGATGAACAAGCCTTGCTGAGAGAGAATCAGCATGGCTTCTGTAAGGGTAAGTCTTGTCTCACAAACCTTATAGAATTCTTTGAAAAGGTCATGGGGATGTGGGAGCACCCGTAGGCAATATATATCTGGATTTCAAAAGGCGTTTGACATGGTCCCTCACCAAAGGCTACTGAAAAAGCTCCATATTCAGGGAATTAGAGGGCAGGTCCTCTCCTGGATTGAGAACTGGGTTGAAGACCAGGAAACAGAGTGGGTGTCAATGGGCAATTTTCACAATGGAGAGAGGTGAAAAGTGGTGTACCCCAAGGATCTGTCCTGGGACCGGTGCTTTTCAACCTCTTCATAAATGACCTGGAGACAGGGGTGAGCAGTGAGGTGGCTAAGTTTGCAGACGACACCAAACTTTTCCGAGTGGTGAAGACCAGAAGTGATTATGAAGAGCTCCAGAAAGATCTCTCCAAACTGGCAGAACGGGCAGCAAAATGGCAGATGCGTTTCAATGTCAGTAAGTGTAAAGTCATGCACATTGGGGCAAAAAATCAAAACTTCACATATAGGCTAATGGGTTCTGAGCTGTCTGTGACAGATCAGGAGAGAGATCTTGGGGTGGTGGTAGACAGGTTGATGAAAGTGTCGACCCAGTGTGTGGCAGCAGTAAAGAAGGCCAGTTCTATGCTTGGGATCATTAGGAAAGGTATTGAGAACAAAACGGCTAATATTATAATGCCGTTGTACAAATTGATGGTAAGGCCACACCTGGAGTATTGCGTCCAGTTCTGGTTGCCACATCTCAAAAAAGGACATAGTGGAAATGGAAAAGGTGCAAAAGAGAGCAACTAAGATGATTACTGGGCAGGGGCACCTTCCTTATGAGAAAAGGCTAAGGTGTTTGGGCCTCTTCAGCCTAGAAAAGAGGGGGGACATGACTGAGACATACAAAATTATGCATGGGAAATAAAGTGGATCGAGCGATGCTCTTTACACTCTCACATAACACCAGAACCAGGGGACATCCACTAAAATTGAGTGTTGGGAGGTTTAGGAAAGTCAAAAGAAAATATTTCTTTACTCAGTGTGTGGTTGGTCTGTGGGACTCCTTACCACAGGATGTGGTGATGGCATCTGGCCTGGACGCCTTTAAAAGGGGATTGGACAAGTTTCTGGAGGAAAAATCCATTATGGGGTACAAGCCATGATGTGTATGTGCAACCTCCTGATTTTAGAAATGGGCTATGTCAGAACACCAGATGCAAGGGAGGGCACCAGGATGCAGGTCTTTTTATCTGGTGTGCTCCCTGGGGCATTTGATGGACCGCTGTGAGATACAGGAAGCTAGACTAGATGGGCCTATGGTCTGATCCAGTGGGGCTGTTCTTCTTAAGGGGAAATGGGTCCTTACAACAAGAACAGGAGTGGTTCCTATTTGCATATTGTAGTGCTGTACATGCCACCACTAGTCTATCATCAGCAATTATGTGCAGAAGCTTATGCTCAAGTTTGGACTCGTTAAAGGTAGAATTTTATGTGCATGTCAGCAATCAATGACTTAGCCAAATATCTACAAGGGGATACGGCACACCTTGGCATCTACAGGTGGACCAGATGATGTTGGCCCATTGATCTCGGAAGCTAAGCAGGGTCAGGCCTGTTAGTACTTGGATGGGAGACCACCTGGAAATACCAGGTGCTGTAGGCTTATACCATAGTCTTTCAAGACTGAAGGCTGCCAACCAACCATGATTATAGGTGTCTAAACAAATGGTGTCCTGCCATTGTGTCCAGAACCAAATAGGTCCCTTGTCTTATAGCATCTAAGTATCACCTGATACAATTTGATACCATCACATCGATTAGCTATAGACCTCTGGGGTAACCCCAGCAGGGACTGAAGAAATAAGATCCTCTGAATGTTCCATGATGTCATCTCCAGTGCCACAGATGGACACTGAATCCTGTATACCTTTACCAGGAAGGTATAGCCAGACTCACTGCATAGCCAGATTAATCTGAAAGATCTCAGACATTTGCACATACTCTGATCTTCCACAAATTAATGGAAGTGTGTCCAGGAGAGGGATCAATGCTATCCAGAACAGACTGCCAGCCAACGGAAACACTTGATTGGTGAGATGCACTGCTGTGATTTACAAAAATTTACAAAAATTGCACTGTCTTCTAAAAGAGTTCAGAATTTCTTGGACTCTATTGAACTGTTGCTGTCTTCTGTCTGAGGGGAGAAGATAATTGTTATGTACACTGAATGTGCTTAAGTGAATCTTCAGTTAAGTTTCATAAAATAGTTAGTCATGTTGAATGTGATATTCTATCTATTGTAACTACAGGTGTGTCCATTCCGGAACCCGCCATGGATAGCTGAATACACAGATATCAGGGACAACAAGCTATGTTCCCTTTGCCTCTGGAGAGTCTTCTGAGGCCAGCAGAAGCCATGTGTGTCTGCCAGCAGCCTCTGTGGGACTCAGAAAGGTCATTTAGGCAAAAAAAAAAGTCCCTGTTTTTTGTAAAACCGGAAGTGACATTTTTATGTCTTTAAAAGGC
The DNA here is from genome assembly GCF_035046505.1 of Tiliqua scincoides. Classification (NCBI taxonomy): domain Eukaryota; kingdom Metazoa; phylum Chordata; class Lepidosauria; order Squamata; family Scincidae; genus Tiliqua; species Tiliqua scincoides. The sequence goes on from NC_089823.1 coordinate 80,795,997, forward strand.
ATTAAGGGGGCTGTTTGCCCTCAACTACATTCCTGGGTGTAGTGGATATGCTCCACCATGTATATGAGATTTCTAAATTATGCCAATTGATTTTAATAGCATTAAATGGCAACCTTGGTTTTTATACATACAGGCTTTTCCCTGTATCCATGGATCCAGTGTCTGTGGTTTCAGTTATCTGCAGTTCTTAGCCCCTTTCCTGCATCCATTACCTTCTCTTTTCTTCATTAAAAAGCAGTCATATTTCTTGCTTTTACAAATGCTGTAAGAAGAATGTGACAAGAGGCAGGCAGCCTGCATGCTAGGGGGACATAGTCAGAATGTTAGCAGGGACTGTCCTGCTTCCTGTTAATATTCACTTAGTCTTCTCCCCCCAGCATGCAGGCTGCTTGCCTGCATGTCACATTCTTCTTTTAGTGTTTGTAAAAGCAAAAAACATGACTGCATGTTAATGATGAAAACAGAAGGTAATGAATATGGGGAGTACATGGCAGTGAGGAGCATCGTGCCTATACAGTTTCCCCCATAACCACGGTTTCTGTATCTGCAGGAGGGCCTGGAACAGATCCCCTGTGGATTCCCGGGGGGGGGGGGGGAGCTGTATTTTTAAGAAATACTGTATACTGCGTGTATATACTGTTTTTCAACAACCACAATAAAAAACCACTTGGATTAATGTTTTGTTGGTGCTGTACCTGTAGTTTCTTTGATCTTGGGAATTCTGTGACATCCATCTCTCAAAGTGCCAAACAGAGGATCAGCAGAATTCCCTGTGGAATGCAGAACAGGCACTGTCATTCTGTGACACACAGTTTCTGACTGCTGATGCAGCTCCTTGTATGTGGCTCCGTGGCTGGGATGCATGGCAACTCTTTCATCGGCTGGAATATAGCTTAAGCCTTTCCCCATCGAGTCAGGCATGATGTGCTTAGCATCTGAAGTACAAAGCGGAGATTCCACTGGGGTTCCACACGCACTGCTGCCTGTGCTGCATCCCGCATCCACTGAAGAACACTGGGAGCTCTGCAGTGAAAAATGGCCTTCGCTCTGCAAGGACGACATGCGCTTTGCTAAGTGATATTCACATAGCCTAGGCACACTCTGCTCTGCTTCTGGAAGCTTGGAGAGATGCTCATCCGTGGCTAAAACAGCAACTTCAGAGTCGTTTAGGTCTTTGGGTGAAGACAGAGTCGTCACATCGGACACAAAATGTTCATCTGGCTCATGCCCTAAAAGTCCACTGTGATCCAGCTCAGGACGCATTTCTTCTTTACAGTCCAACTCGTTTTTCCCAAGGCTGGAAACTCTTGGAACTGCCTTTCCATTCATTGTTTCTGAATTTGGTTTCTCTGCTACTCCCTCATCTGAAGCAGCAAACCATCTTTGGCCATCCTTGCGAAAGGCAGTTCTCTCCACGTTAAAAGTGCTTATGCGCTGACCCTCTCTGGAGGAGAGAGTACTGATTTTGCCCTTTTGCTCCTCAGTTTCTGTTTTTTTAGCCCCCTGTTGTTTTTTCATAACAGCACTGCCATCAGGGGTTGCTTTCCCTTCCCCATCGGTTACCTTATTTTTCCTTTTAGTAGTGCAAGAATATACCACAGAACCCATGTGCAGCTTGCTAAAATATTCAGTGACTGATTTGGTTTCCATGGTTTCCGGTTCCATCTCCATGTTATCTGAATGAAGAATCTGCTTAGAAGGCACAACTTTCGACTGTAGCTCTGGAACTTGCTGACTAGCTGAAGATGGTAAGGATTTCATAAGTAGGCCTCCCGCCTGATTCTTGGTGATGGAGAATTCAGCCTGTGGCTCTGGAAATGCTTGGTAACCTTCATTAGAGGGCAAAAACATTCGTGTGGCATTTTCAGTCAGTTTCTGGGCTGTGGCCAGTTCCGAGCTTTCAGTCATTTCAGAAGAGTTTGTTTCATTGCCAGAATCGGATGATGATTCGGGGCTATATGCTCTCAAGATGGCTACACCTGCATGCCACAAAAAATAAGAGCCAATTAATGAAACCATGTCAGGCACTTCAATACACTGATAAGAAAATGGTTCTAGAATACTGATTCACATATTGCATAGTTTCCAAGAAAGGCAACTTAACATAATGGTAGCTTTATCACATGATATGTGTAGGTGGTGGCAAAAATAATAACCATAATGAAATGTTTCCAAAAAGGCTAATGGTGGGGAAAAAATTAAATGGTGAAAATGGATGAAATGGTATGATTTGTATTCAATGAATGAATGTAACAGTGGTGAGAGAACCTGAATTGTCATTTGTCTGTTGTTCCTCTGAAGCAGCCAAAGCCTCCAGGGCTTGGAGAGTAGTAACCACAGCATCATCTAGCCCCTTTCCACATTTTCCTTCAGTATTAGTAGGGACAGCATCAATAAGTGACACTGGAATGTCATCATTCTCTGAATTGTTAGTTTGCTCCCTGTCCTCTCTGTACTGTGTTGTGAGGTTCTGAGAATCTTCTTCATCAGAGCTATCCCTGAATCCTGGTGGAGGAGCAGCAATGGCCATGTTTAGAGAATGCAACAGGAAGTCATCTTCATTATCATCACCTTCTGGAGGTGGGAGTGATGTCAAATCAATGATGTCATCACTGGAGCCTGAAAGACTGAGAAGAGCAGGCCTGTTGATTTCTCCTACCATGATGTCTTCCTCACAGCTGGCCTCATCTTCATCTTCAGCATCATCAGTGTTCTCTGCATAGCAGATATCATGCAGCAAAGGTTCTTCTATCCCTTCTGCACCCCCAAAAATTTTGCCATCAGTTAAGCCTGCATAAACAGAATTAGCTGCAAACTGAATGCTCTCAGCATCTGGGGACAACTCCAATCCCTTAATGTCATTGGCGTGGCTTATATAAAGAGCTCTTTGTTTATCTAATGCTTCTGGACTTTCATCCAACAGTCTTTCATAGCCAAGAGTTTGAGGATTGATGCCATCCAAACTGTGATCTCCAAATATAAAGGATACTTTTGCTGCTCTAGGAGATCCCTGTGCTTTCTTGTTTGGTTCCAGTCCTGAGTATGACAACATCGACTGCTGGGTTAAACTTCTGTTTTCTTCTGACTCCACAGAGTCCTCTTGTTTGGCCAGCTGCTGATCCAGTCCACTTGAATTATAAACATTCTCTATGTACAAATGCCTGTGTTCTTTTGGACATAAGGTGCTGTCCGAACAATCTGCAGTCTTCTGTTTTGAGTCTACAAACATGTGGGTCTCTTGCTCTCCTTCTGCTGGGAATGTAGTAGTTTTTGCTACACAGTTCCACTCAGACCCATGGAGGTTATGCTTCCCCTTAGTTTCAATCCCTAAAAATTGATACAGGAAGGGGAAAATGTGAATTATCACGTGTATTCATGCTATTTGAGACAAATTAATTCAATTATTTGCTATTCCTAAACAATCACACTTGAAGGGCGCAATCCTAACCTTGCGTTAGGCTGGCACAAGTGCCTTGCGCCAGCCTCCTCGGGAGCAAGCCACGCCAGCACACGGAGGCTGCATCCAGCCTCTGTGGCAGCTTGGGGAACAAGCCTTGTGTCGGTCTATGGTAAGGCCACACCTGGAGTATTGTGTCCAGTTCTGGTCACCACATCTCAAAAAAGACATAGTGGAAATGGAAAAGGTGCAAAAGAGAGCGACAAAGATGATTTCGGGGCTGGGGCACCTTCCTTATGAGGAAAGGCTACAGCGTTTGGACCTCTTCAGCCTAGAAAAGTGACGCCTGAGGGGGACATGATTGAGACATACAAAATTATGCAGGGCATGGACAGAGTGGATAGGGAGATGCTCTTTACACTCTCACATAATACCAGAACCAGGGGACAGCCACTAAAATTGAGTGTTGGGCGGGTTAGGACAGACAAAAGAAAATATTTCTTTACTCAGCATGTGGTCGGTCTGTGGAACTCCTTGCCACAAGATGTGGTGCTGGCGTCTGGCCTGGACGCCTTTAAAAGGGAATTGGACAAGTTTCTGGAGGAAAAATCCATTATGGGGTACAAGCCACGACATGTATGCGCAACTTCCTGATTTTAGAAATGGGTTATGTCAGAATGCCAGATGCAAGGGAGGGCACCAGGATGAGGTCTCTTGTTATCTGGTGTGCTCCCTGGGGCATTTGGTGGGCCGCTGTGAGATACAGGAAGCTGGACTAGATGGGCCTATGGCCTGATCCAGTGGGGCTGTTCTTATGTTCTTATGTTGGTCGAGCTTGGCTCTGCAAGGCTCTGGGGTGGGTGGGAAGGAGGCGTTCTGGGGTAGAGGGAGGGTGGGTGGAGAGTGATTCTGGGGGTGGGCGGGCAGGGAGTGGGAGGCAGGGCTGGGATCTGGCTGTTATGCTGGATCCCAACCCCCGTTCCCAAGCAATGTGGAGCAGCTTCAAGCCACTCTGCTATCCTCAGATCTGTGCCACCTCAGGACGTAGTGCAAGTTCAGGGAGACCCATAGGGGCTGCAGTGGCTTACCCGGGGGTAAGGGAAAGAGTTTTCCCTTACCTCTGACTGAGCCACTTTGGTGCCCTATCTTGCGCTGGATACAGCACAAGACTCTTGGCCTGCCTGCTCCAGCACAAGATAGGATTGCGCTGTTATCAAACGGCTTCTTAAGACTGGTTCTTCCTGTTGCCAATCTATTGAAGAGAACCTCAGAGAACTAAGGACTAACTTAAAGAACCATAGTTTATAACACCTTTCTCTTCTTAGCTGCTGCTTATTCCAGGATACCGCTAAGAATTCAGATAGTGTTTTGGTTACAATGAGAATAAATCACTCTACACATTTTGACTACATATTGAAACCCACAAAGATTGAATAATTCAGTCTGGCAGAACAGCAATGAGCAAATGGTTATGAATCAGAACATTCAGAAATGCAGCAAATCACCTTTAAAATACTGACTCCAAAAGTTAATTTTGTAGGTGTGCTTTTAATTTCAGCACTGACTAGCAAAAATGCTTACCTAAAAAGTAAACTGGCACTTTTTCTTGTATGTTTGAGTGTTTATTGTATTGTAACAGAGTCTTTTTGCACCTAAAAGAATCTTGTACTGTGCCCATGTGCAAAGGAGGAAGTGAGCTAGGTGCCGGTGCCTTAAGAACCCTTTGAGATTGCCCAGCTCCCATCCTTCCCCCAATCCCCTGCAGCAGGGAGGTGACTCTCGTGTCCCATGCCAGACCAAACAAACCCCAATCTTGCTGCTTGCATTGCGTGATTGGCAGATTCATACATTTACTTCAGCTTAAGCTTTTGTGCATTACAGTACACCTCATCAGATTCGTGAAGTTGTCTTATTCATTACCTGCTTCACGGCTTCCACCATTTTTCTTGCTGGCCATGTTAAATATTGAGCGCCTGGAATCAACTAGAAGTCTATAATATCCAGCTGTTAAACAAGCAAGATTCATGGCATCTGACGATTCCATTAGTAAAGTGATTGGCTAAGCAGAAAAGACAACAAGGTCATGATAAAGTCTATATACTTATCTCTAGTGGGACTAAAATACATCAATAATTACAGCATGAAATATTTAGAAAAAGTACTTTTGGGGTATATAAATCCTCTTCAAGGAATTTGACTGACAGCATAATTTTAAGCATGTTTATTCTTAATAAACAGTCACAGTAAGTTCAATAAGGCGTCCATGAATTTAAAACACAAAAAGGGGGAGTGCTAGTATTTTTTTTTTAATTATTTGTATATCTTCTCTTACAAGTCAAAAAATTGAGACTACTTATTTAATATGAATACTTTATGCTGCACGCAAATTCATTTTCGTGAAAAATTGTGACCGCACAGTGTAAGAAGTCTATGTTTAAAGTCCACTGAGAATGGCAACACAACACTGGTATATCCATCACCCATCTTAACAAGTGAGAGGGACTCCAGTGCATTTTCAAGATTAATGATTTCAGCCACATAGGCATTTTCTTGCTATGTTCCATTACAGCTACTAGAAAGGAGAAGATAGATTGTGGATTTCTTTTCCCTCCAGTAAGTTAATCAGCTGCTTGCTAAGAAAGTATAGAACTATTACCAAAGGGTTAGAATAGCTGAATGGATTCTAGGCTGCACTGTTGTGATTTAGCCTCTCAGGCAGGTAATTTGGAAACTCAGAAATACTAATAGCCTGAAAAAATTCAGTTGGGCAGCCTGGCCCTTGAAGACCTATGTAAATACACTGAAAAAGAGAAGAAGCTCAATCTACAGAACTTATGATGGGACAACCTACATGGTACAGCAAGGGCACCCTGGTGAGAAGTGCGAAGTCTGACAAAGAAGGGACTTTGATCGGGGTCGGAACCATGGCAGGTGGAAAGGGGGAGTAATTCTTTCTCCCCTGTGCCATTTTCCTGCTGGGAATCACTGTCTTCCACTGTTATTTTCCTCTGAAAGTGAAAGCTGCAAATAGCTGTTTTGGGAGCACACAGGAGTAGAGGATGAGAGTGATACCCAGCAAGAAAATAGAGCAGAGGAAAATGGTTATCCCCACACACACCTGGTATGGGCTGAGACCCCTGCAACTACTTTTTAAAAAAAAAGAAAGATTGCTAGAGTTAACCCATTTCTGCCCGGCCACAGGTGTACACATTTGATCCCTGTTGCTTACATGCAGTGTTGGGCAGAAATAGCTTTTAAGCACATTTCTTAATGACAGATTTAGTATATCAAATAATATACCATCAGCTCCTGAAAAGACTACCAATAGTCTAATGGACCAATCCTGCTGGGCTTTTATGGTGGCGGATCTTATGATCCACTGCTGTAAGCCCTGGTGCGGTGCCACAAATGCTGTGTTTCCATTGTGTGCTATGGTGCAAAAAGCCAGAGGTTCCGTGTGCATGCCAGGAGCTCCTGGATCCCCTGCTAGCGTAGGTAAAGTGGCAGAGGGCTGGTTTAGGGTAGTTTGGGGGAGGATTGGGGGTGTGTAGTGGGTTAAGCTGGAGGTGGTTTGTGGGGAGATCTTGGGACAGCAAGCCCACACAAAGATCTTATTCTCCCTTCCTGACCTGGACCCAGCCCCAAAAGTCTCCTTTGACTTACACCAGCAAGACAGTCGGCGACCCATTGGAGGCCAGGGGGTCTACAGGGGATGCCCCGCTCTCTGGGGGCATCTGGTTGCATGCCCCACCACAGCCTGCAGAGCATGCTCCATCAGCAGCACTGATAAGATTGAGCCATAAGAGAACTATGCTGTCCTATTGTTTTATCTTTTCACTTTTTGTATTTGTATTCTAAATTGAGAGCAGAAAGATGGTATACCAATGCAGTAAATAAATAAAGTGTATAATGAACTGTAAAAACAACAGCAAAGTATATTAGCAGTCAAAACTTCATTGTGTACTATGGTATAAGCAGCATCCTTATAACTAAAGGATTTGTATGGGTTCAGTGTCATCATGTTTCTCCTGTTTCTCTTCCTTCTCACTCCCCTCTCCCGAGTGAATCCAAGACAAAGGCTTAATAAATCTATATTATGGGGGGGGGGGGGATAAGACAAGGTACTGTGCCCTGACACAATTATGAAGTTCAGTTTTAACACTCTCTCCATGGTGATACACAATCAAATTGCTGGATCCCCCAGGGTCTCTCCTGAGTCTGAGGAAGATGTGTTGATTGTGCTAGGCCAACTTATGCCACATTCTCTTTAGTTTTCCAAGTACAATGTATCTTGCAAACATGGCTTCCACCCCCAATCACACTGAAACAATGGCAGCTAAAAGTACAGATATGTTTCCAAACACCTAGACATACTCCAGCTAATGAGATCAAGAGTGTAGAGTTGCAATTTTTCAGGAAGAAATGGCTCTGAAGCAAATGGGGTCTGTTCCTTTAAGAAACCCCAAAACTGGACCATCAAATCTCTCCTTGATATGATTCTGGTCCTTCTTAGTTGTATAGCATGTCCAATAGGAGAAGAGGAAGAGATTATTCACATCCTTCAAAATGGCTGGTGTGCAACATCTCTGTGCCCTTACCAGTTCTGGGGCTATTGGTCTTCAGAACTTGTAAAATCCAGTGGGTACATAACACTGAGACCATGTAACAAATTCTTCAAATAAGAATACCACACTAGGAGATCCAATAAGGTGTTTTTTGACATTTTAGATGCAGTAACTTCATATTTTCTTTTTACTTCTTTCAAAGCATTTTTGTTTAAGGATCTTGTGGCAACTAATGCACTATTGGTCATGTCTTTCACAAAATATATACTAACACATGAAATGGAAAATAAAACTAGTATTATTCAAATTACGAATATGTGCAATGTGTGCAGAATGTTTCATATGCATATAACATTCAAAGCTATGTTTCTTTACAACTTCATACTGAGGTTCTCAGCAATGAAGATATGATTCAAGTCCACTGCACAAACTTAGAAAATAGAAACAAAGGCTAATTGAATAAGACCTAATGCTGAACTTGATGGGCCATCAAATTGAAAGTGGCATAAGAACTCTTTTTTGATTTGTATGACACAAAGCTGAGAATCTTATTTAAATGATTAAGACAAATCAATGCTCAACATACTTTTACATCTAGCACATGAAGCTCAACTCGAACAGTAGTGTCATCTTCTGTAAACATCTCAATTCTGTTCACGTGGCTGAAATCTGCCAGTAGGGCCACCAGGTTTGTTTTGGTGTTTATTACGTGGCTGATACCATACCGTGGCCCCACTAACAATGTCACCTCAGAACGCTTTTCTCCCTGCTGCAACAAAAACAAAACAAAAAAAGAAGAGAACTTTACTTTGCAAGGAAGTGTATGTTAATTTAGCAGCCCAATCCTATGAAGGCTTTGCATTGCAGGAACTAGTGTTTTGGCAGCACAAGGTCCTTATATGGTTGAAAACAGATCAAGATACAAACACCAAAGAATGACAACCGTTTAGGACATCACTCCATATCCAAACCACAGAGGTCTGTCCAGCTTCACCATTTTAACAGGGTAGCAGATCACATGCTACACTTCTCAAAGAAAAGGCAATAGAGAATGTTTTAGCATGTTAAAAACTTACCAGTTTATAAGCTTTTGTGGATTACAGTCTATTTCATGAAATGCAAGAGGACTGTATCCATGACAGTCCGTGCAGAGAAAGAAAAATATTTAAACTTTAAAGTGCTGCTACACTTGTTGTTTGTGCTGTTAACAGATGGGCAGCCCAATCCTGAAGTTGGCAGCTATGCTACCTGCAGCAGAGCCAAAATGGCTACCACTGCATCCAGCGGCACAACTGAGGCTACTGAGGTCTCCTCAGGGGAAAGAGACTTTCATTCCCTCAAACCAGGGCAAGCCCCAAAGGACTGCAATGGGACTTCTCAAGTCTGTGCCATCTATTTTGCTGGCACAGACTTGAGAGACTCTATATCGGGCTTTGCAGATAGGATATGGTGGAGTAGACCCTGCCAGTCCAATCTCCCTCCTGTCCCAGTTCGTCCCTGGCACCTGCCCTCCCCCCACCCCATTAAGCCCACTCCCCACCTCTCCCCTGCACCAAAATTACTTAGTGCTGGCTGGCCCTCCACATGGCACTGAGGCTCAGTGCCGACTGGTGCTGGCCCAGTGCTGGTGGCCCCTCCTCTCTGGGTGCTGCGGACATGCCTTATGGCATTTTTGTGACACCCAGCGCCTGGGCTAATGGGATTGAGGATTGGGTCTTAACAATCCTCTGGAAGTTCTTAAAGAAAATATTTTCCAAAGGCGTTTCATTGGTACTAAGGGATGATAATTCTATAAAAGAAAAGATGATTAAAATGGAGACACTTTAGAACAATATTTGATTTGGTTCAATATTATATGTAGAGGAATTAGGGCTTAATTAGACGGTCACTTAACCATTTGCAGAGTATACAGAAAAAATGTCAAACAATGACGAAGAAAAAGCCTACCAGTAATGTTGCCTTGAATACACGGCCTCCATAGAGTCGTAGATCACTGAGGAACTTGAGATAATGCACCTTGGCTTGCAGAGCAGAAAGCTGAAGATGACGGGGGAAAAAAACACTTATAAAAAGGTAAGACACAGTGGTGAATATCATGAAAGAGATTAATAAGAGCATGACTACACAGTCTAAAAAGACTTCCAATAAATCTTTCCTCCAAAAACCTCCTGAGAACAGAAATTATTTTTAGACCTTGAAATTAAAGCCTTATTTTTTTTTTAGAAGCGCTGCTCAAATACTTAAGACTGGACGAGGAGAGGAAAGAGCTGAACTATGCACTGAAGGATTTCAGAGGTAGATCACTGAAAGTCTTCCATCTAGTCAGAACTTCCATCTAGTCAGTGATTTCATTAAGCATTTCAGTTGACTAGTATGCTAGATTGCTCGAAGGAGTTATTGACAAAAGTTACAAATTTTCTATTGATTTATATGCATATGATGTAAATCTCACATGGCTTATATATGAGGCATGTTGAATTTTCCATTTTAAAAGTCACTTACAGCCCAGTCCTATGCATGTCTACTCAGAAGTAAATCCCATTAGCGTCAATGGGGCTTACTCCCAGGAAAGTGTGGATAGGATTGGGCTGTTAGTCTAATTATCACATTATGCAGAGTGAGATGGCAGAATTCAGGACTGTTCTATGTTAGACTGCAGGTGGGAGTCTTTCTGAAAAAGGAAAAAAAAAGCCAAAAACGTCATACAGGTACCTAGAGCAGAATGTCAGGAAGAGGACTGTGTTACACCTTTACTCCAATGTACACATTTACATGCAGGATGTTATTTGGCATGGGAAAGATTCAAAAATATAACCGTCCACCTGCAGTTTGAAGAAGAACAATCCAGAATCACCTTGTTTACATCAATCTGTACAACAGGTGCATTGGGTCTTAGTTCTTACAACTTAAAAAAATGTCAGTTACTGCAGAATCCTTCCAAAGACAAACAGGGCACAACTGTTCCACCTCTGCATTAATTTTCTCCAAATTCCTCTATAATCTCCTCTTACTAATCTTTCTGTAGACAACAGTGCACTAGCACTAAGTGAAGACTGCTCTCAGGGGTCTTAATATACAATGCCCCTCACTCCTCGGAATGGTGCCTATATGGTACATAGGACCTTTTGCCACCGAACCAGTGGATGGGTCTCAGTGCAGGATAAGATACTTCTGTACAACAAAATATACAGCTGGACTCTTACAGCCCAATCCTGAGCTGCCTGGTGCGTGGGGCTGCTACAGTGCTGAAAATGGCTGCCGTAGCATTCTAAGCACACCAGGCAGCCACTGGTGGCTCCACGGGGGAAGGGGACTTCCATCCCCTTCCACTGGGTAAGGGAAGTAGCCCTGCAATGGGGCTACTCGATTCTGCGAAGGGTCTTGAGCTGGCGCAGAATCAAGGAGACCTGTGTCAGGTCACGTGGCCCAACATGGGGCTCCGGATCCAGGAGAGCTGAGTTTTGCCAGTCCCACCCCTTCCCTTCCCCGCCATGCCTTCTCCCTGCTCTCCCCTCTGCCCCAGAACACCTCCTCCTTGCCTCCCCCCACTCACCTCTCCACCACTTGGCAGTTTGGGCGAGCTGCTGGGTGGCAGACTGTGGGCCCTGGACCGGAGTTGGCCCATCGCGGCTCGCATTGGGCTAGCTCTGGTGCTGAGCCCACGGTATGACTTGCAATGTGCCTTACAGCATGTATTCAACAGTGCACACTGGTGAAAGCCAGTGCACTGGGAACACGTTTGGGCCCTTAATCCCTTTTCTAGGATCCTCAGGCAGGCTTGGCCCAAGTGGAAATGGAATTGGAAGTGCTGCTTAAATTCTGCCACCTCTATTGCTGTCCTGCTATCCGCCTCCTCCTTCATTTCTGAAGGACTGGAGGAGGAGAGGTGATGGTGGTGGCCCTCTATCTACCCACCTGACATCACTGAAAAAGGAGAGAAAATGCCAGAGATCTTCTTCCCAACCAGCAAATGGAAACAAGATTGCCACCATCATGACCTCCTTTTCCCTGCCCCATGGTATTGGAAGCAGGCCCCCCAACTTACTCATTTCCCCCTCCCTGCTCTGTTGCTGTATGTTATGAAACAGAGCTGTAAAGCAAAGCCAAAACAAAGGATCTGTGAAGTGGAAATGGGGAAGTGCTTTTCCCAGGTTCCTTGCTGTGCGCCATTCTGCCACTCTATTTCAAAATATACAGCTGCAAGTTAAGGGGAAATGGGGGGGCTAATGGGGGCGAGGTGAGGCAGCTACAGAGGTGGATGATGGGAACAAGGTACCACCTGCAGCCAACAGAAGCAACTTCCTTGATCTCAGTCATGGCTGGTCAGCCCTGTCCCTGAGTTCAAAGTTGCAGTAGTGCTTTGGGTGCATGTCTATGGTTTAATACCACATAACTGCCATAACATTTGCAGGCCTACAAGCCTATGGGTGAATCATCATATCTTTTCCAAGGAATTGGTGTCCCACTGAAGAAAGATCCAAATGATTGGCACTGCCAGAATGGTTGTATGTTTCCATACTTTACAGCAATATTGTGGGATGAAACCACAAAAGAATGCTTCCCATGACAATATTGTAATGTTTGAAAAGGGATCATAACTGTTGAAAAAAATGGGTAGACAAACACATCCTAATGATACACTCTTAACAATGACATAATTTACAAATGAGGTATAATCAACTGTTCTTGCTTTTAGATGTTGGAATAGCTGAGCTGATGAGAAGAATTATTTTATTTTCTTAATTTTATTTATCTTTAACATTTCTAACCCACCCCTTGACAAATTGAGTCTCTGAAGTGGCTTAAAAAGACATGATCCAGTCAAACTTAAGTCCCATTGGTTTTAGTGGGGGAAAGCTAAGCATGAGTTTAGCTCTCATATTGTGATTAACGGAACCTGTCTTAAACAAATCCAGTTTGATGAGAGTCTTGAGGAGCGAGAGCCAAAGACTATTAACATCAATGGGGAATCAGGATCAGTCTACTATACACAGCAATCAGTAGATGTGTGGTTGTGGCAGACTCCCAAGTTTAATGCAGTTCAGAACATTAGGAAGAGAAAGCAATTTTCTAGCAATTTTGTTATGAAATGTAGAAGCAGAATGAATGCAGGAGGAGAGAAACAGGCATGCCCTTGTGGTTAACTAGCAATTTCCCATCATTCTAAAGATAAAATAATAGCTTTCCTAAATTAATTATTTTTAATTGTTCTTGAAACATAGCAATAAGCACTGTGCATTGTATAGTCTGGCAATCTCTGAAAAATACATTGGCCACTTCTTTCTCTAAAAGGACCAACTTTAAAATCTCCCCTTTGGATGCAGCGCTTCTGATTATGAAAATAAGTTTCTATTAAGATGCAAATGCATTACCTTTTTACCCGGAGGAACTAGGTTTTGATTTGCTTTGACAAGGTGCGAAAGAGCTTTCTTTATGTTCTTTTCTTTCATGCTCTGCAGTACAGCAGATGGAAGAAAAGTCTCCAGTCCCCATTCTTTTCTGCAATATAAGGCATACCTTTAATTTCACATTCCTATGGCAAGTAGCTGATGGAATGGTATTCTGAAGCCAAAGTTACCTGGTGAAGCCCTTTGGTGGCAAATGCAGGTTGTTTTCCTGTACACAGAAGACACTATTCCATACAAAAATATAAATTAAATTGTAGAAGAACAAATCTGCCCCATGAAGCAGATTATTCATAGAATTTCAGCAACTATTCTTTTTTGTCTTTTGCTCTTAAGTATCAAATAATGGTTGTATCAGGAATACAACATGAAAATGAATTGCTGATTCACACACACAGCCATCTATAGGGGTGAATACTGTAGTAGGAGTGAATAAAGAGAATGCAGGAGAGGCTGCAGATGATGGCTCTTTATATAGGAAGTTTCAACCATGCTTCCAACTGTGTGCTTGTATACCCATGAAATTAGGGGTGTGATGATGCTAAAAATCAGCTAAGGGTGCAATCCTAACCTCCGAGGTAAGGGAACAAACATTTCCTTACTTTGAGGAGGCCTCTGTGAGTGACACCCAACTGCAGGATACAGCACACGGCCCATCGGCACCACTATGCCGGTGCTGGATATAAGGGGTTGTGATTGCACCCTAAATCACACAGAAAGTCTCTCACACCAATGGCTGTCCTTATGCAGATCAATTTCAAGTGGCCACTTATGTGGCTGGCTGTTTGTGCATCAATTGGAATTGTGCACTTTTTAAGTTATTAGGGAGCAATATTTTAGTCATGGACATACGGTTGTAAATTTTAGCTTTTACTGTAGCCATGCACTCTTGGACTGCTAATACAACTACGCAATTATGTATCCAATGCTGTATGCACTGAGAAAAAATTCAGCTGAAACAGCATGTGTACTAACATACAATCAATCCCCACTACCTGCAAGACTTACATTCCTGCAAACACCAGCAGGTTGCAAATTTGTGGGTTTGGAACCATTGGTCCGACGGGTTCAGTGCGGTTTGGTACGAGGGATTTAGGATGGTGGGAGGTGACTTACCTGCTACCCGCATTGAAAGTGCTCAGTGCTGATCATGGGTGCCATTGTGAATGTCCCTGCTACACACAGGAACTTCCTGAATGCAGCAGGGACATTCAAAATGGCGTCCATGATTGGCATGGAATGCTTTTCCCAGCCCCCTCAACGTGCTCCACGCTAATCACAGGTGCCCTTTTGAATGTCCTTGCTGCATTCAGGAGGGACATTCTAAAGAAGCATCTGTGATTGGCACAGAGTGCTTTGAAGGGACCGGGAAAATCCTCAGAGGCTTTTCCTGTCCAAAGCGCACCGAGGCAATCGGAGGGCTGTTTGTCCCTGCTGCCTCTGGAAGGTCTCTGCTGGCAAGCAGAGACTTTCCAGAGGCAGCAGGAATCATGGTTAGTGAAACCCACCTCGTGAATGGCGAAGTGTGGTCTCAATGTTGCTCCTCGCAGAAAAACGAATACCACAGATACCCTGGTGGCGAATTTGCGTATGCTGCAGATTGGTCGTAATTACATGTAGTATGTATGATTACATAGTCTACAGTAATGCAATAGGTTTGATTTCCAACATGGATATTATAGTTCTGTCAAAATGGACATGTATCCTGGACCCTTCCTATCTATGATTCTCTTACATATAATTTATGTTACATAAAAAAGCATATCACTGCCCAATCCTATCCTGTGCGGGAACAGGCAGGCAAACTGGCCTGTGCTGTATCCAGCACAGGATAGGAGGTGGCTGCTGCACAACCTGGAGTAAGGGGATTTATTTCCCTTTAACCTGTGCCATGTGGCACCCACCCCAATGGGGAAACACAGATCAGTGCCAGTGAAATCAATGGTGCAGATACAAGCAAGCTGGTGCCAGGACAAGCTGCTCAGGAGCAGGGTTAGGATATGACTTAGGTTGCTCAGACCAGTCCCACCCCTCTACGGGGCCCAGTCGGCATATCGGTTCGCGCCCCAGTCCTGAAACGTCCCATTGTGCCCTTCTTCCATCCTCCCCTGGTCAGGCAAACTTACCTCCTCCACAATGGGATCCAGCACTGGGAGACTGGTGCAAGTCCTTGCACAGGCCGGCCCACCTCACATGGAGGCGCAAACATGCCTTACAGCACATTTGCAACATTCCTGGGCCCAGCGTAAGGGACTTACACCAACCAAGTGCACCATTAGTAACATGCTCTTAGCCTTTTGCTAAGTACTTGCTAAGTACTGAGTACTTGTGTACAAAGGCTGAAAACAGTATCAATGAAACAAGGCAAGCTTTTCCTCAGCCAGTGCAGATAGCCCATTTACTGAGGAAGTGAAATTGACAAACACCTAGAAGAAACCCATTCTTAGTTTCCCCCCTACAGAGAAAATTCCTCTCCGGATTTATGCTTGACAGTTTCACCATTGCTCTATGTATGGTTACAGAAATACTATGTTAGAATATTCTAGGCACACAGCCTGAATTTGTTTGTTCCCACAGTCTAGTTCGCTGTATCAGTGTGACAATATATAATTATACTGACACGAGACACAAGAGACTTTCTTTTAATGTTGCTGTTGTCTCAACAGTACCTTACTAATGGCTAGTCAGCACATTGTCAGCTACATAAAAGCTGGTTGAAGTAGCTACTATACTGTAACAGACCAATCCTAACCAACTTTCCAGTGCTTATGCAGCTGCAATACAAACTTGAGGAGGCCTCTGTGACTGCCCCTTCACTGCAGGAGGAAGCATCTAACCCATTGGCACAGCAGCATAAGCACTGGAAAGTTAGTTAGGGTAGGGCTCTGAAGGCGCACTCCTAACCCACTTTCCAGCACCAACATAAGGGCAATGCAACTTATGGGTAAGGGAACAAACATTGCCATACCTCGAGGAGTCTTCCGTGACTGCCCCCCCCAACTGCAGGATGCAGTACATGCCCCACTGGCACAGCTATGCCAGTGCTGGAAAGTGGGTTAGGATTGCACCCTAAATTTACCATCTAACCTGTCTTGGCATACGGCACAAAGGTGTCTCACTGGTGACATGGAGTATCTAAGGGCCACTCCCCAGCATTGTATCATGTAGTAGACTAACCTTTAGATACCTAGCAGGAAGTCAGATGACCTCACTTCATGCCACTGCTCCTGGATGTCTGCCAACCCTGGAAACAAATTATGTGTCTGAAACATTTAGATGTGGGTAGAGCCTGGGACATGAGACTAATAAATAACTGATGGTATATAGTATGCAAAATCAAATAAAATTGTAGTGTAAGTACAAATGCTGTAGCGGTATAATGGTAAACCTAATGTACAATGTAATCATAAGCACATTTCCTAGGGCATAAGCCCCAATGGGATTTACTTCAAAGTAATTATGCTTAGAACTGCATAGTGAATGTACTAATGAAAAAGGATAGCCTGGCTTTGTAAAATAATTATACTATTCTCTAGGTAAGAATAGTACACAGATGGATAACTGTAACATATACTAAATAACCCAAAATAGAATACTTTCATTTTACCCATCAGCCACAATCTAGTAAAACTGCACTCTGCATGTAAGGAATGCTTGCCAGCTACTGAAACTATGAAACCTCCATCTGACCACAGAGCTTGGTCTTCATAACTAGAAATGGGAGCCTTATTTACACATGATATTCTAGTTCACACTACAAGGTCTTTCCTAAAACAATTACTGAAAGTCAGCGCAGGAAAAAAAAATGGTGTGCATGCTCTAGAGATACTTTCTATTTTGAGGAATTTAACAATTAGTTTTGATGAAAACAGGTTTTCCTAATGGAAAACTCATGTGTGACTCTAGTTTGCACACGGATAGTGTGCACATGTGTTGCTGGATTGTGGACGTAAAACAGATTCCTTCACTTCAACATATTTTTGTTTATTAATTAATTAATAGTAATTGTCTATTTGTGGGTAGAAGGCAATGGTGATTTGAACTGCAAAGGTAAGTTAAATGTCAAATGAGTGATGCTGGTGCAGTAGTTCCAGTGATGCTTTAAGATGTAAGTTACTGCTGCCTCACGTTGACTTAGGAGAGACCCATCCCAAAGGGCATAAACACATGGTTTAACTACCCAACCTCTTTGCATTATGGTCAAGGTTCTTACAGGGGCTTTGCCGAATAAACCACTTAAAATATTAGCCTTTTGCCGATCTTTTGCAACAGGGTCCATTTCAGAGAAAAATTTGACTTGCAGATCAACAGAACGATGCCATTCTGAAACATGCATTCAATACTTACTCAATATATTTCAGAGAGATTTTCTGAGTATGTTTCGTTGTCACAGTTGCTATGTACATTTGTAATGCAGCCAGTCGCAAGGCAATATCATATTTGAGCTCAGGTCCAAACTTCTCTTGAACCACATCATTACAGCTCTGCCAAAGAACCAGCAGAGGGAGCATTAGACTCAAAAATCTCTGATTTTAAACAGAAACGCAGCATTATCAGTTGCCTTTTTAGACAAATTACTCTCTCAACCAAACCTACTTGATAAGCTTGTTATGATGAGGAGGAGGAGGGGCAGGTATATCGTCCTGAAGAGCAGAATAAAGTAATCTCAACCCATGCCTGTATTTCAAGACTGCGATCATGCAAACCAGTATGTCATTTCTACTATCATTTGCACCACAGCAAAAAAGTTTTCAAAGTGCTTTGCCCCGTTACATGTTAATTATGAAAAAACTTTTTTTTAAATAAACGAAGGTTTGCGTGAAGAAGCCCTGCTCAAAATTTCTACATTTATGCGAATGTAACTTACTTGTACATATAGATACTCAAAGGCAACTGCATCTCTTCGTAAAAGGTCAATGGGATCCTTTGGGACAAAACTGATTCTGAAGAGACATCTCATTTTATGGGAGCTTGGCCTCTGGGTCACCTAGAACAGAACACGCATATCAGAACTTAGCTTTCCTGGTCTTCGGCAGCACACAACCCTGGAGATGACTGGATGGCTTCTCTGAAGCCAACAAAACTGCAAGGAAGGATCAATCATAAAACACAAGTGACCAGTCACACCCCTCCTAATCTCTGAACCCAGCATTTCTCAAACTGTGAGTCACAATTAAAGGCTCAGCTGAGCTATGACTTTCATCATAACAATGTCTGTGGTCAATGAGAGCTTTAATTATTAAAATATCCTTTTTTAAGATCCATAAGTACAATAAAAAAAAACTACACACCAACCAACAACAAAAATTCAAAGTCTCGAATTTCTCTCTAGTCCTTCCTTTGATTTTCTGCTGTTACCATTGACAACATCAATGCTGATCAATGATCCTGAAGGATCCTGATCCACCATTCTGGTGTCTCAGGGCTCAATCCTAAACAGTGCGCACCGGCATTCTGCTGGTACACACTGTCACAAACGTGCCATAAGGCATGTCTGCAGCCTTCAGTACCGGTGCTAGTTCAGCTGGGCTAGCTCTGGTAGACTGCTGTTGCTCTGCTGCTCCGCGGTTGCACGGACTGCCAAGTGGGGCATGGGGGGAAGGCATTCTGGAGTGGGGAGAGGTGGGCGGAATGTGGGGAGGGGGCGGAATAAGGCACGCCAGGGAGGGAGCAGGGCAGGAAGAAGGTGGGACCAGGGGAGCTTTGTTCCACCAGATCCTGACCCTCCATGTTGGGCCAGCCGAACATAGAGGCTCTTGATTCTATGCCAATCCTTGGGTCGCCATATAATTGAGTAGCCCTATTCTGGGGCTATTCACCTTACCCAGGGAAGGGGACAAAAGTTCCCTTCTCCTGAGGATCCACCAGCGCTGCCCAGGTACCGCTCAGAATGCTGCAGCAGCCATTTTCAGTGCCTGGGTGCCAGGCGCCAGGCAGACCAGGACTGGGCTGCCCTGTGGCGCTGAGACACAAATTACTTCCCAAATTTTTCAGATGAAACAAAAGGCCTCTGCACAGTAGTGAGAAACTTAAACAGGAAGTCCTTTCAAGCAGAAAATGTTGTAGACAAGTGGATGCCATCTATTATGAAACAAAAAAGCTTAGATGGTTTCTTATCAGTGGAAGGACTGCATGTTTACACAACGAGCATGTTGTGATAGCTAAGGACGATTGTTTACCTCTACGAAGCATTCAGCCTTAGAATCAACTAGCTAATTTCCCCAACACTGTACAAATTTTGTACCTTTTTTTTTATCAAGGCTTCTTTATGGAATGAGATTTTGTCAAGAAATAATGGAGAAAATTTCCTTGTGAGTAACAATGAATAAAAGTTTGAAGAAAAACCCCAGTGATTCAGGGCCCAATCCTATCCAGCTTTCCAGTACCAGTGCAGCTGCAATGCAGCCCCAAGGCCAGGGGAAAAACATTCCCTTACCTTCTGGAGGCCTCCAAAACTACCCTCCCACCATGTGATGGAGCACACACCCCATTGGCATGGCTACACCAGGGCTGAAAAGTTGGATAGAATTTGGTCCTCAATTAGTTTTTGGCTAGGTCCTGTTATCTCCAATCAAGACATTACATTAAGTGCTGGAGTCATTTAGAAAGGTTTCAGCAATCCACCATCTAAATAACTAAAGGGCTTTTCTGTCAGTAAGGAAATAAGCACAGACAGAGGGCATATTCCAAAAGTAATATTATGTGTAAAGGAAAAACAAAACCATAAAAGGAGAAATAGGTATTCACCTCTGATGACCTATTTTTATATTTTATATATATAAAGTATCATCATGATTGAACTTCTACATTTAACTAATGCAAAACAAAATACCAAAATCAATGCTTAATATAACGGGTTTCAACTTCATTAGCAAGAAAATGAAACATGGTATTCAAGGGTATCATTCATCCAAACAGAGGTGCCATTTTGCAATTATTAATACCACACAGGAATTTTTCCAATTTGCAACACACCAATAACCTTTAACGGAAGCTTGCTGCTGCATGCTTCCAACGACATGGCTCGGTCATGTCGTGAGAATGGATGATAGCCGGATCCCAAAGGATCTCCTCTATGGAGAACTCGTGCAAGGAAAGAACCCTACAGGTAGACCACAGCTGCGATACAAGGACATCTGCAAGAGGGATCTGAAGGCCCTCAACAAGTGGGAAACCCTGGCCTCTGAGCGACCTGTTTGGAGGCAGGCTGTGCAGCATGGCCTTTCCCAGTTTGAAGAGACACTTGGCCAACAGTCTGAGGCTAAGAGGCAAAGAAGGAAGGCCCATAGCCAGGGAGACAGACCAGGGACAGACTGCACTTGCTCCCGGTGTGGAAGGGATTGTCACTCCCGGATTGGCCTTTTCAGCCACACTAGACGCTGTGCCAGAACCACCTTTCAGAGCGCGATACCATAGTCTTTTGAGACTGAAGATTGCCAACAACTAGCTGCTGCTGCTCTTTATGCCCCAGTTGTTCCTAGACCCTGTTGTTTGTTCTGGTCTTCTGTTAGTTGTGAGACAACAGTAAAACCAGCATTCGAGAGAAGGGTGTGAGTGATGGGATCTGGAAAGGAACGGGGCAAGAGGTGCAGCTGTGGCAACCTTGCCTGCTGCATTGTTTCTGTTAAAGGTACCAAGGTTGTCTGGGTTACAAAGAGGCAACTCTACAGACAAAGCATATGCTTAAAACTCACTGAAACAAATCCTGCTTCAAGGCACTGTGCTTAACTTTGGCTGAAACATGCCCAGATTAGTTTGTTAAAACAGGCTTGTCAATCTAGTCTCTTAAACAATAAAGTCTCACTTCATCTTGTTCATTACACAGTGCAATCCTATGCACGTGTATTCAGGGGAAAGACCAACTGCATTCAATAAGGCTTACTCCCAGGAAAGTGCACATAGGATTGCAGCCAATGCTCTTTCTTCTCTAGCAAGCTCCTTTCGATCCACAACTTCTCTCTTTGTGAGTCTGACTAAGTAGTACTTGATGAAATCAAGAGCAGCCTGAGCAGATCTGCTGCCTGAATTGAAGCAGATCCACCACCCCTGCTAGTATGCAACCCCTTAAAAAAACTATCGCCACATTAGTACGTGTGCATCCCACCACTGCTGTTGCTGCTGAGGCCACTTCCCCCTTGTTCACCAGAAGCAGTCAGGTCCACTAGGAGAAGGGGCTGAGGCGCAGTAATCTGGAGCCCTCCTCCCCCTTACCATCAGCTCTGCTGTTACCTTACTCCTACCAGTCCTGTTCAAAAGCAGGATGGGTGAAACATGCTGAGTACTCCCAGCATGCTCCACTGACCCAGTTTGTTTTAACAAGGCTGGGTGGAACAAGAGGGAGGAGGGAGTGCCTGAAGCTGAAGGTAAGGAAGAGGAGGCGAGTACTGTCTCCTTCTGGTTGACCTAGCCTTTTAACTTGGCCTGCAAGAAGGAGGTGGAGCTGAGCAATGCTGTTCTAAAGTGAGCGATCAGAACAAGATTACCCTTTTGTTGCTGCTGCTTGTAGCTCTGCCACTGCAATCACTTTGCAGCGGTGCTACTGGAGGAAGTGGTAGGCTGCTGCTGCCCTTATCTTCCCACTCACCGCAAGCTAGAAGAGAATCAGAAGGCGGACAAGTGCCTTGATGGGCAGAAGGCCAGAGGGAGATGGCAAATATACATCGTGCAGGGTGGCCTTTCTCAGTTCACTTGCCCTCCTACAACTTGCCAGTCCAACTGGCTGCTTCAGTCACATCTAGGCTGGCCTGCAGTGAGTTTTTTAAATGGTTAGTCCTTCCCGACACAAGTAACAGAGAAAATAATGATTCCAGTGACAGAAGAATTAGACCACAGCCAAGTGCTTCTAAGAATCCCACAGGGTCTCCAAGAATGGTCTAATAAATAAAGTCACCCTGCACTGTTTTCTCCATCACCATTCATCATTGTAGAAATGGATATACTATTACTGAAACAATCAGGCAAGAGGAATAGTTCGAATAGGTTCAAGGGAACCAATTCAACACTACTGGAAATATGGGCAACTGGGGAAGACAGGAAATAGTCAACAGATCCCTTACAAAGGTGTAAATTGTTTTTAATTTTATCTCAAAGATAACATAATAGCTTTTACTGTAGGGTGGAACTTCAGGTTATCAGAGATGCAAGAAAACCATTTCTCCTCTTCACCTGTAATTATGTCATTACAGAGAATGCATGGTGTGTTCTTGTTGCACTGTGAAAATCCCTTCTCCCACTCTGCTTCACTGGATGGAGAGGAATGGGGGGGGGCAGCGAAATGTGGCTGCTTCATGTGTTCTTACTACATGTTACGAAGGAGAAAAGGAG
Organism: Tiliqua scincoides; assembly: GCF_035046505.1. Taxonomy (NCBI): domain Eukaryota; kingdom Metazoa; phylum Chordata; class Lepidosauria; order Squamata; family Scincidae; genus Tiliqua; species Tiliqua scincoides. The sequence continues at coordinate 80,818,688 of NC_089823.1, forward strand.
GAGGTGTGAGGTTGCTATTTTGGCAGCAGCCACACTTCTTCTGTAACATGTAGTTTTATTAGCACTGTAACTCATAATCATGGACAAATGCTGGTGCTTGTCCCAGTTAAGGAAAATATCAAGCTATCATACTGCACTACAGTGGGATGACAGGAGCGCCTGCCCCAAACGCAACCCGGAAAAAGGCACAATACGGCAAAAGATAGCATTTAGAGGTAAAGAATGGTTTCATTATGTTTTTCTCCCCAGTCTGGAACAGTTGAGTGACCAGCCTGTAATATTAATCGACTTTTAAAAATCCCTCTTCTGCTCACAAGATCATTGCTGAGTGAGTCACACTGATGAATTAAAGTCAAATTAGATGATTCATTAAACATGAATTAAACTTTTTAAACAAAATTAAACTTCTGTGCTTCTTTTTTGCTTATAAACTAGCAATGGGATGCAGGAGGCTGACCCTAGCGCTGCATTGTTTTCTCACTGAAAATCCTGCGCCCCCCCCCCGGTAACTGTTAATAGCTGAGGGCTCCAGAGGGCTCAGGTGGGGCCAAGTCTGGCTCCGCGTGAGTCTGGGTAACCCGTGTTGAATCAGATGCAGATGCACAGATGCAGAATCTGTGGATATGGAGGCCCCACCTATATTTATATGATGATTTTTATTTTTGCACAGCAAAAAAATTAAGTAAGTAAGTAAGTAAATAAATAAGAAATAAAAATAACACATGTTGCTAACAAATTTATTTATTTATTTGATTGGTTTGTTCCCTGCCTTTCTCTCTGAAGAGTATCCAAGGCCCTTAAAAATAACAAGCTAGTTAGAAATAACAAGCGACCCACAATAAAATGTGGCATCTACTCAAAAGGTCGGCAGTGAATCAAGAACCTCCTTGCTGAGTGGCAGCCTGACATGGAGGGTCTGGATCCGATGGAGCTTCGCCAAGCGGCGGAGCCCTAGTGGCTAGCCAGCGCTAGCCCAGTGTTGGCTAGCACTGGGCTACCACCAGTGCTCGCTTGGTGCTAGGGCCCACAAACGTGCCTTATGGCATGTTTGCGACAGTGCACGCCAGCAGTAAGTTGGCGTGCACTGTTCACAATTGGGCCCTCAATCACTCTGTTCGCAGTAATAAAATACTACTGGCACTACTATTACAGCTACAGCTGATGCAAAATAATTTCAAAAGGTATTCAACCAATGTTAAATGTACACCAGGACTGACTCTAGAAAGTCACATTTATCTAAATAACTGCAGGGTGAAATATATCTCTTTGGTATTATACATTATAATACAAACCTGAGTTAGAGTCTCCTGTTCATGTAGCAAGAGAAGTTTGGTTGCAGACCCTTCGGATTTCTGCTCCAGCATCAGGGAAAAGTGTTCAATACACTTAATGGACAGCTTTTCCTGAAGTGTTAAAATGACATCCTATAAAACAGAAATTTTTTTTAAAATCCAGAAAAGACTAAAAACCAGGACCTAAGACTTGGTTTACTGTCACTCTGCAACTTAAATATTCACATGAGTGCAAAGTGGAAGTAAATACCAGTTGTGAATTTTTGTACTTTCCCAGGATGGTCATATGCTGAACATTTTTTAAAATAAAAAAAAATGGATGTAGGATTTTTTTTAGAACTGAAAATTCTACAAACCACAAACAACTTATTTGGCATCCAGTTACTCTGACTGGACATCTGTATGTGTGTGTTGTGGAACTCATGTTCAAAGAAGAATATAAGGGTGTATTCCGGGAAATGAGTTGTGGCACATTTGCACCTCCTCAGGAGTTGGCTCACGGAGATGCACCGACACATGGAGGCTGAATCCAGCCACCGTGGGAGCAACCTTGCCAAGGCAGTAAAGGTAGGTGGGGAGGAGGTGGGAGGGAAGCGTTCCTGGGCGGGGGGAGGATGGGCGGTCCTGGGGGCAGGCGGGCGGACAGGCAGCAAGAGGCGGGGCTGGGATCCAGCAGTTATGCCAGATGCCAACCCCCGTTCCCGGGGTGAACAGAGCAGCTTCAAGTCGCTCCACTCTCCTCAAACTTGCAGCACCTCAAGAGGTTGTGCAAGTCCGAGGAGACCCACAAGGGCCAGTGGTCCTTACCCAGAGGTAAGGGGGAAAGTTTCCCTTTGCCCCTGGCTGAGCCGCTTATGGCCACTATCCTTAGCTGGATACAGTGCAAGCCTCTTGGCTTGCCTGTTCCAGCACAGGATACAATTGTGCCCTAAATCAAATACATTTGGGTGGAGGGAATTCAGGGTGGAGGGAATTAACAGCCCCATCTTTCACTGCCCTAGCACTGGTGCTGCAACTGCAACTGCAACTGCAGCACCAGTGCTGGCTGTCACAAACATGCCATAAGGAACATTTGTGCCACCCAGAGAGTACCAGCAGGGAGACCTGTGCTGCCCCATCAATGCTGCAGAGGGAGCCCTGGCTGTTGCCGGAGCACAGGTAATTGCTGAGCGGTATTAGAGCTTGGGGAGGGTGGTGGGAGGGCATTAGAGGGACGTTCCTGGGTGGAGAGAGGGTGGAATGGGGGAGGGACAGGCCCAGAAGGGGGATGGGACTGGCAGTGATCTCCTCCACCGAATCCTATGCCCCACTTTGGGCTCAGAAGCCCGACACAGGGCATCTTGAGTCTGCATCAGTGAAATGGCTGACACAAACTTGAGAAGCCCTATTTGAGTAAGCTGGGACTTATGTCCCCTTTCCCTGAGAAGTCCTTGAGTAGCCAAAAGGGGCTTCTTGATTCTGCACCCACTATTGAGTGGGCGCAAAGTAATGGATAATTTTATGTCAACATGAATGAGATCTGGAAAAGCAAAGATATGTCCTTAAATAGAAAAGGCACACTAGTTACAGCAATAGCTTCCCTATAATGATTTATGGGTGTGAAAGCTGGATAATAAGAATAGCTGACCGAATAAGAATTGATGCTTTTGATTTGTGATGCTGGTGAAAATTGTTACTTATACTATGGACAGTCAGAGTAACCAACAGAGAAGATATGGACCGTATAAAACCAGATACATCATTAGAAGCCAAAATTGCAAGACTGCATCTGATTTACTTTGGCCTTGTCATGTGTGCAAACTCACTAGAGAAGTCAATGATGTTAGAAATTGTTAGTGGAACAAGATGAAGGGGCAGGCAAAGAATGCACTGTCTTGATACCATCAAAACTGATACAAAGATGAACGTTCAACATTTGAAAGAAGCTGTGCTTGACAGGCATAGAAAGATATAAAGTTGTCAAGAGTCTGATACGACTGAATGGATTAAACAACAACAACTTATGTCCCCTTCCGCACCTTAATTCCTCATCTTGCACCATAGTAATTTGCTCCAGAATCTTCCAGTCTTTTGAACCATCTCTTCCCCTTGCTGTTTCCTATTCTCACTCCCAAAATTTAGTCCCTTGCTTTCAGTGGGCCTAAGACATAACTGTAGTTAGTTTGGGGCCATTGTGGGAACAAGTGGGCAGCCTGCAAAGTAAGTAGTTTCCATGTATTGTAATATTCTCAAAAGTGAAGGGAAAAAAGGGCTTCTCCTAATATTAAAATAAATTATGCTTCTGGTGTCCAGCATATTGTTATAGATCAGGGGTGCCCAAACCCCGGCTCTAGGGCCACATGCGGCCCTCGAGGCTTCTCAATGCAACCCTCAGGGAGTCCCCAGTCTCCAATGAGCCTCTGACCCTCCAGAGATTTGTTGGAGCCTGCACTGGCCCAACGCAACTGCTCTCAGTGTGAGAGCGACTGTTTGACCTCTTGCAGGAGCTGTGGGATGAGGGCTCCCTCCACTGCTTGCTGTTTCACATCTGTGATGCAGTAGCAGCAGCAAAGGAAAGGCCAGCCTTGCTTTGTGCAAGGCCTTTTATAGGCCTTGAGCTATTGCAAGACCTTCATTCATTCATATAAGTTCATCTTTAATATATTCATTGATGTAAACTTATGCAAATTTATTCAAATTTTAAATGTAAACTAATTCTTTTTTCCCCCCCGGCCCTGGATACAGTGTCAGAGAGATGATATGGCCCTCCAGCCAAAAACTTTGGACACCCCTGCTATAGATGCTTCCACCTTCAGCAAGATACACAGTAAAACATTACTTTGAAACTACTAACTTTTGCTTCTAAAGAACAGCCTACCTATATCTATCCAAGTTTCACTTCAGAAGACATGATTTGGGTCAGATATAAGGCAAGAGGTGACCAGAGAGAGAGGGGCCTTTCTTGGAGGTGGCACTCTGGCTTTGGTCTTCTGTTCCTAGGGGGTTTTCCTGGGACGTTTTCATCTGATATTGTTTCAGAACTAGGTGAAACCTTTTTCATTTTCCTAGGACTCAACTCTTTCAGGTGGAAAACTTATTCCAACTTTTATTTAACTCTGGCTTATACACTCTGTTGATCAACTGTGCTTTATTGTTTTTATTCTACATTGTGAACTGCCCCTGGAAGATTGAAGAAATGGGTTTTAAATTAACTAAATTAATCATAATCATAAACCAAAATGGTTTCTTTTCCTAAAATTCATTTTTTCAATCTTTTCTATCAGTCTCCAACTTCAAATAAGTGTGATTGTTTCTTAAGTAACAATTAAATATCAATTTGCCAGAATGCAGTTCTGATTTAATTCAGTATTACTCATCCATCCCTAAAGGCTGTTTTATTTTCTGTCTCTCTCTGACGGGTATCTAGACTATTATAAGCCCTTGGCAATTATTTTTGTTTCAGTGAGTTCAGAATTAGAGATGGACACACTGTGAACTGTTAACTAATATAATTATGCCAGTCTGCAAATCACTTTGATGCTGCAATCTTATTCCAAGAATATGCCAGTCAGGGGCTGCTGTGCTGGCCTAGAGTGTTGCAAACATGCTATAAAGCACATTTGTAACTACTCAAGAGCTAGCAGCACCAGCGGAAAGAGCTGTGTTGGCCAACCAGCACTGCCTCTTGACCGATGGCTGCTAGCAGAGTACTCTGCCAAGGGCAGAGGGAGGGTGCCAAAGGGACAGAGCAGAGGTGGGAAAGGGCATTTTGGGTAGGGGTGGAATGGGGGAGGAATTGGCACATATTGGCAGAGGGAGGCCTCCGCCATATCCTGTCCTCCCTCCGAGGCCTAAAAGCCCTACACAGAACTGCTTGCATTTGCACCAGTAATTTAGCTGGCACAAATCTGAGTAGCCTGATTGGGCAGGCTGGAGTATTACTCAAAGTAAGGGGGAAAGTATCTCCTTACCTCAAGGAGACTTCCAGCCTGCTCCTTAATTGCTCTGGGTACAGCATAGGCTGTGTGGCCTAGCTATGCCAGGAGATGCATTTTACAGAAATGATGGAAGGTACAAAATTCAATTTGCCATTAGCAAGCCCCGAACACACACGTTGCTCATGTTGCTGGACATCTTGCAAGATATTTAGATCGTGACCAATATCTTCATGCTAGTTTTGGCTGACTTCTGGCAGCACATCAGAAGTTCTTAGTGCGGTTAGGTAATTTTAATTAAGTTGCGAACATTAAAATGATCACCCTTATTTTTCATTCACTAACACCACATTATATTTTATGAGCATTAAAAATAGTTCAAACTTTATTAGGTTCTCAATGCACACTCTGCAAAAACGGCCATAAGAGAACCTTACGGTACAGGTTTGGATATGCAGGTGAGCGTTTGAGTACGAACATTTTCAATAGCCTTGCTCGTAAAGTAGTTTTATTAGAGAGGACTCAGATAGTCTTGATTATTCTTATAAGTCTTAAGAACATATGCAAATGATACTGGGCAATGACCCTACCTTTATCGAAGTGCTGCAATCAAAGCGAAAAGATTTGGTTTGCCCATTTTCAAGATACACCTTCAGAACATTTGGCATGAAAAGAAGTGAATTATCCTTAACTGTTTCCTGTTAAAGAGTAAAAACTGTGATTAGTCCTAATGTTACATGGCTTACATGTAATGTTAATGTTACATGGCTTACAAGCTTGCGCCAGCTTGGGAGTGTTGCAAGCGTGCGGCATGGAGGGCTTCCCCAGGCCTCCCAATGCCTTATAAGGCATTAAAAACATCACTTCCCGTTTCATGGAGAAATAGGAAGTTGCGCTTTTTAGTTGCTCAGTCTGAGCCCAGCAGAGGTTGCAAATGGATGGACATGGCTTCTGCTGGGTTCAGAGGAAGCTCTGGAGGTGAGGGGAGCTATGGAGGGGTCACGCGGGGGTGGTGGACTTGATCCACAGATAAATGAATCCGCAGATATGGGATCCACAGATACGGGGACCACCCTATACTCTCAAATTTGAGATGCAGCATATTTTTATTAGCAGCTGGGATTCCTTCACCAATAGTATTTTCTATACAATGTCACACTGTAGGAATTTTTTTTTTGGGGGGGGGGATATTAATGGAAACTATTCATGGAATAAAAAGGACTGAGCAGGAAAACAATCCATTTGCAACTTGTATACCCCCTTTTGCCTTTCTGTGAGAATCCCTTCTTTGCTACACTCAATAGACTGAATCCTGACCTGAATGGCCTACCGGTGTGGCCCAGCATGGCAATAATTATATTCCACTCCTTTTAGAAAATTATACATAGAAATCAACAACTGAGAGCAACCACTGCGGGAATTAGTTTATGGAAAGGACAAGAAAGGGAGAAAAGTAAATAATACACTACTGGCTAATGGGGGTTTGTTCTTTCCAGGAAGGAGCAAACGCTGATTTTTGAAACTGAAATGCTAGGAAAACCGATACAAAACTAAAGCAACCCAGAGGTCCTTTAAAACAAAGCATTTATAGCTCCTATACTAAGTGATGAAATATTCATACTGAGATGTTGTTTATTTTACCAGGAATGAAAGATTTCACTGTGCCCTTGTTTTCTTGTTTTTTTTTTATATATATAAATAAAGGATCTGTTTCAATAATTTTTAAAAATGTGTTCAAAAACAGTAACTTTATTGTTGTATATTCTGCAGCACCTTACTCAGGGGAGGGCACCTTGGGGTTTGTGTGGAACCATGCCACATTCCTCCGCCCCCCTGAGGCCTTTTAGAAAAGTCAATAGACTTTTGTTAGCATTGATCCAACTATTGGGTTAATAACATGGTATAGTCCTCTCACATAACAATACCATCATGATTTCACCTGCTGGGGTGCTTGCTTAGAAAGGATTCTTTTGTTGAAATCAAGGTTGATGTGAAAAGCTTATATAATGGAGAGAAGGCTTTCAAAATCTCACTTTATGTGACAAATGTACACATCATGGTGGAGATTCACTCTGAAACATGTTAGTCATTTTACATGAAGAATTATTTCATTGAAACAAGCATTATTTTATAAATGTTGAATAACACAGATAAATGAGAGGAAGTTACCACACCAAAGACCATATCTTTAAACAAGTCCTTAGGATCATAGAAATCATAGTCCGTAGGATGACAGAAATGGCTGTATGGTTTTGCCATCAAAACCACACATTTTCTTCACATATCGAAGGCATAAATCCTAACTAACTTTCCAGCACTGACAGAGCTGTGCCAATGAGGCTTGTGCTGCACCCTGCAGTTGGCTGGCAGTCACAGAGGCCTCTTCAAGCTGCATTGCCTTTACCTCGGTGCTGGAAAGTTGGTTAGGATTGTGCCCAAAGTCACTTGATGGTATCCTTTATTCAAAGTTTTACAGAGTGACATTGAGCTATTTCCCTTTTTGCCTCTGGAAATAACAAAACAAAAAAAAACTTTGCACTTACTGAAACCTGGCCATTAATAATGACCTCTTCTGAGAATCGCACTTTGACAGGATTGGACTTCAATCTTGCTTTTTTTGCAGCACTGATAAATGCAGATTTAGGAGACTAGGAAGAGGAGGAAAAAGAAAGGATCATGTCATATGACAGAGATTTAACTCTCAGTCTCTTCTAAAGTTTTCCTAAACAATAATCATTGGCTGTCATTTGCCAAAAATATAACTGTTCTGCAGCATATGCTGTCAGCCGAATTACAGAAATAAGGACAAATCAGTTTTCTATAAGAGACATGGAATATACCACAAGTTGAAAAGATGCACAAGGGAACTGACATTCATTCAGACTACAAAACTGAAACAAGGTCCTGTGCTCTGTGTGTCAATGGATGTTCCTTATAATGATGCTATTTAAAATGGAAAATTGAGAGCATGAGAGGTCTCTCTCTCTCTCTCTCTCTCTCTCTCTCTCTCTCTCTCTCACACACACACACACACACTGCTTAAGCATATAAAATGCTCAGATAGCAGTTTCAAATTCTAAGATTTTCATTAAAAATGTGATAACTGGCAATTTCTTTTTATTAGATACAGCATTTACAATTATGCTGTTTACAAGTTTCCATGTTCCCAGCCTTTAGTTCCTATTTTTGGAAACCAGAACAAAATTTGTACTAATTTATTCCTTGCACTGATTCACAGAGTCCCTCATAACAAAATATACCCAAGCCTAAATTTACAGTAATTAGTTAAAAAAAAAAACACCTTAGTGAAAATGGAATATCTGCCCTGTAGTGATCTACCCTTTAATTAATTACTCTTATGTAATCTTAAATGAAAGCTCTTGCTTTTTACAGCTGAGGTAGATGAAAAGGGTCATAAATGAGAATGATGGTTGATAAAATCATTGAGAGTTGAAAGACATGTTACTGTCTACTCCAGTAATTATGTTTTCCTTTAAAAGATTTCTATACTGCCTTTCCAAGGCGGTTTACAACAAGATTAAAACATACACAGTGAAACATATATAAAAACAATACTTAAAACCACAGTGGCCTAAAAAACAGCAGATTACAAAAGCATCAAGCAAACAGCAGGTAAAAAAGATCAGCAGGCTCCCCCCCCCCCCATATCCTCAGCTGTCAAATTCCCTCCCTAACCTACCCATCAGCAAATGCTGTTTGAGATATTTAAAAGTTTCAATACCACAAAACCACGAATGTTCAGTGTATCACATGAATCTCCAGAATTTCATAACTCAGAATACTTCAAATAAATCAAATGAAGAAAGAATAAATACAAAATCAAAGAAAGAAAGCTGCTGTTCTAGCCACGACTGCACATGGATGGATACTTTTATGTACCCATTTAGTTATTGTCATGCATCAGCAACTGATACCCTCAGTAAGAAAAATCAGTACTACTTTCAATAGGTATAATTAAGCACAATCATGTGCACGTCTACTCAGAAGTAAGCCGATTGAGTTTAATGGGACTTATAGCCCAATCCTATTCAAAATGCTCCACTGGCAGAATGTGCATTCTGCTGGCAGAAGTGCCTAGGTCTAGGCACTAGGGGGGGAGAGTGTGTATGTGGCACCCAATCACCTCACTGCAATTTGGAGGAGGAAGAGAGAGTCATTCCCCATGAGTTCATTCAAAGATTGTGGCCTGATACAGGCCAATTAGAGTTAGGAGAAAGGATGGCTTGAGTGGCACGTCAAAGATACAAAAATCCTTAAGGTGGCACATGCCATAAAAAGGTTGACCACTGATACAGTGTAAGTGTACCCGTGTGTTGTAGTTCATGGCCTGACTGATTCTTTGTAACTAAAGCACTTTTATTTTTTCCCAATAAATAACCTAAGAGAAGACACTATTCTCAGTTAATGACCGTACACAGGAGGTTTTTATACTTCTGCAATGCATTTGTCAGGGAATGTAGACTACTTACATTGTCTCTAATATATAGTTTACAATCAGGCAGTGAACACTCCATTATTTTAAGCAGAAGGAATTAGGAAGCATTAACGGTTTTAGACCAAACAGCCTTCACTAAGCTAAGCTAACACTTCTGTGTCATTCATGACACCATATTTGGAGGCAACCTGCTTTTGACCCACCCTCCCTCTGTTACCATTTTATGTTCCCCTTCACAGCGGTAAAAACGTAAACCCCAACATTGTAAAATCAAATAAAGGAGGTTTTTTTATACTCTAAATCATTTCCTGGCAGAACAAATTGAAGTATCTTATACTGAGTCAGCCTAGAGCTAACTCAGCAATACTCACACTGACTGGCAGTAGGTCTCCAGGGTTTCAAGCAGGGATCTTTCCCCATCTTACCTGAAGTTATCAGAGATTGAACCTGACATTCTGTGTGGAAAGCATGTGCTGTGCCACTGAGCTACTGTTGCGCTGCCACCACTCTGCCTTAAAATACAAGTGATATTTGTCTACCTTATAAACTTAATAGTACATAAAACACAATAACTTACTAGGAAGCTGCATAATTGTGACTGATGTACAGAGCACAACTCAACTACAGTAGCATCATAGGAAAATCAAGACAGATGGGTTAAGTTCCTCATGCAAAACGAACAAGTTCAGTCCCTAATGACCCAAAAGCCCTTTTGACAGTACATCTAGACCATGCAACCACAACATCATAACAAGTTGCGCTACGTGCAATTCACATTGATACTGCAGTCTTTGGGCCAAATCCTATCCAATTTTCCAGTGCCAGTGCATCTGTGCCCATGAGGCATGCACTGCATCCTGTGGTGAGGAGGCAGTCACAGAGGCCTCCTCAAGGTATGGGAACATATGTTCCCTTACCTCAGGGATGCATTGCTGTTGCACCAGTGCTGGAAAGTTGGATAGGATTGGGCCCTTTGTGCCTAATTCTATCCCTTTATTTGCCTTCACAGTGATTTGAAAGACTATCCAACAATATCAGGGTCAGCCCAGCCATGAGGCCAGCTGAAAAAACTTGCTTCAAGAGGTGCACTGGGGAGGTAGCAAGCTGGTGGGCGTGTGTGCAAAGTGCCCCATGCCCACCTATGTACCACTTCTCCAGTCCACCTTGCTGCTCCAATGTGATGCTTCCCCAACCCCTTCTTAAGCTTTCTTCCTGGATAATGCATAAAAAGATGGGCAGGGGCAGGCTCATGTGCTCCACTGCCTTTGCTCCTCACTGGTTATACCTCAGAGTCCTCCCTGCCTAACCAGTTCAGCAGAAGCTGCAGCAGTGTTGCTGCAGGCGCAGGGGAGGGGGAGATGTTGGCATGTGCTGGTGATGGAATGGGTGTCAGGCAGAATTTGGCAGCACCTTGGGTGCCAGATCAGTTTGGGCTATCCCTGGATCTTATAAATCAAGAACGACTGTTACATACTTGAAGTATAAGAGATTTTAAATTAACAGTGAAAAAAACTGTATATATTTAGAAGATAAAGAGGGGTTTTTTTTACACCAAAGTCAGCATTGTGTAATTTCATCCTATTAAAATTCAGTGAGAATGAAACACTCCACTCAGTTATACAGGAAAAACGATTAACACAGAAATACAGGCCTTTAGAGCCTCACCTTTATTATTAAATGAACTTCATCATTACATAACAGTAAGTACATGAACTATGCTAAGTAATAGCCATAAATGACAATTCAGCTAATTACCGGAATACAAATCAACACACTGGAAAATAAAAAAGTTTAAATAATCAGATGAGTTTTCAAACTCTATCATGAAAACAGCAAAAAGGTTGCTTATATTTCCATAACAAATTTCACAGTCACTGGTTTTTATTTTGTGTCTCCCCAACACATTTTTCCCCCCTTCATAGTGCTGCTATCAGAGCCAACTTTTTGGAACATGGAACAAAGGCTAGGTGAAGTCTACTCAGTGCCTGGCTCCTGATAGGGTTGGACTCTGGGGAAAATATTAAATCTGGGCACCCCAATAGCATGCATCTGACTGACGACTGGTGGCAGCTTTGGCAACTCCTTTCTTCCCACAGTTCAGAGGGGAGGGGGAGGAGGAGTCTCCCGGGGTTGGTTGAAGAAACTCTGCAAGTCCCTTGTTCAAGGGACTCATGCTGTAGATTCTTCTTCTGTCCTCCTCAGGGAGGAAGGGATGGAAAAATAAGAAGAGGGGCTCAACACCCTGCATCTTTTCACTGCTCCCTCTATCTCACTATTCACTGAGGTGCTCCACTTTTCCCCCTGATTTCTTTCCTGCTCACTTTGACAATCTGGGGAGTGACAGGCTCCTTCTTCCTCCCGGGAGAAAGGGGCGGAAATACGCTGTCACTGCTCCCTCAACCTCTCCATCTACCTGCCTCCCTACTGCTTGAGAAAGCAGCCAAGTGGGCCAGGAGATGGAGAGATGGAGTAAGTGGTGTAGCTAAGGCATCTGCTGTTTGAGGTCAAATAAGATGTTGTAACCGCCCTCCTAGCCAAAATCAAATTTGATAGAAAGATAAATAAATAAACAAGTGTCCCCTGCATTTAACCAATTCAACAAGCACTGTGTAACACTGTGAGATACTGTGCTGGGGTGAAGAGGGACAGTTATTCTCCCCCTACTAAATATAAAAGGAGAACCATTTGAAAAAGTGTCTCTTTACCAGTTAACAGGGGTAACTGTATTATGATACATGGAAATGAGAGCTGACTCAAAACCTTATTGGTTCCATGCTGTACCATATGAGCGCCTCATTGGTTTTCGGAAAAATCAGTCTTACTAATCAGTTCTGAGTAAAGTAAATCCACTTTTTGTTCCATAAGGCAGTTGTATTTTCATTTTCTGGTTCATTGGCCATAACTTTTGATAGAATACACATATTTCAATACAGTTTCATTGCATTCTGCATTAAATTACATTTCCAGTGATATATAACATGATGGTATTATTCGTATATATCCCCTGAGCAACAGCACTTGCTAGAGTCCTTTTTCTTCTACCTCCAGCTCTGGCTGCCCTGGGCACAGTTTCCTCTCTGTGTCTGGGTCTTGTTTAAAATTTATTTACTTAATTTTTTTTAAACCTGCTGTTCTCCTGGTAGGGAACTCAAGGCTGTAGGGCACTCAAGGTGGCTTGGTATATTGGATTCCCAGCATGCTCTGCTGTTTTAGATCATTTTAAAGAGGTTGCAGGTAGAGATAAGAGGCTTTGCCCAGGGCAGCTGAAGCTGGAAGTAAGAGGAAGGAATGAGAGGCTCCACATGGCTTGGCACTGCTTCCCTTTCCCCTAGTCACCATTTGGAAAGCAGTGATCTGCTTCCCCACCCCTTTACCTTTCTCCTTTCTCACATGGTCCCTTTAAGTCAGTGGTTCCCAAACCTTTTTGGGTCACCACCCCCTTAGTACCATAAACTAATTCCCAGTACACCAACCCTACAAAAAGCATTATTCAGAATAGCAGTTTGTACAATTTACTAATTGCACAATCCTAACAATGCCTTATGCCAGTACAGGCCCCCTGCACCAGTTCATCACAAATGTGCCAAAAAGTAGATACTCTCAACCATAGTACCTGAAATTTCTGCCAAGTAATCAAGCTCCAATTATCACTTCGCCTTATCTCTGGGTCAATCAGAGGGCAAAGCCTTTCAACTCTGAGCAGTTTTGTTTCTCAAGGGCAGACAGGTGCCAGGTTTCTCAAGCAGGAGGCAGGCACAGCTCCTTAGAAGCAATTTGTTAACCTTTTATTCTCCTTCCTTCTGCTGCAGCCTGGTTCTGCTTTGCAAATGCTTGCAAAGCAGGTCTGTTTTTTGAAACACCAGGATGGGAATCCTCCTTTCCATCTGAAGCAGGCTACAATTCAATGCATCCTTACTTAAGAATAACACCCAAGGAAAGCAGTGGATCTACTTCTGAGTAAAAAGGGTTGCAAATATCTCATCTATCTGCTGTGAATTGAACTGCACATTCCCAGTTATGTGTTTTGGGTTGTATGTTGTACGTAGAGCTTCTGGCTTAACACACCAGACACCTTAAAGGTGGATTTGATTCATGGTTCTCCTGCAGTGGTCCCCAACCTTTTTCACTTGCATATCCCTTGGCAGCCTATTTCCATAAATTGTACCCTTCATATTAGCAAAATGTTTGTAATTAATAATACAAGCCCTCATCTCCTCTCTATGAAAGCCCAGGCTTCATATCAGAGTGTTTTCTCTTTTTATCTGTTTGAAGAACAGAAGACTCTGCCTTTGCACTGTTTTGCACCAGAAGTGTGCTGAGAAATTATGGGTGATTGATCACTTTCCACATTATGTTTCAGCTTTTTTACTGTGCTGGTTCTCAATCACTGGTTCATACATGAATTGATGACCAAAAACTAGTGGGGCTTTCACAGCCAACTAGCTACCTCCCTCCCTGTCTTGCTGGTCCCTGCAAGGCATTCCTGTCTTGCAAGGCATTCTGGAGCATGAACTGCTTTTTTCTACCATTATTCCATTCTTTTTCAAGTACCCCTAAAGGTCCCGTTGAGTGTCCCTGGGACTACATGAATACCAGGTTGGGAACCACTGTTTTACTGGTATGTTGTTTACAGTGCACATACTCTCATAGTGCTTACAAAAAGGTGATGAAGACCAGAATTTAAAAAGAATAAAAATGTATCTTATGATCTTTTACTATGTTTTTAATAAATTAGAGACTACAGTTCTTAGGTAACAATTAGTGGTGGGTTATTTTTTCAGGATCTGGCCTCGAGTAAAATCAGACAAAACTTAGACACCCCCTAAGACTTATCCGAGGGTCATAGAAAATTCCGTTATTGTTGGCTCAAAACCTGCCCTCGACTTATCTGTGGGATCGACTTATAGGCAAGTGTCTGCGGTGCATTTGTGTTGGCATGTGAACTGGCTGCACTGGCACAACAATGTGGGTGGCCTGCTAGCCTAAGATCCCGTCCTTGCGCTGGCCAAGGAAGGAGATTTGTGGGTGGCACAAAGGGCGGGAGAGGGAAAGGGTATTCTGGGATGGGAGCTTTTCTGGATGGGGAGGGCAGAACTGGGAAGGATTGGAACCAGGAGGGGGTGGGATCAGCACAAACAGTGCATGCAATATCCTAACCCCTACTCCTGGTCCTGGCAGGTTTACATAGTATAAAGCTTGATGTGTGCCTGCTAAATAGCTGGAGCAGATCCGAGCAGCTCCATAGGTAGCTCCTTTCTCTGCCTCTCTGGCTTCTTAGCACTCTGTTAGGTAATCTGAACCCCCATTCTGGGAACCATTCTGGGAACTTTCCTCTGCATGAGGAAAGAGCAAGATAAGGGGAGCAAGATTCTGCCACTGTACACGCCCTCCAAACCCCTGGAAGACGGTTATCTAGCTCCCTAACACCTCACTTTGTTCCTTCCTTGTGTGGATCTTTTCAACAAAACAAGAAGTGTGAGATACACTGGGAGCTCCCACAATTCAGCTCCTACAATTCGTTTTGTTGAAAAGACCCATGTGAGGAATGAGTTAAATGAGGAAATAGACAGCTTGATGGGGGGGGGGCACATGGCAGCAACAGGGCCTTGGGTGGCTGATCACTTGATCACCTGACCAACACAATGAAAGAACCATCATAGAAGAGCACTGTTGGAAAATAAATGGAGGAATTCTGAAGAGAGGCAGATCTGCAAGCAGAACTAGCTGAGAAGCAGAAGGAACTGCAATAGGTGACGGGGAAGACAGCGACCAAGCCATCCCTTTGATCTCATCCTAGCTCCCTAACCTGCTGCCTTGAGCAAATCCTTGGAGAGACCCCCCCTCCCTTTCTTACTGTGCATCTGCTGGCAGATCTTATAGCAAACAGAGACCACAGTACAGTCATGCTAATTTTCCTAGCAGTGTCTCTGGATATCTGGATGCAATGAGCACTGTACTTCCTGAAGACTGCTTGGGGGTATATTAAAATATGTTCCAACAATAATACAGTATCACCAGGTAATCATAAAACCACAGAAAACATCACAAGCTGATATTAGTTTGTATGATTTTGCGTAATTTATTGTCTGCAGCTTGTTTATCTATATAAGTGTTGAGTTCTACAATAAAAGAATTCCTTGTGAATGAATAAAGGTGATCCATTGCAAGGCACTTAACAGAAGAAAGTGCTGCTGCTTATGCTGCTCCCTCACAGCATGAAACCTTGTGAGAATTTAATAGCTTTCCTAAAAGAGACTTTATCAGGTCAGCTATTGAAATTCATTCCAGAAGCCTGAATGCACAGTACAATGAATAACTGATCTAATTGAAAATATGCCCCAGCCTAATAAAATACCTCTTGCAATGATAACTCATTTACAAAACAAAAATGTTTTCAACTGATAATCAAACAAACTTCCCAGAGAGCAAAACTTCAAACTGCTTCAAACGATTAAGCTCTTAAATCCATTCCTTATCAGTACAGATGACATTCAAATTAACCTGAAAAAGATTTATTAGATTGACAGGAAGTACAAAAGAAGCCTGTTTGGTTGGGGTTGTAATTAAACTGAGAATGAATGAGTTTAAGCAAACAAATAGGGAAGACACTGAGTGAATTATGTTCTGTGGAGTAGTCCTTCTATATTAATTTCACCTCGGTTGTTGTAGTGGTGTTTGTAACAAAGCACACACATGTTATACAATTTATTCTACCCATTGGCTGCCTAAAACTTCCTCAGGAAATAATTGGACAAAAGATGCATATACATTTTAAATGGCCTTGTGATGGAAAACATGGAAGAAACTGAATCTGTGGTGATCTCCAATTTGAACATATACATTAGAGTCAGAAAAAAAAATTGGTACAGCTATTGGTTGAAGTTGGAACATTTACTCACAAAGACCCTACCCAATTCTGTGCCCTAAGGTCATGTACTTATCATTCTGATTTGGGATACCAAGCCAAACTCCTCTTTTTATCATGGAAGGCAGAGTTGCTCACCCTCTAAACCAGACCTGAATTCTATAGGAATCCGTATTGATTTCTAGGTACTGCTGACACGTAGAGAAAAGAATCCTGGAGATTTTAACAGGGTACCCTTGGTTTAATGATATTATGCTGAAGAAAAAAAGAAATCTCCAGGAACAACTTCCATCAGAGTTGGCACCCCTAAGTGGGGAGTGGGGAGTAAGTCCTGCCAATCTCATTTGAAAGGGGGTGAAGGACAAACCAAGATATCTCAGTAAGAAGATACTTCCTTTCCCTGGGACACCTGAATTTTGATTTCCCTTCCTGCCTGGCTACCATAAAGCAGAACCTTGGAAGAATGCGAGGATCCACAATTGCTTGTACCAAATGTACAACATACATTTCAGCCAACGGGAATACTCCACACAAAAAAGAATTGAAACAGATACTGACAAACACAACACTACAAATTGCTGGATTTTGATATTGATTAGGTCAGGGGTCTCCGAAACCTGGCCTGTGGGCCACATCTGACCCTCCAGAGGATTTTATACAGCCCGCTGAGCTAAAAATAGCTCAAAAGTTGAACCTCTGGGTGTCCAAGCATGGGTATATACACCCATTCACTAGAGGTGCTGAATGTAATGCAATGTAATGAAAAGAAATTATCCCATTACATTGTATTATATTTAGCATCTCTAGTGGCTGAATGAGATATATACAGATACTGGCAAACCTGGAATATAAATATAAATTAAAGTTCATGTCTATGTTAAACTTATACAGAGCAGAAACTAAGACAAAAAATAGTCTATGATTAGTGTTGTAGGTTGCTTGGTGCTTTTTCAAAATCCATTCCCCCTCTCTTCCAGCGCAAGTAAATTTTGCCCTCTGCTCTCCTCCTCCTTCCACCCCTATGTTACGTGAAAATCCCCTTTTTCCTTTTAGTTGTGATTTTCTCTCTGTCTGGTTATGTTACTATGGACTAAAACATCATGCAGGCCAAACTTCTCCCAGCACACTTTTCCAAAACTCTGGTCAAGTCACAAGCTCATGGTTACAAAATCCACCTCCCTATGATTCACATATTATAGGAAGAAGTCTGGCATAGTAAATCATTGTTTAAGTGTCTCCTACATTACTGTATTCATTGTATTGTTTTAACCCAATCACTGCTTAAGTACTGTATGCAAACCTGAACTGCCTTCTGTGTGTTGCTGACTCATTGTATTGTTTAAGTTCCCCCAGCTAGGAAGCCAGCCATTAGACCCCATTGAATTTTGCTGATAAGGGACATCCTGATCTTGTCAATGTTTCCCCCGCTGTGTGGCAGTAAACAAGCTACCATCCAGCTCAGCTCTGTCGCAAAACCCTTTTTAAGAGAGGGCTTCCTGCCACATGTCTCTTTCTCTGGCTTCCCCTCCAAGGACCAACACAACTGAGAGGGTCCTCCACACAGGACTCCCACCCATCCAACTGCTCTGCAGGACAGGTAACTATTTTGCACCTGGAACTCTTTCCCTTCTTCCCCCCCTTTTTTCTCCCCTTCTCTCCCCATCTTTAGTCAGCAACTGGGTTTGGCAGACCAGGGACCCCTAAAATCCTTCCCTACAACCTTTCCTGTTTCTCATTTCCTCGGATGCACCAAATACTCTCCACACGCAACCACCATGAAAGCTAGGTACACCTGATTCAAGTATTAGGACCAAGAAACCTATACTTATCATTTTTCCATGTGCATTATGTTTACCTTTGTGCTTCTGTAATAAAACTATAACCTTTTATTAAAAGTTATCTTTCTCTCAGTCTCCTCTTTAAGCTCAAAGGGAATTTCTCTGCATTACACCGTCTTGTTATCCAGCCTGCGATCCTAAGGTTCCAATAAGGACAGTATAATAATTCCCCTAAACAAAACAGCCCTTTTGGTAACACCTACCCACATACTGTATTCAATCAAACTCTCAGCAAATTGGTCCAGTATTTATTTATTCATTCATTTTCCTTTGACACTGCCAGATATACAATACAGACCTCATGCTGAAAAGTTTGGAGACCCTGGATTAGGTAACTTAGCACAGCTGATGAATATGAGCACTGGAAATGCCAAGAGGCTACACCTGAATGCCCAAGTAGCTAGTTTGGTTTGTGTATGCTAATATACTTTGCTTTTCACACAAACAGTTCATTTTGAGTTCATGCCTAGGAACTGTTTCATCACTCTACATCTCAGTAGTATACGTGTGTAAGAAAAAATTGCTACCCAATCAGAGGTAGCATGGCCTTAGGCCAAGAAATAAAATTTATAACATCCACCTCTCTGATTGCATTTAGCAATATGAATGATTCTCCAAGCCGCATACGGTTTCACTGCAGGCTATACGTTTTTTGTTCCCATATTATTAAATCCATTAATGGAATGAGCTGCTGTATTTCTTAATAATACAATGTGGAATTAACTTACTGAAACCAAGATATTACATACTGTGAGTTTAATTCTGAAGCCATACTAACTTACATAAGTGTTCCATTTCCCCCTCCATTTTAGTTATTGATTCAGCTGTTTGGTTTAATGGAAACAAAAGAAGCAAGTTCATAATAAAACGAAGACTTAAGGAGTCAAATTGCTCTAGGTTTGCACAATAATTTGGCATATTCATGATTTCTTACTGTTTCTTTAGCCGCAGGATAAAGATACAGGGCAGCCTTAATTTTCAGCTTATGATGGAAGTTCTGGGGCACCATGATACCCAGCCTGAGAAGCCCTGCCACTGGATCTCCAGGACTGCGCTACTGCTGGGGAAAGGAGGGTTTTTTCTTCTACTTACCTGCAGCCAGTGGTGCAGTCCTAGGGGGTCCAGGGAGCCCTCTGCAGGGCTCTCCATGCCTGCAAAAGTCTAAAAACAAACAAACAAACAAACAAACAAACAAACAAACAAACAAAAAACCTGACACTTCTGGTTTCATATCGAAAACCAGAGGAGATCATTTTTTTTCTTTTTTCTTTTGTAGGCATGGGGAGCCCTGCGGAGCACTTCCTGGACTCCCCAGGACTGCAGTGCTGGCTGCAGGTAAGTAAAAAAAAAACCCCTTCCTATCCCTGGGGTCGTGCTGCTGCCTTCTTCCCTTCCCCACAACAATTTACCTCAGGTCTCAAACTCCCAACATGACAAATGACCAGAGCGGACATGACAAAATTCTTACTAATGACATCACTTTCTGCTTAATGACATCGTTTCTGCTCCTCAGCAGGCACCGGGAATGCTATTCAGCCTGTTGTATGAAACAAGTTTGACACCCCTGTTCTAAAGTAAGGCTGGCCAAGCACGAAAGACATACTTCACCCACTTAGGAGAATTCTACATAATCAACTTTGAGATCTCACAGCTGGATTTTTTTCCCATCATTTATTCATACAGCACTGAAAGTTACACTTTTCTTCCAGAAAATAAATAAAAATGCCTTACTAAATATACACATAAAATGTCAGTAACATGCATAATGTAAATAAGGATAAAGGGGAAAAGAGAAAACAGAATATTCATATTCTGTGATATGTAGAAGTGGACCAGTTTTGGATGTGGCTCTCGATCTACCAGTCACTTCCTTAGCTGCCATCTCTGGTCTTGTTCAGTTTGGGCAAATCTCTTAGAGCCTCGTTTTATTTTTAAATGAGACCAAAATAGCTAGAAAACGAACTTGATGCATAACCAGGCTTTCCCAGAACAGTTTTTCAAGTTCTCAGAGGGTTGAAGTATGTTCGACTTTAACTGCACATGTTGATCTTGGGGTTTTACTTGTGTATGAATGTGCATGCGTGTGTGTGTGTGTGTGTGTGTGTGTGTGTGTGTGTGTGTGTGTGTGTGTGTGTGAAAATCACCTGCAGTAAGGCATGCAAAGTGATTCAGAATTGCCATGGCTCTAATCTAGTGTAATGTCCTCCACCGTGGCTCTAATCCAGATAATGCACCTCCTATGTACACTGTTTACAAAGCAAAAGCAAAACTGTAAGGTAAACACAGAAACTATTGTGTGTTTTGATACAGGACTGTATTTTGTACTCTGTTGTATGAATGGTAAAGTCTTCAAAGTTGGTCATAGGTTTGCTCCTTCTTGATACAAGAGTGCTGTACAAAATGGCATGCCACAAAAATCTAGCCATTTTAAATCTATCAAAAAAGGAATATAATGAAGGTGTTACACAACATATAATGATGGAGATACAGAAACCAAAACCCTGCAAAAAAAACCCAAATGAAGCAAAGATTGCCTCAAAAGCTTGTGAAATGTCTTGGACCACAACTCAGCATCCTGTTCTGTCCTCAAAAAATACTCCTCATGGGTGTAGGAAAAGAAGCATATTTATTCAAATTACCCTCACATTGTTCCATTTCTGTCTGTACTTCTATATAATCATCACATTTATCTTCAAAGACACAGCTCCTACTTCACTTGTGCTTTTGGTTATGCAGATGAGAGAGAGAGAGAGAGAGAGAGAATAGGCAGACAAAAGCTGTAAATGTTGCTAGGAAACTAATTCCAAAAAACATGATAACTACTTACAGGGTAAGGCTGAACAACAGTAAGGAGGATTGATTCTTTGCAGCTCCTGTAAAGAAAGAAGATGAGAGTAAAGATTCATATTTTTACACTCCAAAGATAACAAGTTTTCCTTTTATCTGAAGGGAACTGGGATCTTACAACAGCAAGCTCATCACAATAAGGCAACAGACCTTCAGTTGATTTTTGAGGGACTGCTTGGAAATGGAATGAAAGTATTTCATTCTCAGAGTTGATTCAGGAAGCACTGCCCTCAGTGCAATTGGCGTTGCTTGACATGGGGGATGTCATCATGCCACTTGGCAATACAGCACTGTGACACTATCATATTAGATGGGAATCCATTGTGTAATTAAATCCAGGCAGAAGATGCAGCAATTATTAGGAAATAATGGTGCCAAAACAGCAGCGCCAGAAAGAGAAAAACGCAGCAGTGAACAGGGATAAAGAAAGGGGAGCATTTGAGTATCTTATGTGTTTTGGGGGAACTATTTCAGACCCATTCTGAGAGCGGTTTTTTGAGCCCCCAAACTGAAACAGCTGCAACACTAGATGACAGTGAGAAAACATGAATAACATCAAACGTAATACCAACATTAAAGATTCTTTTGTTGCATTAAAGCAGTCTGCTATTATCTTACTATGTGCAGTAGTTCCATATGTCTTTAAACTGATGTGTCAGCTGGTGTTTTCGAAATGCAACATATAAACAGGGAAAGACATAAAGATGATTGACAAGGGCTGTTCATTCATTAAACCATTTCTGCCCAATGCTGCGTATACACAACAGGGATCAAATATGTATACCTGTGGGCTGGGCAGAAATGGGTTAAACTGTACCCAAACATGAGTGTGTACCTTGGTACAGTTATTCATTCACTCAATTCAGTGCAGGTACAATCTGTATACACTGTACACAGACGGTTTCTCTGTAAAAGATGAAACCAGGTATACTCTTTCACTGTGTCCTCGTGCACTGACAGAAGTACCTGGATATATACATTATGTATCTAGGCATTGCTGCATCAAGTGTGGAGTGCCGTAGGAAAATGTGTTTACATGACCAAGCTAACAGCCCCATCCTAATTCCCCGTGTGGTAATGCAGCAGTGCCAAATCAGCGCCCAATCCTGGGCTCGACGTCCCGGCTTATTGCCAGCGTACACTGTCACAAACGTGCCATAAGACATGTCTGTGAGGCCTAATGCCAGGCAAGCACCTGTGCTAGCCCAGCACTGGCTGGCACTGGGCTAGTGCCAGGCGGGTGCCCAGCCTCCACCGCTCAGCAGTCGCACGGACTGCTAAGCTGTGGAAAGGAAAATGGGAGCGGGGGGAGGTGGGGAGGAGGCGTTCCAGGGAGGGAAGAGGTGGGCGGTGGGCAGGGAGGAGACATGATGGGCAGGCAGGAAGCGGGGAGAGGGTGGGTAGGAGGCATGCCAGAGAGAGGGAGTGGGGAGGGATGCAGGCGAGACCGGTAGAGCTCTGCTTGTGTGGGGCTTGGCGCCTGACATTAACACTCTTACTTCACCACCAAACTTTTTATCAGCAGTGAATCAAATAACCCCTTTGCGGAACTACTTCCCTTACCCGGGAGAAGGGGATGAAAGTCTTCTCCTGAGGTGCTGCCCATGGTGCACAGGATGCGGCGGTAGCCGTTTTCAGTGCAGCCATGAGCCACGGGAGCTCAGAACTGGGCTGTCAGTTTCCACTTTATCCTATGGGGGAGTTTCACCATGTTGAGGCCTCCTGAGGGCAAGGGAATATTTGTTCCCTTGCCCTGAGATAAACCCCAGCAACCACTATGAGTTCAACTTGCACCTGTGCCAGTTCAACAGCTGGCACAAGTCAACACGGAGCCATGCAGGCAGATCAGGCCTGGGGAGGGAGTTAGGATTTGGCAGGCACTGCCACCAATTCTGCTCCCTTCCATGCCCAATCCACCCTCCTCTGCCCCATCTCCTCCCTGTTCCGTCCACCCCTCCTTTACTTCTTCCCAACTCCTGCGCAGCTGTACCTGCTCCAGCAGGAAGGCCTGATCTGTCCTCACGTGGACTCTGCCATTCGCCACTTGCAGTGGTGGCTAGGCCACATGTGCCTGAAGTATCATGTTTCTGACAGTTGCAAAATGTGTTTTGCAGGCAAAACACATGTTCAGCTGGCATAACATGCCCATAGAATTGGGCCGTAAGTAAAATTTTAATTTTCAATCTTGGATTACACCAGGGCAGAGCCAACAAATCTGTTACAATTCTCCTTTGGCCATAAGTAAGAATATTTTAGAAAAAGCACAGCCACTTGATATATTAATAACAACAACAACAACAACAACAACAACTTTATTTTTTACCCCGACTTTCTCCCCAAAAGGACTCAAGGTGGCTTACAACAAGTTAAAACAGATTAAAAACATAATTTAAAACAAATAAAAACATATTAACTGGCCCATCTCATCCCAGCAGTGTCTGTTTTAGTGGCTGTCTTCTGGTATTCTTTTTGCATCTTTTAGATTGTGAGCCCTTTTGGGACAGGGAGCCATTTAGTTATTTGATTTTTCTCTGTAAACCGCTTTGTGAACTTTTAGTTGAAAAGCGGTATACAAATATTGTTAATAATTAATAATAATAATATTAACACATATCATAAAAATAGCAGTCAGATAAAAAATAGTCAGTTAAAAAGAGCATAGAGCAGCAGCAAATCATAAAAGAATCAGGCCTGTAAAAAATATTAAAAGATGTTAAAAAGATGTTAAAAAGGCCAAGAACTCAGAAGTCTTGTTTAAACAGAAGCGTCTTCAGGCCTCACCGAAAAGTCTCAAGAGAGAGAGCCATTCTTAAGTCAAGGGGAAGGGAGTTCCATAGCGTTGGTGCCACTACTGAGAAGGCCCTATTTCTTGCTGCCGCCCCACGTACCTCCCTAGGCGGTGGCACTTGCAAAAAGGCCTAAGAGGACGAGTCGGATTGTACGGCAGTAGGCGATCTCTAAGATACCCTGGCCCAGAGCAGTATAGGACTTTAAAGGTCAAAATCAGCACCTTGAATTGGGCCCGGAAACGAATGGGCAGCCAATGCAGCCGCTGGAGAAGCGGACTGACAGGGTCAAACCGCCTACCTCCAGTAACCACACGGGCTGCCGCATTCTGCACTAGTTGCAGTTTTCGAACCGTCTTCAAGGGCAGCCCCACATAGAGCGTGTTACAGTAATCTAACCTCGATGTCACCGAGGCATGGATCACCGTGGCCAGGTCTGCACGATCCAAGTACGGCTGCAGCTGGCGCACCCGAAGCTGAGCGAAGTTCCCCCCTAGCCACAGCCGCCACCTGGGAATCCAATAGCAGTTGCGAGTCCTGGTGGACCCCCAAGCTGCGGACCTGCTCCTTCAGGGGGAGTGCAACCCCATTCAGCGCAAGCCGATAGTCCAGCACCTGCATCGAGGATTTCCGAACCAGGAGAGCCTCTGTCTTATTCGGATTTAATTTCAGCTTGTTAGCCCCCACCCAATAATGAGTTCAAAGATGCTGATTAATAAGTGTCCGAAATTTCAAACCTGGAAATTTACAAAATACAAGCAGATTGCAACAACTTCAATTGAAATAATCAAAGCTTTTGCCAAGAACACTTTCATATTAGCGAGTGTCTCAGAAGCACACGCAGATTTATTTGCTGTGCAAATCCCCACAAAGCCAATATTTGTTTTATTACATTGCTGGGCTGTTTTTCTTTTTTCCGTTGGGGAAAGGTTAGTGACCAGTTGATTGTGATAAAACTTGATTTTCTGTAGGCTCTCCTAATTTCCAATGCAATTAATTGTCTGCTTCTGAGATTTATTGCCTGGTTGAGTGAAGTGCAAGTAATTTGCATGGCAGTGCTGCTCAGCAGGAAAAACAAAATAAATCACCAACATAGCATTAGCCTGAATGAATGCAAACCCCTAAAGAATTTATTCATGAAATTCAACAGGAAAGTCCTGGTAAGTGGCTCCAATTTGCAACTTATGCTATGAGTCTTAAAACTCTATTGATCTCTGCATCTCTGTCACTCTGTGAAAAATAAGGAGTGAGAAAACCATTCCAGTACAGTAACATTGCTACCTCTTCTGCAACCCAGAGTGGTAACTCATGGCAACACCCTTGAGTGCACAGACATGGAAGCATTTGGTGATGATGTGATGATGTTCCTGAAAATTACTTCCGGGTTGTGAGCGGCTGACGAAACCACTTGGCTCCTAGCTGAGCTGAGTGTCTTCATTGTGTCATCATGAGCATAGCACTCCTAACTGTGCCAAGTGTGCTTTCTTTGTGTTGCAAAATTTTGCTACTGTCCCCTTCCTTTCATTTTGGAGGTTCAACAACAGCCTCCAAAGAAGGAGGAGGAAGCAAGTGGCAGGCAGATTGGGAAGCTGCTGGATGAGAGATCACAGCAGCAGCCATCTTGGCTGGGCTTCATGTGGCACCCTTTTCAAAATGGTGCCCCGGGTGGCCCTCTCCCACTAGTAATGCCTCTGTTCAAGTGGTAGTTCATCCTATGGGCACTGCCTCTTCTCTACTGTCATTGCGTTCCCACCACAGGAATGCTACCAAAGCTGTGCCATGACTCTCTCTCTGCACATCTTAGACACTGTAAGGGAAACAAGATACAAATTCTTCCTCCCTAACTATAGACAGAACAAAAAGGATACAAGCTACAGAGAAAGCACACATCTATTTGGTGGATGGGTATCCAGAAGTTGACAACTGCTGAAGTAACAGCCAGGATGAAAACATGATACTCAGAAGGATGGTGGCATAAGCATGGAAATCATGCGTACGCAGAGAAGAGCTGCATGTGCATCATGTTTTTGCTGAGTGGTTTTTGCACAGTCTTTTCTGCAAATCAAGAACAATTCCAAGACATTTCATAAACTACAAAAGAATAAAGTTCTCTTCAGGCTTAAATAATGTCTTTTCTGCGGTGGTCTATATAATTTGAGGTACATGTGAGACCACTTTGACCCAGCTAGATTAAGGAAAACCAATTATAACATCAGGTCTCAGGGTGATCAGCTAACCATACAATTGTGACAGATTACTGTGGGCAGTTCAGGCTCTCATGAATAGACAGTAGATCTCAAAAGCAGGAAATACCATATAGTTAGGTGTCATCGTTTTCAGCATCAGCAACCAAAGCTATCCCCAGCATCTTCTGAAGCCACGAAAAACCATGTCATGATACACTGCACCAGCTGAAATTCCCCCCTTTACAAAACTATTTCAAACACAGGCACCCATGCTGAAAGGTTGGCCATCCCTGACTGACTGAGGTTTGAATTATATTTAAACATGAATTATTTATTTCACCATGGTATTTCATAACCTCGCCTTTCATACTCGCCTATAAGGCAAGAAATTTCTACCAATAAATCAAGCGTAGATTGTGGGTCACTCAGGGCTGCTCAGGTTGTCACAGCAGCCAGGAAAAGCTCGGAGGAGCTTTAAAAGTGCCTGAAGACAGTCTGTGAAGAGCCTGAGGAACATTTTGAGCGATTGCAGACAGCTTACAAACACGCAGCTTAGTTTACATTTGTTGGAGCTTCATTGTAGAGTCTTCTGAATATGCTCATTAACTCCAAATCCAGAAGTGCCTCTTAAAACGACAGTGCATAGTATGAAAAGTTGTCTAGCAGCAATGGAAGTAGGGTGTTGTGCTGAGGTTAACTGTTTACATTGCTTTACATTGATGCTGCATTTGTTTTGGAAGGTTTTCACAAGTGCAAATGCCTTTCTGCAGTTTCAAACCTCAATTTTTTTTTTTAAGCAATTCAATGCAGTGTTCAGTTCTGTTGCTTTAAGGGGGAGAAGGGCACACAGTACTACATAAGCACCTTGTTAATGTCTTCAAAAACAGATTCTTTCCCCCTTTCAGTTAGACTCCAGGGCAAGTTCCTCTTGTTCCTCTTCCTCACAAGCACTATTCCCTAAGTTTTCCCCCCAATTTATCTGAGGGTTGTGAAACATTCCATCATTTTTGGCTGAAAACCACGACTTATCTGTGAGATTGCCTTAAAGGCAAGCATCTACATTAAATCTTCCTTTGCTGATGTTTTCATAGCAGGTACTAACTAGGTGTGCCTCTCAATCATACAGGCAGTATTTCACACATTTTGTGCATTCTTGAACAATGCAAAGCTGGAGGTTCAACAAAAGAAACAATGACCTAGCATAGATAATTATAGTTGTAGCGAACGTCCTCTTTGTCTAGCCAACAAAGAATTGTACAACCAGATTGTATTTATTCCTTAAAAAATAAAATCAGGATAATACAAAACTGCTACAAGAATGTTGAAAGACAATGAGAATTTCACTGTCACCGACTTGACCTCTGTAGTTCATTCCATTCTAACAGTATTTGGCAGTACCACCAGGTAATTATCATGCAAGAAATGGAGGATATAAAGGTGAGGAGAAGGATCAACTTACAGAACATTAAAAAGGTCAAAACAGTATTCCTAAGTATTATCTGTCAGATTACATCAAGCATGATCATTTTATTATGGAATTTGTCATTGACTTTGTCTATGAACTTGGAAGTGTAAGGTTTCCATACTTTCTGTTCATTCAGTGTAGCAGAAGAAATGAACGAAATGTTGAAGATAATGTTCTTGCAGTGAGATGAACCAAGAAATAGCTGACCCTGTATCAAATTTTGATGACAAAGAACGTATGAGATGTGAGTGAGGCAAGATGACCTAACTGCACAGGGGACACTGATGAAATTTACTAGGGGATGTGATGCACACTCGTAAGCATGCCATGGGACAAAAATTCAATCTCATAAAAGGCAAAAGAGAAGAGGGGAGAGAAATTTCTGGAACTACAAAATGAAACTTTAAGGCAGTGAATTTCAGCCTTTTTCATCTCATGGCACACTGACAAGGTGCTAAGATTGTCAAGGCACACCATCAGATTTTTTGACAATTGTCAAGGCACACCATGCTGTTGGTGGGGGGATCACACACACACAATGGCCCAACTAATAAATGATCCTCTCCCAAACTCCCGCAGCACACCTGCAGACCATTCGTGGTACACCAATGTGCCATGGTGCACTACTTGAAAATGGTTGCTTTAAGGGATAGAAATTCAGATGGAGGAATGGAAAAGTCACTTTCAGAATGCAGATATTTTATAATATACTGAGCAAGAGACAAGGCCAAAGACAAAATCTAGGCCAATGACAAATAAAGGCCAAAGACAAACTCTCCAAAGACAATAAAATCTAGAAGTAAACCTCACTGGAGAACAATGATCAACATTTACTTTGAGGAGACAAATTCCTCACAAGTCCTTCACTGAAATGCACCCACACTTTATGTAAGTCTCCTCAAAAGCACAACACAAAATGAGTCAATGCTTTCGGGCATTATGTGAAAAGATAAGGGCAAGGCAAGAAATTATGTATCTAGAGATTATGGTAAAAGCCTGAATGTGTAATGAACCTCAGTCTGTTTCATGCTATTCATTCACTGACCTAGTTTTATTGAACTCCATGTTTCTCAGCAATCTCCATGTGGAGGGGGGAGAAGGAAAAAAAAAACAGCTAAAGGTGAAAAATATCTGAAAAACCCTGAGGCAAAGAAACAGATAACTGTAACTCTTTGTGCAAAGAAACTAATTTTGAAATGTTAAAATTTCACACACTATCATGGTAAATAACCAATTTCCTGGTGAACTAAAAGGAATGAAAGTCCATTGCTTTTCAGTTAAGGAAGCATTTATCCAGTATGATTAACCTGTTTGTTCAAAGTTCCTTTAGCTGCCTTGGCACTAAGGCCAGTGCTGAGGTTACAAAACAACTTCTCACACTTGGTCCATGGGGCAGGGCTTTTGGCCTTCACATATTTACCACTGAAAAACCACACTGCAGTCCAGATTCTGAACCATGTCCGCGCCTTCATTTTGGCTTCTGAATCATTCAAGAAATCAGTGGTGTAGCAGCAAATTCTGAAGTGCAGGAGCTTAGCCACACCCCACTAAGACTACACAATTAAAAAATCAACTTTAAATTACCTTACAAGAAGGCTTTCTTCTCCTGTCACTTATTCCTATTTTGAATCTAATTGCACTTCATTTAAAGATCCAACTAATTTCCTCCCAAACTCCTGAAGTGGGTTGTAATAGATGAAATCAAGTATCTAAAAGTTGAAAAATTGAATTAAAAAATATCCCAGATACCGATAAAAGGTATAATGGAGTGCTAGCCTCTGCATATTGGCTCAGAAGTCCTGGGTTCAAAAGGATTTACATTAAGGCTACAATCTTATGCCAATTTACTTGGAAGCAACATAAACCATAAACTACTTTCTCTCAGGCAGCCCTTGGGAAATAATACATACCCCTGGGCAAAGTTCTCAGTTTGCCACCTGGTGGTATTTCTGGAGCAAGGAGGAGCACTTTCCATAGCTACCATTTCGGAGTCACAAACCTCAATGCTGGCTGCAGCTGTTCAGTCAGGATAGTCACAACAGTGCTAAGCCAGAGAATGAGTGCACAGGGGTTAGGGTTCATGCATAGGGCAAACTGGCACTCCCAGTCCCAGCAGCATTACCTAACAGGCAGAACTGAAGTCCAGGATAGGTTCTGATCCCCTGGTGTCTGCAGGGGCAAGGGGAGGGGAAGAGACTATCAGTGTAACATTGTTACACTGGCCTTAAAACAGGCATAAGAGACCATCAGTACCATTTTACATTCATGCTGTCCTATACCAAAATCTACTACTAATACAGACAACCCTCTCCAAAAGCATGCCACATGTATCACAACATCTTCAGAGGGCTGGGAGTGCTTGAGGATCTGGCTTTACTCCTAGATGTCCAATTACATCCAAATGACGATGTACTAAACACTGTGCTCACGAAACAAACACAAGTGCAACATCACAGATACCAGCTCACTTTCTTCTCCTTTTGTTACCCTTTGTTACACTCCTCCCCTGGGGGCTGGGGATAAGAATAGGCCCTCAGTTTGGCTGTACTTGTCGTAAGAGGCGACTAAACAGCCACCGGGTAGATGGGACTTGTCAGCCTGGGAAGGCAGCTCATCTGAGAGAAGGAAAACTCTGATCCCAAACCTCCACTGCCTTGTGGCTACATCCAGTTATGGAAAAGGCTTCAGGAGTCAACCTCGAGGCAAAATCCGGAGCCGGAGTCCCTGAGGCAGTTCATGGCTGAACACAGTCACGTTCTGGCAACTCCTGCGACGCCGCTGGAACCAACTGTATTGGCTTCTGCCTTTCCATTGGACCATTTCAGCAACGTGGAGAGGGGGGATTTGCTGCATGGGTAACAGCCTATCCTCCATATCTACTTTACCCAGGCTTCGCGCACTGGAGAGGACACTCTGTTCCAGAACCACCATTCAGAGCGTGACACCATAGTCTTCTGAGACTGAAGGATGCCAACAAGGTGTTACCCTCTCAGTTCTCCCTGATATGCCACACACTTTAAAAATGATTCCCCGGGTGGTGATGTATTTCCCATATGATCATCAACTTTAACTTGAACATTATGTATCAGCACAGATGGAAATTTTTAAAAGTTAGTTGTCTAAGAAATCCATGTTTAAAAACCTGTTGCACTGATATTCAGATCCTACTGAATAGAACATTCCATTTCTTTAAATAATTCTGCAGCACATGTATCCATATGTGGGTTGGATCCATACATCAGTATTATTTATTTCAATCTTTTGTTTTACTCTGTTGTTCAACTTTCAGAGAGGCTTACATGAAAATCAACAACAATTTAAACAGTAAAAGGCACACTTGGTCTTTAAATTTTCCATTTAAAAAGTTGGACATGATGCTGCTGCCTCACTGGCTTACCCTCCTCCTGCTCACAGGGCACCTGTGACTTCCACTGGCCTCTGTGAGGGGCTAGTCCCAGCTGGAGGAGCAGCAGGTGGAGATGGGACAGGTGCCATTCTGACAAAGCTGGCCTTCCTAGCTTCTTCTCCTGCTTTCAGTTGGTCCTGCTAGTCTCTGTGAGGGAAGGAAGTGCCTAGTATTTTAGATATATATTTTTATAGTTAGAGATTTAGAACCAAGAAGGTAGTAGCATGATCATTAATGAGTTAAACCTTAGAACAATGGTCTTCAACCTTTTTTGTGCCATGTTCCAATAAATAAATAATGAGACTGGGGACACTCTGTCAGTCCTGCCCCCCTCCTGGGACCCTATCTGTCCACCCTCGCTGCTGCCCACTTCCCTCCCCCATTACACCTGCCCAGCACTGTTCACTGTAGCTATACTTATTGGAGAGAGCAGAAAAATATTACCATGAAGCCTGGCACTAGTGAGAGCTATTTTAGCAAAACTGCTTAGCAGGACTGGGACTTGAAGGGGTACACCAGATGCCACCCCTTTTACTTGGTGGTGCTCTAGTTCAGTGGTCTTCAACCTTTTCTGCTCCTATAAATTGCCGTGACCCCAGGAGTGAGGCATTGTGATCCCACTGGGATTACAACCCCAAGGTTGAAGAACACTACCTTAGAACTGGCAGGATGATAGGATGGAGCCAGACTCCACCCTTAGACTTTTCTTTCTTGTTCTTTTTAGTTTCTAGCTTAGTTGCATTCTCATCTTTAATAAAGAAGCATGTCTGTGGATTACAATAGACAGTAATGGCCCAATCCTATTAAGGGTCTATGGCAACAGATTGTGAGATGTGCTGCCATATCTCCCAGGCCTGTGTTATAAAAGCCATGCTGATGTTGTGTGTTGTGGGACCACCAGCACAAACCACTGAAGCTCAGTGAGCGCACCAGTAGCTAACCCATCCAGTGATGGAGCAGGTAAGGTGGCAGCAGCGGAGGTTTGGAGGAGGATCTGGGTGAGGAGTGGGCTCAATGGGGAGAGGGAGGGGGTGTGGGTCTGAGGAGATCTATTGGCAGACAGGCAGCTTATGGGGAGGAAAGGAAAAAAGATTTCCCCCAGGCTATCTAGCCACATCCCCACCATATCATGCAGTGTGCACTATGTCAGGGGCACTGAATCCTATGGGCTGGTGGGGGATAGAATTGGACCTATTCCTTCAGGAACAACTTGCCCTGCACAAAACTGGGTGATTCTACATCTACCAACTCTGTTAAGATTTTCTTTCAGAGCTGAGCATGTTGATAATTCCTGAATTAGATGTATAACAGAAGACAACAATGTCGAGAAGAGAGGTATTTACAACTGGGGAAAAACCTCTGCATTAGCCAATATCATCCTGCAGTGTGTGTTCAATTTGCTGTTGGTTCAGTCAATATTATTGATTAAAGTTCTTGCTTTTGAAAAGACACCTAGAAATTCAACACCAACCCAAATAGTAAAATATTTCTGATGGAATAGCAGTTTTGTTCTTTTTTCAGGTTATGATTGTTTCTGTGGTCCAAAGCAACTGCTGAGACACAACTTGAAGCAGTATAGATATTCAAAGAAGACATTTTAAGAACTAGCTTCCATGAGAATACAACATATTTAAATATCTCAGTAAAGGAATTTGGAATACTATATTTAGTCTCCAAAGTGTGAATCCTGAACAGAGAATAGCCAGATACTAAGCAGTCAGATACTGCTTGAAATTAAGAGTACCGAGTGTGTGGTAGAAAATTGCCCAAGGCGTGCATCCCTGTGCCAACAGATGAAGAGTTCATAATTAAAGAGTTCCTGTGCGGATTTGCACATATGGCCAAATACAGAGTGGTGAATTTACTCTTTGCTAAACCTAATTTATCTTTTTCCTTCTAAAAGTAAAGGCAATACTGTCATGTTCCTCTGCTTGTGGGCCTCCTGGAAGCTGTTGAAGACAGGGTACTAGGTTCGATGGTCATTTTGTTGACTTAGCAAGGCAATTGCTATGCTCTAACGACTCCATTATTATTTTAATATGGAACATATCTATTCTGATATGCAGCATACAGAGATGACCCTCTATTCATTCTAATTATGCATGCTACATTCAAAACCACAGCATTATTTTAATAAGGTTTCTCTTAAGTATAGTATAAGTATTTAGGCAGAGAAGCTATCCTGAAAGTTAGATCAAACTTTGCTTAAGTTCAGAGGCTTGAGGTCTTTTTTTTTATTCTCTGAGAATGATCTGTGGGAAGAGAAAACTCTTATTCTAGAACTGAGCATTGCAATTCATTGCAAGGTGATTTTGCTTCCAAAGGGCATATGCTGGCTTAAAGGAAGCAGAACAAAAACAGACTTATCAAAATACAATCAGATCACAGCATAATGGAAGTCTCCCCTTATCTCATAGATACCAAACCCAACTCTTTAAAGATTTATTGACTGTTTCACTATAAATGAACTCTTAAGAGTTGAATAGTTTGAAGCAGGGGTGTCAAACTAGTTTCATATAGTGGCTGAACAGCATTCATGGTGCCTGTTGAGGGCCAGAAATGACATCATTAAGCAGGAAGTGATGTCATTAAGCACCTGATGGCCAGAAATAAACACTTTGTTTTCATGTAGAAACTCATTTAGCTGCAAATCAGTAGACAAAATGTGCAAATCTGGATCATGTTTTCAAGATATGGGACAGCCCAATTATCATGTGGGCCACCCGCATTTCAGCTGCGCCACTTCTGCTGCGGTGTCACTTTGCAGCTTAGCATGGTCTGTGAAGTGACATCTTGGCAGAAGCTGAGAATGCTGCTAAAAGACAGAACTGCTGAAAGGGCAGACTGTGTGATAACTGGGCTATCCCAGCATCTCAGCAATGTCTCCCTCTTTCACTCTTCTTTGTCTGCCCCTTCCAGCGTAGTGTTCCTTGCCTTCTGAGGTCTCTTTCTATCTCTCCCTCACAGAGACTCAGCAGAAGCAGTGCTACTGATAGGGCTTGAGTTGTGTGTGTCTGTTTGTTTTAGCAGTAACAGCTTGTGGT
Organism: Tiliqua scincoides; assembly: GCF_035046505.1. Lineage (NCBI taxonomy): Eukaryota > Metazoa > Chordata > Lepidosauria > Squamata > Scincidae > Tiliqua > Tiliqua scincoides. The sequence goes on from NC_089823.1 coordinate 80,852,787, forward strand.
ATTGCATTGGAGAGGAGGTCTAGCTCCTGCCACAACTGATAGAAACAGTCATAGCCAATTATCCTCAACCACTGAAGGGTTCAGTAGGTCACAGCCTTTATATTTATCTATACTTAAAAAGATAAAAGAATAGAAGGGGCAGTGAAACTTCCGCTCTGTCCCTCCAGAAACGTCTACAAATTCAGGATCTTTTATACCTTTAAAATGTCTGTCCTACATATGAATCTCTTGGTCTGAAGCTACATTTTCCAGAATTACAGACATCCACATCATTATAGAAAGACAGAGAGCATGACAACGTTAGAAAAGAAAGTTCTTATTTCTAAAGAAATAAGTTTTTCAGTTGTCAATATATTTGAAAATCTTCTCCTATGGTTTGTCAAGGAACTCTCAAAGTTTTATGTTTTCTTCCAGTTTGACTAAAGAATGAAGGCCAGGATAATGGATCAACAGATGAAAGCAGAATCCATTTTCAGATAACTCAGAAGTCAATTGCATTGGGGGGTGGGGAGATCTCTCTAAAACTGAGGCTGCAATACACACTTTCCTGGGAGTAAGTCCCACTGATAGAAATTAGCGCGCAATCCTAGTACTCGCTTGCGCTGGCCCAAGAGTGTTGTAAAAGTGCTGCACCACTCTGAAGGGAGTTAGCTGGTCTCCCCACGCCACCGCAGGCCCTGGAGGACTGTGAGTTGCGCCGGCTAAGCTCAGCCAGTACAGGGGTCTGGGGGGCATGGGGAGTGCAGGCAGGAGGCAGGAGAGAGGTGTTTCTGGGTGGGGGAAGGCGGGTGGCAGGTGTTCCTGGGGGCAGGTGGGGAGCAGGAGGAGGGGGCCAGGACCCAGCAATTATGCCAGATCCTGACCCCTATTCCCAGGCGGTGCAGAGCAGCCTCTGCCTGCTCCATTCTGCTTGGATATTTACCACCTCCTGAGGCCCACTGGGGCCACTGCAGTGCAACATGGGGTAAGGGGAAGTGATTCCCCTTGCCTCGAAATGCTCTGCGTTTAGCCCCAAACTTGCGCTAGATACAGCACAGGCTTGCCAGCCTGCCTATTTCCAGTACAAGTGAGGATTGGGCTGTTACTGCTGAGTAGACATGTTTAGGATTGTGCTGTCAGTATCACAGCCATCTACATGACCAAAGAACAGGGCAAAAGCAGAAGAATAAAACTGTGTCATTTGAACCAAGGCTCTAAGTAAGATAATTTCCTATGTTCTTGACACTCCATTAAAAACGAGAAAGTAGTTTGGTTCTTCAATTTATAAAGAAGCGATAAAACAAGTCAAGGCTTAGAACACTTAGGCCCTCACTAAATAATAATACTAATTGGTGTTTATATACCACCTTTCTGGCCATTGGTTTACTCCTTTGGTTTTATTCAAGGTGGTTTACACAAGCAGGCTTTCTCTAAACCCCTGAGGGGTTTTTTACAATCACAAAAACAATTTTTCAAGAACAATCTACAGTCCAGGTGGATCTCTCATGGTATGGTGAAATGCTCTGGCCACACGCTGTCTCCTATACTGACAGACGGCTCCTTTCTCTCTTACAGAGCTGACTTCTTTTGGTTCCCACCCAAAAGGGCTTGGCTTGTCAGCTCTCAAGCTCTCGCCGCTCACGGAGACTTCCGATGATATTGAACTGGCAATCTTCAGGTGTTAAATCTTTGCGCCTAAAGGTGGCTCTACCCTCTAGCCCAGACCTCCTGCCCTAGTAATACAGAGCACTAGAAATTGCCACTCGAATGGAGAGGGATGGGGTGCAACTAGAGGCAGTTGCATGTGGCCGGATTCTATCCCTTTCTGCTGCCATTACATTTGGAGAAACATAGCAGGAGTGGAGGCTTTCCCCAAGGTAAGGGGACGAACATTTCCTTACCTTGAGGAGAACCTCTGAGATGGTGCCCTCACCAGAAGATGCAGTGCATGCCTCCTGGGCATGTAAGCATTGGTGGTGGGGGATTAGTCAGGATTGGGACTCAGAACGATCCTTTTTCACCCTTGTTGAAAGATCAGCGTAAATAGACTGGAAAAACTCCTACAAACTTTGCACTGTTGTTGTGATTATATTTTAATTGGGGTAGTTCATGTTGCACATCGGGATAAGCCAAATAGTTTCAGGAAGGGATGTATGGAATGACTAGAAATGATTATTCATGAGAGAAGTCAGGGCCAGGCAAGATCCATTATTGCTTTTCTCCATCTCACACCTAGTTTTAATTCCTAACCTCACACCTATAATATCACGAAGAGCACTTCCAAACAACGCCTGGAAGAGAAAGGGCGATGTTGCTGTGGAAACTATGATTTTTATTTTTTTTTCTCCTGCGAACATAAGATAAAAAGACGAATAAGCCAAAGCTTACCAGCACTCATAGATTTTAGCCCAACCCTGCTTCTGGCTGAACACACTGTACATAAGTGGCCTTGTACCAAAGTCACAATGAATGTTTTTTCCCCTCAAACACCTCTAATTATGGGAGAACATTATGAGAAGAACCTCAAAAGAATTCCCCCACCACGCTCCAAAGAGCAACAGCCTGCCTAACCTTCAGTCTGTAAAAGAGGCCAATCCTATTGGAACTCATATTCTGGCAGCGTCAAGTACTTCGTAGCTGTCACAGAAGGCTGGGTGGCCACTGCAAATGGTGAGGAACCATGTGCGAGTGGTCCACCAAAGAGCACAGACAGCAGTTAGTCAGTGAGGCAAAAGGGGGCCAGTGGGAGGTGGGCAGAATGGGGTGTGAGGGGCAGGAGAACAGGACAGGGAGAGGGTGGATCAAGGCTGGGAAAGGGGCAATACTGCCAATATACTATCCCTCTTCTTGGCTTTGATCAGCCTTTCCAGGTCCACTCAAACTTGTGCCAGCAAAATAGCTAGTGCAGATCCAAGTAGACCCATTCAGGCAATGAAGGCTTATGCCCCAGTATGGGAACAAATGTTCCTTTTTCCAGAGAAGACCTCTAGGTTGCCCCTGCAGAGTAAGACAGAATAAAACAATGCAAATACTAATACCAGCCTTAGGGAAACCAGCCTTACAACATTTATATATGAAAATGGCATGGTTCAATATAAGATTAAGGGCCCCATGCTATATAGCTTTCCAGTACCAATGTATTCCCACAGTAAGGGAGCAAATATTCCCTTACCTTGAGGAGGCCTTCATGACTGCTCCCCCACCGCAAGATCCAGTGCAAGCCCAGTTGGCACAGCTGCATCAGCGCTGAAAGTTTGGATAGGATTGGTCCCTAAGATATTATATTCTATCAATAATACACATGTCCAGACAGATGGAAAGAAATCGCATTTAACTGGATCTGCATTGAGCTTTTATAAAAAAAAAATCAAAAAGATGCTGTTTAGCTTAACAGCATCATCAGATTATACCAAATTTTCAGAAAGCATTATCTACTGTGTTCGATTTTCAATTGTTGCCCCATCTCATATTCTGAGATTGACGTTAAAATTGGTGGACTTTTGGCAGGCTTTTCAGGTGTTGGAAGCACTACAAATAAACCCTACAAAATCCACTTGACCAACAACAACAGAGAGAGGAGAGCAGATGCCATGGGTAACAATGCCAACTTAAGTCTCTGCATTAAGGAACGCCTGTCTCCAGTCAAATTTCACCACATGATCTATTCCATGGTTAAATTCAGCTATTCCTGTGATAATCGACAGATGCCAGGACACATGCTCCTTGCCTTGAGCCAAATGATATACAGCTCTTCAATTTCCTCTTTCTTTTGCACTAATTAACCCATATCCTTTCTTTTTTCCTGTATTAATTAAAAACTGCTTCTTTCTGCAATTTAAGTATCAAGTACTTAACCTTAGGTTACTAAAATTTCCCCTTCCAAAAGAAAAAGAAAATCATGCATATTCTACTGTTAAAGAAAACCCCCTCATTTTGCATTTTAAAATAATATATTTAAAAAATAAGACTATGATTCCGTGGGGCCCACCAAGCATTTGGCGTACTAGGGGCTGTTTGGGCAAAAGTTCCCACATCTAAGATCAGAGAAGAATCTTTGAATTGTAAGCTGCCTACCCATTGCTCCTCTCACTATGTACAAGGCAACGTCCAAACCAGGATATTTGGGTTGCAACCTTAGTCTGGATGCAGGATGTCCCTGATCCTGCATATTGAACCCATCTGACACCAAAAAATCAGTGGAAAGCAGGGCTATATTCTCCAAAACACATGTGTGCTCAGTGTTACACAGAGGCACATGTATGTCAACTAGGAAAGACACTTCATGCATCTGATGAAGTGGGGTGTAGCCTATACACTGGCGCTCTGGCCACTATGCTGCCTGGGACCAGAACCACAGAGTGCCCCCCGCCACATTGGGAACTTTCAGAGGACTGGAGGAATTGCACATGGCTTCCTCCAGCCTGCTGAAGGTCTTCCAAGGCCTCTGAAAGGCATTAAACGTCACTCCCACTTTCTGCCTGAAAACTGGAATCATGCTTTAAAGGCTCACCAGAGGCCTTGGAAGGCCTTCAGAGGATGCGGTGGGCACATGTGGGGTAAGGAAGGTGTGGCACTCCATGGCATTTGCCCCCTTTGACCCCCTTAGGTATGCAAGTGGAAGCCCACAAAATCAGACCACAATAAAATTGTTTGTTTTGGGGATGTTAGTGAACACCCTGTTTTTCTAATCAAGCATAAATTATTTGTGCAGAAATGGAAAAATTATAAAGAAACCATAACAGGCGAGTAAAAGAAGTTTGGGACTTTGTTTTGCTTTTAAATTCCTTTATATGTATTCTATATACATATCCTTCATATGTATTCTTAATATGTATTCTATTTAAATATGCTATGGTAGGGGTTGTCAAACTTTACAGGGGTTCTCAAAGTTTGCAGACAACACCAAACTTTTCCGAGTGGTGAAGACCAGAAGTGACTGTGAGGAGCTCCAGAAGGATCTCTCCAGACTGGCAGAATGGGCAGCAAAATGGCAGATGCACTTCAATGTCAGTAAGGTCATGCACATTGGGGCAAAAAAATCAAAACTTTGCATATAGGGTGATGGGTTCTGAGCTGTCTGTGACAGATCAGGAGAGAGATCTTGGGGTGGTGGTGGACAGGTCGATGAAAGTGTCGACCCAATGTGTGGTGGCAGTGAAGAAGGCCAATTCTATGCTTGGGATCATTAGAAAAGGTATTGAGATTGTCCGTTGGCAACCTTCAGTCCCGAAAGACTATGGTATCGCGCTCTGAATGGTGGTTCTGGAACAGCGTCTAGTGTGGCTGAAAAGGCCAATTCGGGAGTGACAATCCCTTCCACACTGGGAGCAAGTGCAGTCTGTCCCTGGTCTGTCTCGCTGGCTATGGGCCTTCCTTCTTTGCCTCTTAGCCTCAGACTGTTGGCCAAGTGTCTCTTCAAACTGGGAAAGGCCATGCTGCACAGCCTGCCTCCAAGCGGGCCGCTCAGAGGCCAGGGTTTCCCACTTGTTGAGGTCCACTCCTAAGGCCTTCAGATCCCTCTTGCAGATGGCCTTGTATCACAGCTGTGGTGTACCTGTAGGGCGCTTTCCTTGCACGAGTTCTCCATAGAGGAGATCCTTTGGGATCTGGCCATCATCCATTCTCACGACATGACCGAGCCAACGCAGGCGCCTCTGTTTCAGCAGTGCATACATGCTAGGGATTCCAGCACGTTCTAGGACTGTGTTGTTTGGAACTTTGTCCTGCCAGGTGATGACAAAATGGCTAAGATTATAATGCCATTGTACAAATCGATGGTAAGGCCACACCTGGAGTATTGTGTCCAGTTCTGGTCGCCGCATCTCAAAAAAGACATAGTGGAAATGGAAAAGGTGCAAAAGAGAGCGACTAAGATGATTACGGGGCTGGGGCACCTTTCTTATGAGGAAAGGCTACGGCATTTGGGCCTCTTCAGCCTAGAAAAGAGGTGCTTGAGGGACATGATTGAGACATACAAAATTATGCAGGGGATGGACAGAGTGGATAGAGAGATGCTCTTTACACTCTCACATAACACCAGGGGACATCCGCTAAAATTGAGTGTTGGGAGAGTTAGAACAGACAAAAGAAAATAATTCTTTACTCAGCATGTGGTTGGTCTGTGGAACTCCTTGCCACAGGATGTGGTGATGGCATCTGGCCTGGGCGCCTTTAAAAGGGGATTGGACAAGTTTCTGGAGGAAAAATCCATTATGGGTTACAAGCCATGATGTGTATGCGCAACCTCCTGATTTTAGAAATGGGCTATGTCAGATGCAAGGGAGGGCACCAGGATGCAGGTCTCTTGTTATCTGGTGTGCTCCTTGGGGCATTTGGTGGGCCGCTGTGAGATACAGGAAGCTGGACTAGATGGGCCTATGGCCTGAACCAGTGGGGCTGTTCTTATGTTCTTAACTTTCCTCCACCGTGACCCACATGTTCTGTGGCACAGGACATCACGATCCTCCTCCTTCCCCAGTGCTGGGCCTCTGCAGGCCTTAGAAAGGCTTCCCCAGGCCTTTGGAAGCAATAAGAAGTCACATTCATGAATCTGGAAGTAAACTAGAAGTGACTTTCTGGTTGCTTCTGGAGACCTGTGGAGGCCTAGTGCAGCCTCCAATTGCATCTGGAGGGCTTCAATTTGGAGCCAACTGGATGCAAGTCTGGGTGGGATGGCCCCAACCCAGGACCCACCCAACACTGGGTTGCAACCCATGGTTCGAGAAACTTATACTATGGTATTCATCTTCCCAGGACAAACACACTGTTTATATGTACAGGCACTGAGTTCAGGTTCGTGGGAAACATGAAGAGAAGACTTGGAATTTAAAAAAAGATATCAATGGTGGAGAGGCTGGAGAAGCCCCAGCTGTTTGGAAGGATGGGGCATGCTATGTACATGTGGCCAAGAAAACATCTTCTACAGATGGTACTCTTGAAGACAACAAACAATCCAAGAAGCAGAGACATTGTGTGACTGTCAAGGGTAGTTTTTGGTACACACCCCATGGAAACATATTCACAGAGTCCTGTTATACAGTCACTTTGGATCATATCTATGCTTCTGTACATACACATATTAACTAAATTTGGAAATGCATCCTCTACACTATATGGAGAAGGAGCATGTGCACTACCCCCTTTCAACACACTGTTGCATTGCTGCATAATGCCACTGGGGGGGATTCAAACACCACTCCTCCATGTTATTATGTGGAAACAGGATGGTGTGATGGAGGGAGATGTGCACATACTCTTCCCACGCATGATGCAGGGGGTCAGCAGAAATATTTTAATTCAACTCATAGTAACATATTGACCACAATCGTGCAAATTAAAATACATTTGACCTTTGAAGAAGAAACCTTCACTTATGCAGATTGTATGCCGATTTATGACCTGAATCAGATCTGTTCCTTTGCCTGCTCAAGATCAATTAGTTATAAACTTGAAAGCTATATCATAATGAAACAGCCTACACAGAAGTCATCTAAGGTCATCCTATTCTCTTTAGAAACTTTCCTACAATTCTATGCAATTCAAGAAGACTTTCAACATACAATGAAGCCTCACTTGCTTAGTAAACACAATGACAGCACAGTCCTATACTCCGTTTATGGAGATGGAGCAGGCCACAGACTAGCCGTAAAGAATGTTATGACAGCGTAGGAGTTAGTAGCACCAGCACGAAGGCCTGCGCAGTCCTGCCACCACAGGCCTTGATGTGCACTGGAGCAGGTAAGCTCCATGCTGGGCAGCAGAAGGGTGGGGGAGGGTGAAGGGAGGATGTAATGGGGTGGGGTGTGGGTAGGGAGGGGTATTACAGGGTGGGTGGATGAGACCTGGGGAGGCAGGAGTGCATGCCATATCCTAACCCTCCTTTCCTGACCAGATCCACCAACACAAATCCACTTGGACTTGTGCTGGCGATTTAGCAGGGGTGGGTCTGAATAGATCTGTTCCTGCAGTTGGGGCTTTACCCGAGAGAAGGGGACAAATGTCCCCTTACCTCAAAGAGCTCTCCAGATTGCAAAAGTCCCCTGTGAAATACAGCATAAACTGCACTGGCCCAGCTGCACTAGTGTTCGGGGTATTTCAGTAGGATTGGCCTGCCTGTGTCAATTTTATTCATGGTAATGATTCAAATGCAAGATCCAGATTCTTTATTAAGAATACAAAAAAGAGACCATAGCAATTGATACTGTACTAAACAATATGGCAACAGATTTTAGAGAACTTTTACTTGTTTTTTGTTGCTGTTTATGGAATGCCACTTTGTTGCTGCCATTTCTTGCTTGACCCTGCCATCTTGTGAGGCAAGGTTGGAAAGATTTTGGCACCTTACTGGGTGCACTGCTTTTGGGAGCAGGCTTCCCTCGCTGTTAGCTGGTGTTTTTGTTCTTTGCCTCAGTGTGCAAAATCAAAATGTCCCCAGTGCCATATTTACAAATTACAATATTTTCATAGAACGCTGTAAAAATAAAAAAAAATCTTAAGAGTAGTAAATTAGAGAGACCCTTTCATTCTTCTTAGCAGAACTGCTCTTCCCATATTCAAAACTATGAAATAACAAGAAGAACAATCCCTGGCAAAACCTAACTGGAACTTATTATATACAAATATATATGCAAGTTTTCCAAAGCAAGGTGTGAAGCAGCTAAGAGAAAGCATTCATGGCCTGCAATGCCCAGATACCAATGACATTCTGCAGAGAATTTTCAACCCAATACTAGTCTTCATCAGCTACATGCTGTTGCCTCTCACTGTGAGTAGGAAGTAATGAATACACAGGGCTGTAGGCTGTATTAACATGAATCTGGAATTTCCCCAACCACCTGATCTGTGCTGGAATGCCTCTGACATCCTTCACACACACACTTCTGCTGCTTGTTTTACTGTCAAACTCCAGCTTCATCGCTGAGGCCACAAGGGCACACTCAATTTTCAAAACTGCTGTTCCTGTTTCCATCTGCTGTTTTATTGATTGTGCATAGTACCCATTTCATCATAATGTAATGTTTTGTTGTATACTTTGTACGCTGGACGTTACCTTGTGAATTCCTTGAGTTCAAAGTGGAGTAAAAATATTTGACATAAATAAAAGGAGGCTGGACCAGGGATATAGACCAGGGGTGTCCAAAGTTTTTGACAGGAGGGCCACATCATCTCTCTGACACTGTGTTGGGGGCCAGGGAAAAAAAGAATCAATTTACATTTAAAATTTAAACAAGTTTACATAAATGAATATATTAAAAATGAACTTATATGAATGAATGAAGGTCTTGCAATAGCTCAAGGACAAAGTAAGGCTGGCCTTTCCTTTGCTGCCGCTACTGCATCACAGATGTGAAACAACAAGCAGTGGAGGGAGCCCTCATCCCACAGCTCACGTGAGAGGTCAAACAGTCGCCCTCAAGCTGACAGCAGTTGAGTCAGGCCAGTGTGGGCGCCAACAAATCTTTGGAGGGCCAGAGGCTCATTGGAGACTGTGGGCTCCCTGAGGGCCACACTGAGAGGCCTCGAGGGCCACAAGTGGCCCCCGGGCCGGGGTTTGGGCACCCCTGATATAGACAATGTGATGGGCCCATTCCACATGGTGTTTCTTACTGTGACAGTTGGGAGAGTGGAGAATTCTTTGCAGAATGCTGTTTTCAGCAGATGTGAGGTAAGAATGCCGGCTTCCTGTTGCCTAGGTAAAGGGAGGATACTAAAAACAAAGGAAACAAGTCACGAGATGAATGCTAGGAAGGACAGAAGGAAGGCTGGAAGTAGGATTCTGTCTTCAAAACTGAGCAGCAACCTAGTCAGAGCAGTGTTAGCATCAGATGTTAGAACAGATTAAAGGCCTGCACTGACTTCCCACTCAATCTTAGTGGCAGTGAACAACGGATAGATAGCAGCAGTAGGCAATGGTTCCTCAGACCTTTCCCAACGGCCAGTGAGGGGAATTTGCAAGCAGCTGGCCATACTGGGAGATTCAGGTGATTGGCCCTAGCAGGGGAGACCTCTCATGAACTTTGGGCCTTCACTAGTACCTGACTTCACTGCCACCTGAAGCCACTCCTGAGAGTCACAAACAGGCTGAAGACTAAGGAAGCCCACATTTCTTTGGTTTAAAAATGTAATGGTGGATAAAAAAATCTCTCCCACTAAGCCTAATCTGTACAGATATACTTTTTTTTAAAGTAGAAAATCATACCTCACTACAGGGGACTGAACTGGGTGACCCAAAAACTCCCACAATTAGATCACCCTTTGTACGTTTTACATGTTCAGCACTGAAGGAATGAATTCTTTAAAAATTATGCAGGAATCAAGCCACCACATGCTATGGCATGTGGTGATATAAAAGCTCACCCTGCATGGGCACTAATTCTAAACCACACTGTGATTAAGTTTAAGGCACCAGAAAATGCACTACCAGTGTAATAAAATGATCAGCAGCAGCTGCTACATAGCAACCCAGCCGGTTCTTTAAATAGACCTCAGCTGTTTGGCATGCACGTTATCCACACTCTTTCTGTATTTTAATGATATAGTAAAAAATAAATTACGCTTGGAGCTTTTAGAAGCAACTACTTTTCTGTTCCAGTAACTTTGCTCTTAAAGGAGAGATGTTTCTAAGTCACTCTTATTTTACAAACACAGGCAAGTCTCCAATATCTGCGGGTCCGGTATCCGCAGAAAGTTTCAGGTTTGCAGCAGTTCTCTGCAGGCCCCCATCCCCCTCATGCCCATTACCTTCCATTTTCTTTTTTACAATCAGGCACGTTTCTTGCTTTTACAACGCTATTAAGAGTGAAGCAACAAGCAGGCAAGCAGCCTGCATAACTCTCAGTAGAGAAGAACATGGGAGAAAAGGCATCACAGAATATTAGAAATAAGAGCTTATGCATTGCTGGTGGAATTTATAGTACAAACCAAGCAACTGGCCTTCGAAAGATGAACAGAACTTTAAAGTAAGCAGTGATCATCTAACAGAAGTTCAGTGAAATGATATGAATGACCCCCAAATTCAATTCATTAATTTGTAATGAATTCTTCATAATTTCCAAGTGTTTATCATATCCTACTAACAAACATTATGCCTACAAATCAAGAGCAGGTATAGTGTATTCTTGCTACAAGCATCATTTTAGAACAGGGGTCTCCAAACCCCGGCCCAGGGGCCAGATGTGGCCCGCAGCAAGCCTCTTTCTGGCCCGCAGCCAACCTCTTGTACCCTGAAAGCCTCTGGCCCAGTCAACTGAACATGACCAGAATTGTGCTCTGATTGTGTCTGGAGAGTGTTCTGGGGGCCAGAGAGGTTGAATGAATGAGCCCATTCATTCATTTATTCACTCATCTAAGTTCCATCTCTAATTTATTTATTTAAATTTTATATTTAAATTTTTTTTTCGACCCTCCACACCACGCCAGATATTTGATGCGGCCCTCTAGCCAAAGAGTTTGGAGACCCCTGATTTAGAACACCACTGGTTCAAATCTTGCCATAGCCACTAGGTGGCCTTACAGACAAACTAGATGTGATGATAGTAAATCCATGTGCTTAAACCTGATTTGTCCCCATTACACCTAAAGCAGGGGATGGGAAGTGTGATTTAACAATAAAGTGAGGGAAGCAAAATGTCCCACCACCACCACCACGCCTTTGCACACTCCACCTCTCAAATAACCTCCCCTCCCTAGCTGGCCTTTAATACCAGAAGTGAACACACCTGGGAGAAATGTACAGCACAGACTGCAGTAAGATATGCTGTGGAAGTGGAGAATGGCATGTCTACTTCTACAAATGTACTTTTTTTACTGTTAAAATCAGATCCTTGCTTTATCTTCTTCTTTCTATATGATTGGGGAAGATAAGAGTTTGAATATACAGTTCTACCTCTGTCAAGTTTCGTTTGGCCCTTAAGCAAGCTGAAGTCTGTTTTGGCCCCCCACTGCTAATATAGAGCAGGGGTGTCCAAACTTTTTGGCAGGAGGGCCACATCATCTCTCTGACACTGTGTTGGGGGCTGGGAAAAAAGAATTAATTTACATATAAAATTTGAATAAATTTACATAAATGAATATATTAGAGATTGAATGTCTTGCAATAGCTGAATGCCTGTAAAAGGCCTTGCACAAAGCAAGGCCAGCCTTTCCTTTGCTGCTGCTGCAGCATCATAGATGTGAAACAGCAAGCAGTGGAGGGAGCCCTCATCCCACAGCTCAAGCAATGGGTCAAACAGTTGGCTGTCATGCTGAGAGCAGTTGGATCAGGCCAGCGCAGGCTCCAGCAAGTCTCCGGAGGGCCAGAGGCTCACTGGAGACTGGAGACTCCCTGAGGGCCTGATTAGGAGTCCTCGAGGGCCACAAGTGGCCTCAGCGCCAGGGTTTGGGCACCCCTGATATAAAGGATAATACTAGCCTATGCCACAGATCTGTTAAGGACTACAGAGAGAACGCTTTGAACACCACAAATATACTATAGGACTGCTAAGTATTATTCTTAGTTAGGAGTTCCATTTTAAACAAATAAAGATATGAGATTTCCAAGTACAAATTATGCACTAGATGCCAGATCTTTTGCAACATTCTACATGTACAGTGTCACAGATGAACAGCTGAGCCTATATCCATATCCATTTTACTTTTTAAAGTAGCTGTCATGAATGATACATGAAGTGAACAGATGCAGGATTTAGAATTAGAGAACTGTTATATTATTGTTGCATTGTGTTTATTTTATGATTTCGTGCAGCAATATCACACTCTTTGTATTACTCAAAATGGTAATAATTAAACATGATTTCTGAATACAAAGAACCGTGTTTGATCCTTGGCTGTATCTGCAGCAGAGAAGAGATACCAAGTTGGCACAGTGAATTACTTTTTGCCATGCTGGGATGATTGTACAGGACTTTCTTTAATCATTCCAGATGTCCCTACTGAGATGATAGTAAGCTCTTTATGCAGAATGAAGTATTATGTAACTCTAATACAGCTCACAAAAACTCATTAAAGAACAGGCAACTGCTATCCAAGTCCCAAACACACAGGTCAGATTCTACAGTAAATTCATCGCCATCAGAGCATTCCCCCGAGAATTCAGTGCTACTTAAAAGATCTATTTACAATTGCCTGATTAAATTCATACCAAAGGACTCTTAAGAAGATATAGGTTTGTTCGGAACACCTGTGCTCAACATCTGAACAAGAATATTTTGACAATAGGTCTGCATATTGTCCTTGCATCCATGGTTTTGCAGGGTGAATGAAGAATCTGATGCCTCATATGGAATCCAGACCTTTGAGGAGCCCTGCTTTCATTTTTAAAAACAGCATGTTTCTAATCCTCATGAAGGCAGAAAGAAGAGTGGAAGAGGGCAGAGATTCTGGTGAGCCCAGTCCAGGATGGGCCTCATATCTGCTGATCCCATAACCATGGTTTCAATTATCTGTGGATGGGGGGGCATTATTTTACGTTGCTCTCACCATTTTCACCTTCCAAACTTCCTGGCCCCTTCCCCCAATCACTGCTTCCTTCTCAGCACTTGGCTGAGCTGTCTGTCACCTCTCCTGAGGTTGCTACATCCCAGGAGACTGGGCAAAAGGTCCAGGTGGCTCACCAGAGCCCTTGAGCAGCAGCCCCTCTTCTGCACATAGGTTTTCCACACTTTTTGTTCTTGCTTTAATCACTAAAAGACCTTGTTGTTTTCACAGGTCTTAAAAATGCAAATACTACAATCAGGCAGGAACAGGCATGATCAATCCAGGGACTGCAGGATTGTTGGGTTTGCATTCTTAAGACCTGTGAAAGCAATAAGGTCTTTTAGCAATTAAAGCAAGACTCTATGCCCAAGACCAGGCACCAGGGAAAAAACCTCTGCTAAAAGACCTTTCTGCTGTCACAGGTCCTAAATGGAACACAATGATTGTGCAGTCAGAGGCACAATAGAGGGAGAGACTTCCACAACAGCAGCAGGAAGCTGCATCCTGTTGATGTCCTGGTAGCCTCTCCTTCTATTGTGTCTCCTGCCGGCCTGATCATCGTGTTTCGTTCAGGACCTGTTAAGTAAAGCAACAACAAAATAAAGTAATGGGGAGGACACACATAGGATTCCCTCTTTTCCCTGGTTTCAGGTATCTATCCCCGGTAGATATTGGGGCACACCTGTACAAAAATTTTGGAGGAAAATGGCAAAGGGGTCCTTAATGAAACCTGTACACCCCTTCCCTTGATTCCCTCCACTTTTACCTCCCTCATAGCACCCACACAACATTCTAGAAATAGCAGTTATTCACAAAAAGAGTATGGAGATGGGCTCCCATCACTTGTAATCTGAGCAATGAATTGAACGGGAATTGTCCTTTTATGCACAAAGAAGCTTCTTGTCTTTCATAGCCAAATATTTCTTGAGTCTGGTCTCTGCAAGTTCCCAATTTCTATGCCCTCCCTTCCTCACATTCCTTCAGTCTTTGCCAAGACGATTCCAATAAAGGAGCACATATAACTAGCTATTAACTTAATACTTGTCACCTGTCAAGATTTTTCACCAGTAATTTGTTCAGGTCAACAGCTTTTGGGTCTGTCACAGACAGCCTATTAACCTACATAAAATTCCTGCTTGTCACATTAAGGTTGGGAGGAAAAAAATAGGCTTCTAAAGTCATAAATAGCAACATTACTAGCTTCTTCTTCTTTTTACTATGTACTGTACAGGTTCAGCCTTGTCATACATGGATTTTTTATACACGGATTTGACTCAACACGAATGGCCCCTGCAAATGAGAAGGAATGTACTGATCCCTAGAGAAGGGGGAAAATGCACCCCTTTAAAATCACAGTTTAAAAAACTGCTTTTTGCTGTTGCAGAGAGACAGTCATACAAGTGATTACAGGTATAACCTAAGTATCCACAGATTTTTCTATCTCAAAGTTCATGAGAAGGGCCCTTTAAATTAAAGGAAAACAGTCGTTTAATAATGCCAGAGAGGGTAGCCGGCTGATAAGCCATCAATCATTCTCTCTGCAGGCTTCACTCCTCCCTTCCCCCTGAGCATGTGAAAAAAGGCTAAATGGCAGTGATTATCACCTCCTCAGTTCTTTCCCCCTTGCTGGGGCTCCTGGTGAAGGGAGGGATTGCTTCCTCCTAATGAAGCCTAAGTGCCTAGAGAGAGACTGATGGCCTCTGTGTGCATTACACAAGTCATCAAGGCTGTTTTTAAATCACCAGAGCAAAGGGACTTATAGCGCTTTTTTTGCCATCCACGTGTGTTCTGGGAACGGAACCCTCTTGAATAATGAGACTCAACCTGTATTCAGAAAACTCAATCATGAGTGCACATTTCTCTCTTTAAAAATCAAGCACAGACATATTTCCTTGAATGTTTCTTAAACTGTGGGTCGGGACCTACTAGGTGGGTCGCGAGTCAATTTCAGGTGGGTTCCCATTCATTTCAATATTTAATTTTTAATATATTAGACTTGAGGCTACCAAGGTATGTGACTGCATTTGGGGAAATTACAGACCTGTACTTTTAACAAGCTACTATGTATATTCTTTTAACAATAATAGTCAATGGGACTTACTCCTGGGTAAGTGTGGGTAGGATCGCAGCCTAGGATTGTTAAAATGGTCCTGCTTGATGATGTCACTTCCGGTCATGTCATCACTTCCGGTGGGTCCTGACAGATTCTCATTCTAAAAAGTGGGTCTCGGTGCTAAATGTGTGAGAACCAGTGCTTTAGCACAAAACAGTTTTGTTCCCTTTTCTCAAACAAACAAACAGCTCAAGTAGATCAGGACTGATCTGAGGTGCTTATTATGAGCCCAAATACAACAACAAAATTTATCAAAGTATTATTTTTAGGCGGTCATCAAGGCAGCCTATAATTTCAATAAACACAGCTTAAATAATCTCAAACAACTAAATAACCACCAATAATTCCACAAATGCAGCCAAATAAAACATACATAAAACAGAATACTGCTCAAGGGAAGACTAAACTGAACAAAAATGATTTCACTGCTCACTTAAAAATAGGCAGAGCAGGGGCAAGCTGGCCTCACGGGAGGGGGTTCTATAACTGAACCACCACCAAAAAGGCCTGTTCCACACACCCCACCAGTTATACCTAGGCTCTGATTTTACCACACCACATCTTAGAGACACGGTAGGTTAGAGTTTTACATAAAATAAATTTAAAAAAAACAAAACACAGATCAAGTACCTGACAAGGTCAATGACTCTCTCTCTTGGAGCAGTGTTGACTGGCTCATCATTAATCATTATGATCTGATCTCCTGGTATCAGTTTTCCTTCAGAGGGTCCCCCTGTAGACATATGGCATTCAAGCACAGATTAAACATAATTGTAAATACATGCAAATAAGAGATATCTGCTACGCAAATAAGAGATATTACCAACTTGGTGATGAGGGTTGCTTCCACACTAGAACTATCTGGAAGTGGGTTTAAATCAGGTTCTACTCCACTTTTAACATTATCCAGCAATGCCCCTCCCCATGGTAAAGATAATTTTATGATGTTTACTCCTAAATAAGTATCTCCCATTACACACAAGTCAACCCTACAGATAAGCCTCATTCAGCAAAGGTCCTTTCCAAAGATAGTGAAAGCTCCCTCTGTAGCAATAACATTGATTGAACCTGAAATTGGGGCAGGGAGGGAGGGAGAATGGGTGAACAGGGAGGCTGCAGGAGGGGATGGATCCAGCAGTGATGGCAAACACTGGATCTTATCCACGCCAAACCCTCTCTCTCCTTAGACTTGCACCAGCAAAATTACTGTTGTAGGTCTGAGAAGACCCATTGTGGAGTGGAAGAGGAGAAAGGTTAGGATTGGGCTGCTAGCTATATAAAGTCCTCGCCTAACTGTAACTACCATACCAATCTACCCTTGTTTCTTCCCAGCAAGCTGTGCCTGGGCTTATGCTCAAATACTTCAATCTTCAGAAGTCCTTATTGGACAATGCCAGTGATGTCTCAGCAGCAGCCTTCAGCAGTGTCAGAAGGAACATAAGAGAAGTAAAAGGGCAAATAAGTATGGCCGAATCACCCATACAGGCTTGAAAGAATTAGCTTACTGTGCTTCTTCTTCATTGTTAGAACTACAACAGGCAACTCAAGCACAGCTCTGCAATACTGTGATTATTACCAGCCAACCTGAGAGAATGGATTAAGAAACTCACCACCAGCTAATTGGGTCGGGGTGATAACCTTTTAAATATTTATTATGGCTATACATTATTAGCATTTATGTTAGAAAGTAGGTTTACTAAGCAACATGCAATCACGACATAAGTTTTGAAAAGCTGATACAATCCTCAATAAAAATGAAGGACATTCACTTTCATACCAAACTAAAGTTATAACTCATGGGAGGAATCGTACCTGGTGTCACAGAGCGCACCACCACTGGTTTTTCACTGCCAGCCACAAAACCAAATCCCAGCACAGGATCTCTCCTCATTTCCACTTTCCGAGGAGCTGGAGGTGTGATTTGGCAGCTGTCTATTCGAGGGTCATCAAAAGGGGCTGACTGTGTCATGTGACTAAGGGGAAAAAAAACACTGAGGGTGAGAGTCTTGTAGCATCAATGGAGGGAATCTAGGGAGGAAATAAAAGGAAGTGATGATAAAACTCAGGCTTATTTTATTTTAAATTAATCAACTTATGTTGCAGAAAGGAGAAAAATAACCTCAGCTGTACATTAAAGCATAAATACACTGCATTATGTTACTTTAAAGTACAAATACAATAAGGCACAAATACACTGCAATGTATAAAACACTCATATCTAGTAAGCTATGAGTCAATTAAATTTGTATTCCAGCATATATACACTAATTTACAGCCCATTTAAAATGCTTTAGTGGACTACAGATATAAAGTTAATATTCTACTTTAATCAGTGGTAAATACATTAGCACAAACAAACCTGAGATCAAAACCTGTTCTATGTTTTGTCCTATATTTTGTATATTTTGCACATAGTTGGCAATATAAGTATCACTGTCACCTAAACCCTATCATTTGAATTTTATTTTTCTTCCAAGGCAGTGTTTCTCAAACTGTGGGTCGGGACCCACTAGATGGGTCGCAAGCCAATTTCAGGCAGGTCCCCATTCATGTCAATGTTTTATTTTTAATATATTACATTTGATGCTACCATGGTATGTCACTACATTTGGGGAAATGTTACAGACCTGTACTTTAACAAGCTACTCAGTATATACTTTTAACAATGATAGTAAATGGGACTTATTCCTGTGTAAGTTCCCCCTGGGGGCTGGGGATAAGAATAGGCCCTCAGTTTGACTGTACTTGTCGTAAGAGGCGACTAAACAGCCACTGGGTAGATGGGACTCGATAGCCTGGGAAGGCAGCTCATCTGAGAGAAGGAAAACTCTGATCCCAAACCTCCACTGCCTTGTGGCTACATCCAGTTATGGAAAAGGCTTCAGGAGTCAACCTCGAGGCAAAATCTGGAGTCGGAGTCCCTGAGGCAGTTCATGGCTGAACACAGTCACGTTCTGGCAACTCCTGCGACGCCGCTGGAACCAACCGTATTGGCCTCTGCCTTTCCATTGGACCATTTCAGCGACGTGGAGAGGGGGGATTTGCTGCATGGGTAACAGCCTATCCTCCATACCTACTTTACCCAGGCTTCGTGCACTGGAGAGGACACTCTGTTCCAGAACCACCATTCAGAGCGTGACACCATAGTCTTCCGAGACTGAAGGATGCCAACACCTGTGTAAGTGTGGGTAGGATTGCAGCCTAGGATTGTTAAAAATTTTCCTGCTTGATGATGTCACATCCAGTCATGACATCACTTCCAGTGGGTCCTTGCAGATTCTCATTTGAAAAAGTGGGACCCAGTGCTAAATGTATGAGAACCACTGCTCCAAGGAATTAAGAACACCATGCATAGAGTTTGCTCTATTCCCAGGGGTCTCCAAACTTTTTGGCCAGAGGACCGCATCAAATACCTGGCACAGTGTTCAGGGCTGGAAAAAAAATTTAAATATAAAATTTATATAAATAAATTAGAGATAGAACTTAGATGAGTGAATATATGAATGAATGGGCTCATTCATTCAAGCTCTCTGGCCCTTAGAACACCCTCCAGACACAACCAGATCATAGTTCCTGTCACGTTTGGCCAAGTGGGCCAGAGGCTTTCAGGGAACAAGAGGCTGGCCGCGGGCCTGATAAAGGCTTGCTGCAGGCCGCATCTGGCCCCCAGACCGGAGTTTGGAGACCCCTGCATTATACGTTTGGCCCCCAGCCTATCATGGGATGGTTTAGAGTTCAAGAAGCTGATTTGCCAAGACCACCCAGTGTCTCATCTGCATGGTTCATAGGAATCTGTGAATAGCCATCAACAAGTATTCCATATGGCAGTGGTTCTCACACATTTAGCACTGGGACCCACCGGGACAGAATCTGTTGGGACCCACCAGAAGTGACGTCATGACCGAAAGCAACAACATCAAGCAGGAAAATTTTTAACAATCCTAGGCTGCAATCCTACCCAAGATTAAGTCCCACTGACTATCATTGTTAAAAGAATATACATAGTAGCCTGTTCAAAGTACAGGTCTGTAACATTTCCCCAAATGCAGTCACATACTATGTAGCATCAAGTCTAATATATTAAAAATAAAATACTGAAATGAATGGGGACCCACCTGAAACTGGTTCGCGACCCACCTAGTGGGTCCCGACCCACAGTTTGAGAAACACTGCCATATGGAATAGTACTGATCCGTTCCATGTAACTTTTGTAAGGTTGATTACAACAAAGCTGGAACGTATTTTCATATAAAATTATTTTATAATTAAAAATTATCTATATGAATAAATATATCTGAAAGAAACAGAAAAAGAGAGAATGAATACTTTCAGTGACCAACTTCCTTTCCTGAGTATAACAATTTCTGAACAATAAATCTCTGAAACAAGGGGCAGTTAACAAGCACATTAGAACAATTTCCTGTGAAATGTTTTTTCAAGATAGCCAACAAGGTTAAGATTCTTAGTTCTGATTAATCTGTATGAGGTTTATGCGTTGACAATTAAAACCATGATTGTAATGAGCAATTAAACATCAGGATCCCATTGATTTGCAAATGTTTTGTTTTAACTTCCTGTTAATCAACTGCTAATTAAAATTTCATAGGCTATATGTCTCAAACCATTTATTTTTTAGTAGTCCTAGACATGGATATTATAGACTTCACTGTAAAATAGTTTGTGAATTGGTTTAGCAAGACACAGTGAAATAAGAAAGAAAAATCAAAATTTTCAATTGCATATAACAATGTTTTATGCTAATAGCATCTCTGGCCTTTGAAGTCAACTGCCAAGTACATATTCTCATGACCACTTCAGCACAACAACATGGACAACAAGATCATAAGGAAAAGCCTACACATACTGCTCTCAATTCATAGCAAGACAGCCACACGCCCAGTTGCCATTAAGGTTACCGCTTCCGGTCATGACCAGAAGTGACATCATCAAGCAGGAAAATTTTTAAAAATCCTAGGCTGTAATCCTAGGAAGCATAATATTTTGGTGCTTCCCAATGTATGGTAAAAGCTGAGTTTCTATATATAAGGCAGTGCAATTTCCTTGGACTGGTTGAGAAATTGGTAGGGGAAGACTTTTGCCCATAGTCTCCAATCCAAGAAGAGGAGACTACTAGAAAGGAAAAAAGAAATTACACCTATAGCAGAATTAAGTGTGTGGCTACGACTCTAGCCTTCCACAATATACAACCAGTTGTTATGGAGGTGGGTTTTCCCTGTCTGTTACATTATCTCTGAGGGGTGTGTGGAAAGCGGATGAAGCAGAATGTAGGGGTGGTATGCTTTGAATCATTGATTCCCTTCCTTTAAGAAAGGGCGGTGCAATATGAGGCCATGTGGCCATCAAAGCCCTTTTTGATGGCCCTTGAGAAGTCCCACTGCAGACACCATCCACTGCCTCCGCTTTCTTCAGTGGCTTTTCAATCTCCCTGCTGCACTGTTCCAACTTCTCCTTTGGAGAAGCCAGAACACTGTGGCAGAGAGATCAATGTCCTGCTGCACCCACCACCTTCTCCTCTGCTTGCCTAGGCTGATCAGAACTTGAAAGTAATTGGTAGCGATGTCATCATGTCACCACCACTAACTTGCAAGTCTGCGCACTCGGAGGAGATAACAGAGGCTGTTAAAAGTTGGACTAAGGGTTGAGTGGCCCATAGGCTGTTAAAAATTGGACTAAGCTGCTTTAATCTGATTTGCAGGGAAGTGTAAAAGTTATTTCCTTGCTTGAAGCTAGATAGAGTGTCAGAAGTCAGCCCTTTTTTTAGTGAAACAAAGCTGGCTATTTGGGAGTCACTTGACTACAGCTTTGGGGAAGTTATTGCTTTGCAAGCAGAAGGGAATTATTTTCCAGGTGGCTATTATCTGATGAACACAGAGGTGCAAGGACAGAGATCAGGAGCTGTCATTTGGAGTCCTCATACCTGGGGAGGGGGGAGCAGAGGTGCCTTAGCAAGCAAGGGCACCAGAAAATGACTTTGCAGAATTAAGGTCTGGTTCATTGTTGCCTGTCTTGGCTGCGAGTGCTCTGCCCACTTGAACAACAACCCTGCTCAGTGGGACTTAGAAACCAATTCAATGTAGTAAGTGGACGCCGTCCACAAGGAAGACCAAAGAAGCAGTGGCTCGATCGGTTGAAAGAAGACATGCGGGCAATCGACATAGCCCCAGAAGACACCCTGGACCATGCCAAATGACCTGTGGCTTGCAGAAGAGTGGACCCCACATCAACACGGGAAAATCACTAGGACAAAGAAGAAGTGAGGGCCCAATCCTATCCAATTTTCCAGTGCTGGTGTAGTTGTGCCAGTGGACTGTGTGCTGCATCCTGTGGTGGAGGGGCAGTCACTGGGCCTTCTCAAGGTATAGGTATGTGTTTGCTTACATGGGGCTGCATTGTGGCTCTATAGGAGCTGGCAAGTTGGATAGGATTGGGCCCTTAGTTAGTTAGGTTTGTTGTTTTGCTGCTGCCTTTGAAAAGTATGTCATCTCATTAATGCTTTGGAAATCTACCTTTCATGCCACGGCTTGGGCGGGGAGACTCCCATGTAGGTCTCCCATGTAGGTCTCCCCTACATACTAGCAAGGAATATCTTTAATAGCCTTGTGCGTTTGGATGTGCATATTTGTTGACCAGCGGGATTTGATCCCAGGGGACCCACTTGGAAGGTTGGGATAAACTATATTCCAGGTACTCTCCTCCTTCTGCGGAAACCTTGCAGATGGGAAAGCAGTGGAAAAAAAGAAAGGATTAACTTGACAGGATTGACCAGAGTGGATGATGCTGTAAGAAGGTGGTTTTGGGTGCATAAGTTTGGAACTGTTGGGAATTACAGTGTCCCCACTGTACAAAGACCCTGAATGCCCCTTAGCCACTTGGGGGCACAACCTTACACTAGTACTGTAACTGTTTTTCAGGGCTCCAAAAATGTCCACTGGAGTAATAATTGTAAAGGCATGCTCTACTTTGCAGCATAATCTATGGTAAATTGAAAGTTTTCTTGGATCAGGTCCACTGAAATGAGTGGAAACTGCTCAAGAACACTTGCAGTTGTACATGCTTATTCAGATACAAGTGCCAGTGTATCCCATTCGACTTATCTCTCAGTAAGTATGGCGAGTACTGATGCTTTAACAATACTGAAACTAAACTTTTCTGGTTCTCTAAACAGTATTTTTATCCTTATTCAAAGTCAGTTTAGACCTTCCTGAAAAATGAGTGAAATACAGGAATACTGAGATAACATATTTGCCGTGTGTTTATCTTTATAACCTACACATCAGGCATCACAGCAAACAGCAGGTGGCAGTTAAATAAATTCTGTTAACAGACTCAAGTCTGTTACAGACTCAAGAAAAGTCTTCCAGATGTCAAGCAAAACAGAACAACATAAATCACAATTGTAAGAAATCTCACATAAACACATTGAATAATAATAATAATAATAATAACTTTATTTCTACCCCGCCTTTCTCCCCGAAGGGACTCAAGGCGGCTTACAACATATTAAAAACAATTTAAAAAACAAATAAAAACATATTAACACATACTAAAAACAGCAGTCAGAGTAAAAAAAACAGGTAAAAAGAGCATAGAGCAGCAGCAAGTCATAAAAGAATCAGGCCTGTAAAAAAATATTAAAAGATGTTAAAAAGATGTTAAAAGGCCAAGAACTCAGAAGGCCTGTTTAAACAGAAGGGTCTTCAGGCCTTGCCGAAAGGTCTCAAGAGAGGGAGCCATTCTTAAGTCAGGGGGAAGGGAGTTCCATAGCGTTGGTGCCACTACTGAGAAGGCCCTATTTCTTGCAGCCGCCCCACGTACCTCCCTAGGCGGCGGCACTTGTAAAAAGGCCTTCTCTGATGACCTGAGAGGGCGAGCCGGATTGTACGGGAGCAGGCAATCTCTAAGATACCCTGGTCCAGAGCAGTATAGGGCTTTAAAGGTCAATACCAGCACCTTGAATTGGGCCCGGAAACGAATGGGCAGCCAGTGCAGCCGCTGGAGAAGCGGACTGACAGGGTCAAACCACCTACCTCCAGTAACCACACGGGCTGCCGCATTCTGCACTAGTTGCAGTTTCCGAACCGTCTTCAAGGGCAGCCCCACATAGAGTGCGTTACAGTAATCTAATCTCAATGTCACCGAGGCATGGATCACCGTGGCCAGGTCTGCACGATCCAAGTACGGCCGCAGCTGGCGCACCAGCCGAAGCTGAGCGAAGGCCCCCCTTGCCACAGCCGCCACCTGGGAATCCAGGAGCAGCTGCGAGTCCAGGTGGACCCCCAAGCTGTGGACCTGCTCCTTCAGAGGGAGTGCAACCCCATTCAGCGCAAGCCGATAGTCCAGCACCTGCATCGAGGATTTCCGAACCAGGAGAGCCTCTGTCTTATCCGGATTTAATTTCAGCTTGTTAGCCCCCATCCAGATCCTCACTGCCTCCAGACAGCGCTCCAGGTCCTCAACCGCCACCCTGGAGTCTGGAGGAAAGGAGAGATAGAGCTGGGTGTCATCAGCATATTGATGGCACCCCACTCCAAACCCCCGGATGACCTCTCCCAGCGGTTTCATGTAGATGTTAAATAGCATGGGGGACAGAATTGAGCCCTGTGGCACCTCGCATCTCAAGGGCCAGGGTGTCGAACAGGCATCCCCCAGCACCACCATCTGGGACCGACCCTCCAAGTAGGAGCGGAACCACTGCAAAACAGTGCCTCCAGCTTCCAACTCGGCCAATCGGCCCAGAAGGATACCATGGTCGATGGTATCGAAAGCCGCTGAGAGGTCCAGCAGGACCAACAGGGACGCACTCCCCCTGTCCAGTCCCCGGCGTAGGTCATCCACCAAGGCGACCAAGGCGGTTTCCGTCCCAAAGCCCGGCCTGAAGCCAGATTGAAAAGGATCCAGATAATCCGCTTCATCCAAGACCCTCTGGAGTTGGGACGCCACCACCCGCTCAATTACCTTGCCCAGAAACGGGATGTTGGAGACTGGCCGGTAGTTATCCAACACAGTGGAATCCAGGGAGGGCTTCTTCAGGAGGGGGCGAACCACCGCCCGTTTCAAAGCGAGTGGTAACGTCCCCTCCATCAAGGAAGAGTTGACCACCCTCCCTGTCCACTCAGCCAACCCACCCCGGGCAGCTCTTATCAACCAAGCTGGGCAAGGGTCGAGCAGGCAGGCAGATGGCCTCACACTCCAAAGGAGTCTGTCCACATCCTCAGGCTGTACAAGCTGAAAAGAATCCCACAACACAGGACAAGCAGTTGCCAAGGGGACATCGTCAGACACTGTCAATGTGGCATCCAAGTTGTGACGAATACGATCGATTTTATCTGCAAAATGTTGCGCAAACACGTCACAGCGGCTGACCTGTATTCCTCCTGGTCTACTGGGGGGGGGCTGATGAAGGAGGCCCCGCACCACACGGAACAGCTCTGCCGGACGGTTGTCAGCAGACGCAATGGTAGCAGAGAAGAACGATCTCTTCGCTGCTACCACCGCCACGGAATAGGCTCTGTAATGGGCTCTACTCCGTGTCCGGTCGGATTCATCCCGAGTTTTCTGCCACCGTCGCTCTAGACGCCTGCCCTGCCGCTTCATCCTTCGCAGCTCCTCAGTGAACCAAGGAGCCGCTCCGAGTCTGCGACGTGGCAGAGGTCGCTCCGGAGCAATCTCATCCACTGCCCTGGTCATTTCCCCATTCCAGAGGTCAACCAGGGCCTCAGATGAGATGCCAGTCTTGGCAGTCTTGGCAGCCATTGAACTCAGTCAGTCAGTCCAATCAGCTAAAAAAGGGATTAATTTTCAAACATCAGTTTGGAATTCTGACCCTCAGTTTCCTATTTTCACTTATGGACTTCATTCATACCCTGTCCTTTTCTTCAGGGAGCAAAAGCTGGTATATGCAGGCTATCCAGGCAAACTGCTCTCCAGGCTTGCCCAGTTTCAACAAGTTCACTGTATCATGTGTCAGCAGACCATGGCCTGGACCCCAAATTGACACTTTTAATGGTATTTGCGCACAGAAGCAGTTCTCAAAACCAGTGGCATCGCTAGGGGGTGCAGGCTGCATCAGGTGATGTGCAAGGGGAGGTGATGTGCACTAGGGGGTGATGTGCACTGGGGGGATGATGTGCTAAAATTGCAGTTTTAGGAGCAACCCCATCATGCCATATACCGTTGAATGTGGAATTTCCAGCAGAATGCAATGCAATAAACCAGAGCGAAATAGCTCCTTTCCTTCAAAAGTTATAGCCAAAAAATCAGAAACCAAAAAATGCATGGAGCCCTATGGAAAGTGAAACTGAGCCACATCGCGCGTTTACTCGTGAGTGCGCGAACTTGCCTTCGTGCGTCAGAAAGGGCAGGCTGAGCGGAATCCACCAACATCAGAATGGTCCTGATCCAATGAATGCAGCCCCCCAAAAACATCCGAGAAGGAGGGTCCTCCCTCCCAGCTGCGAATGTATTGAGTCCTATGGAAAGTGAAACTAAGCCTCATGATCGTGTTTACTCACAAGTAGGCACACGTGCCTTGGCTTGTGATCAGGCCGGGCAAAGGGGAATGTGAGGACACCAGAATGGTCCTGTTTTGATAGAACTGGAGATCAACAAATGCTCCAGAAGGTAGCCTCCCCCCCCCGCCGCTAAAAAGGACAAAAAAAAAAGGCTTGAACTGGTAAAGGGAATGGTTTCTATTTTGCACTTGTAAAGCCAGGTGGGTCTTTATCTTGATATGCTTGAAATAGAAGAACTTTAAACTGGGCACTGGGGAGGGCTGAAAATCTCCCGTTTCTTTTCAGGACTGATTCTTTTTTTTTGGGGGGGGGGGGTTATTTCAGGCAGGTTACAGAGAAAATTCACTTGGTGGAACAGGACTGGCTCCCCTTATTGCTTTTTAGTTTAATTTAATTATTTATAATTATTTATTTTAATTTGCTTGATGATGTCACTTCTGGCCATGACATCACTTCCAATGGGTCCTGGGCAGATTGTCATTCTAAAAAGTGGGTCCCAGTGCTAAAAGTTTGAGAACCGCTGCAATAAGGTATTAGGAAGTTGACATGGGGTGTGTGTGTAAGACTCCACAAGTTTTCAAAATCACTAAAATCAGAATTTGGAGGAATAATACCATCATGTTATATATAACAATCAATGCATAATTTCATTCAGAATGCAATGAAACAAACCACATTGAAATATCTGTGTTCTATCAAAAGGTACAGCCAAAAAAACAGTGGGAGCGGGGCAATGGTACATCACCACACCCACCACCTGGGGTGTTGCCCCGCCCACTGAATGGGGTGATGCGCAGGCCTCCCGCGAATCCTAGTGACGTCACTGCTCAAACCCACTGACTTTTGGTGGGTCATGTGCCACCACGACCCAGAAGCCACAAGGTATTCGGGGGCACAATATGACCAGTGAAGTGGGTTGCATGCCAGTGCTACTTGGAAGCCGCAAGGCATTCTTGGGTGCTACCCAGAAACTGCAAGTAGGTCATACCAGTAAAAAGACTGAGAAGCATTCATGTACAAGAGATGCTGTTATATCACAAAAACATAAAGTTCAGTCTGGAGAAGAGAAGATTAAGGCGAGACATGATAGACATCTTCAGGTACCTGAAGGTTTGTCACATAGATTCTAAGAAGGGGAAGACTAAAACTGCAATCCTATATACAGTACATTTACCTTGGAGTAAGGTGAGGGAAGGTCTAGAACTAATGAGTTGAAATTATAGGAAAGTTTTAAGCAGGCAAGATGTGAGGAAGAATTTCCTCACTATAGGAGTTATCTGACAGTGGAACAGTCTACCTCATGCAGTAGTGGACTCTCACTCGTTTTCCAAGCAGCACCAGTCAGGTGTGCTATAAAAATGCTTGCATTGAGCAGGGAGCCTGTCTATATGACCTCTAAAATACCTTCCACCTCTAACATTCTGTGATTCCAAGGTAACTGAAGAATGTTTCCTGTGGAGACAGGAGAAAAAAATACATTTTTCCCCTGATAAAGTGTCAAATCTATTTTTTTATAAGCTTCAGTGATTAAATCCTCTAAAGTAAGGTCATTTTATAGCACCCTAAAAGATCTGAGTAGAAGCCATCTGGATGAGCATATGGTAGAAACGTAATTGAAGAAAAAAAAAAAGATTTTTTTTCTGGTTTTTGATAAAAACCATGTACAGCTTTTTCATACAACTAGCTCAGGACAAACCAAATATATACATATATGGCAAAGGTTACCTTTCCTTTTCACATAATGGGTACCCAAACTTCAAATGCTTCTACACTAGCCCTTTTCCCTGAACTTACCATCCTTTGTTCAGTCACTTTTTACAGGAAAGCGTAGTTGCAGTCCAGGGTTTTCTTTTAGGATCTCATTTCTGGCAACCTGGAGGACGACAACTTGTAATTGCAAAGTCAGGCTAAGCCATGCCTTACCATTAATTTCTGTTCTCTGAGATATCTGGAGGCACATGTGTAGTTCCCCAGACACCCATATACTGAGGTGATAAATTCCTGGGCGGCATGATCCTAATGGGCTACCCCATGGGCAGACAACAACAACAACAACAACAACAGTATTTATATACCGCTTTTCAACAAAAAATTCACAAAGCGGTTTACAGAGAAAATCAAATATCTAATGGCTCCCTGTCCCAAAAGGGCTCACAATCTAAAAAGATGCAAAACCAGCAGACAGCCACTAGAAAAGACACTGCTGGGGCAGACCATGCGTTCTGATGGTGCTGGCTGCTGTAAAGCAGTAGTAAAGTGTGCTCCGGCAGCTCGTACTGCCAGAGCCTTCCCATGTTCACCAGTGGATTAACATATACCCACTGGAGCAGGTACACCTGCACAGCACAGGGAGGTTGGATGGGGCAAGGGGAGGGGGTAGGCAGAATAGGGCGGTGATGGGGTTGGGAGGAGGGCAGATCAGGACCAGGAGAGGGACAGGATCGGCAGTGGTGGCGCATGCCAAATCCCAACCCATCTTCCTGGGCCTGATCCACCTTCCCAGGTGATTCAATGTTGAGGATTCAACTACATATGTTTATTATAAACTGCCTTGAGGTCAAGTTTAGGCAAAAGTTGGGGTAGAAACGTTAAAAGAAAAAAAATGCACAATGTTACAAGCAATAGTGTGCAAGAAAAGTCCAATGGACCAATGGTTAATGCAGTGGAAGAGGCTTCTCCTGGACTGGACCCTGCCTGCTTTCACAGGGGAGGTGCCATTCAGATTGTCCTGGAATGTCCTCTGGGAATCTTGGCAGCATCCATCTTTCTGCACAGCTTTTTCAACCCTTTCCTGGTTGAATTGGAACCAGAAGTGAATGGGCAGCCAGTATAGCTGCTGAAGCAGTGGTCCATCTGAGTCACAATGTCTGGCCCCTGTAACCACTGATGTTCTGTTATGCAACCGTGGTTAAAAAGAAACACTATACAACCTGTGACTAAATGAGGAAATAAGAGGGGGCTGAACTGTCTGGATTGCTGAAGTGGGGTGCAGGGGAGTAGAGAAGCAGGGGTGATCTTAGAGCATCATTGAGCTTCAAAGAGGTTAGAACAGTGCTTCCCAATCCTTTTAACACCGTGATCCCCTTCACATGCCAATTGAGTAGCACCCCATAATGCACTGTGGTGACACAACCAGTGCTGACCCACAGCTTTTTCGCAACCCACCAAAAATCATCTCATACCCCACTGGTGGGTTGTGACCCACACTTTGGGAAATGCTGGATTAGGAAAACGTTTTTCCAGAGGCTGGAGAAAAGTGAGTGGAGTCTGGATTGCTCTGAAACATGTAGAAGTTTGAAAATCAGCAAGTTGTTTCTTTGTGTTGCAGGCTTCTGCCCAGTAAAACTTTGCTACAGGATTAAGTTCTCACATATTCCCAGTTTGAAGCTCGAAGCAGTTTGACATATTTCCCATTTGTACGCTCCTAGCCTTGTCCTCAATTTTGTCAACAAAATTGTCTCAAAAATGCTTCAGATCCTTATTCCACTCTGACATCTAGATTAAAATCTTTCAATTCTATTTGCATTTATAATGCATTCTGGGAACATTCTTGTGTAGAGCCAAGATAGTAGTTGAATGATGTCCTTTCAGAGTGCTGGTTGGTTACAGCACTGGATCCAAAGAGGGCATCACTTACACAAATTGTATAGCAGAACATGGCTATATCCATGTCATGTATGTGGTGGGCCATACTTAATGTGCAGTATTGCCAGATGAGAAATTGTATTAACTGATCCAGTGCACAAGACTGCCACTCTTTGGGTATCTGATCGGTTCACATGACTGCGCACTTATATCAACCATAATAGTAGTCAACAAATCTGTGCTTTAAAAAAAATAAGTAATTGAATTAAGAGAGTCTTTGGGTGCAATACTAACCCCTTATGTCAGTGCTTTCCAGCACTGACATAAGGGCAATGCAGCTCTGAGGTAAGGGAACAAACATTCCCTTACTTTGAGGAGGCCTCCATGAGTGACACCCAACTGCAGGATGCAGCACACGTCCCATTGGCACTGCTATGCCAGTGATGGAAAGCACTGACATAAGGGGTTAGGATTGCATCCTTCATCTCATACAAATGCATTGTTGAGCCTAGTGGAATGCAGCGTGCAAAATAAAGAAATGTAAAGTGAACTGAAAATGCACAGTAAATTAATTGAAGTTGAAGGATTCTGTATCAAAGTGAGATGAGCAATTCTTGTTTTCTTGCTTCTGACAGGTTTCATTCTAAGGGGAATGACACTAATCTATCTGCTTACATCACAACTAGCTCGACACATGGAAGCAAAGTATGCCTTCAAGTGTTGCCCTTGAGCATTTCTCCATCAAGAGGCATAAGAGAGTGATACGTCCAATTCATCATGAAAAACAGAGTTGACCAGCACAAGAAAATATCTGCCTACATATTCACAGAATAATATAGTAACTGCCTAATTCAAGTGCTTCTGAAATCAGAGAAGGATTTAAATGGAGGTTCCTTAATCAACAGCTTAGAGTTGCTAGAGCAGGGGTGCTCACACTTTTTTGGCTCGAGAGCTACTTTGAAACCCAGCAAGGCCCGGAGATCTACCAGAGTTTTTTTTACAATGTTCGCGCCATCATAACATATAACATTTATGTGTACAATGTATGTTGGTGTACCTTGAGCCCCACTGAGTATAACAGGACTTACTCCTGAGTAGACATGCCTAGGATTAGGCTGTGAGGCTGCAATCCTAGCCACACTTACCTGGGAGTTAGCCCCATTGAGTACAATGGGCCTTACTCCCGGCATTTCCTCCCAGAGGCACCTGAAGGGGGGGTCGGCACTCCGCGATCTACTCATTTTGCCTCGCGATCTACCGGTAGATCGCGATCCACCTATTGAGCACCCCTGTGCTAGAGCATTCCAAAGGTTTTGTGACAAGGTCAAAAGCAGGGCTGCAATTCCCGGCATGTTTACTCACTAGTAAATTCCAACTTTCTGTTTAGAACAGGGATGCAACTCAATGAAGACAGTTATTTCTTTTGCAGAATTTATATCTAACTTTTTCAAAGTGCTCATAATGCTTCATAGACATTATCTCAGTAACCTTTAAAACTGTAAGATGTAAAGTGTTTTTTTTTTTTTTAGTAAAACCAACTTCCAGAGCAAAACCGATTAAGAACTAGGCATTCAAGCAAATGCATGTGATAGGGGCATGCTTCAAACTGAAAGTATCTCTTATTCATTAAAAACTGCAGTGCAGCAGAGTGACCCTGCTAGGACCAGAGTGTACTCTTTCTGACAGACCAATTCTGTGATCAGGCTGCACTAACAGAACTATCATTCTGGCAGCACAGTCCAACCTATATAATATCACAAAACACAACACTGTATAGCTTGCGACTAGGCTTCTGCTGGAAACAGCAAGTGGTGCAAGCCATGTAGAACTGGTCCGCCTGGAGCCCTGGTGTCTGTAAGTCAGTGGGGGTGGGCTGTGGGCAGGGAAGGGAAAGGAAGCTGGTGCAGGGAGGAAGTGGATCAGGTGGCAATGGTGCACCCCAGAACTTATCGCCTCTGTCTTAAATGTCCCCACCCCTTTTCTCATCCTGTCTGTTTTAAACGTCCCTACACCTTTTCTCATCTCAGACATATACTACCAAAATAGGTGACCTATGTCCAAAGAGACGCATAGGTGGATCCAGGGCTTACGCAGAGATAAGTAAAAATAATTTTTGCTTACCTCCCATTTGGACTTGGATGTCCACCCCTCACCATTAGATGCAGTGTGTACCTGTTTGATGTGGCTGCACTGTTGCTGGTGGTGGGGGTAGGATTGGGGACTTAAGGCCCAATCCTAACCAATTTTCCAGTGCCGGTGTAGCAGTGCCAATGGGGCATTCACTGCTTCCTGTGGTGGGGAGGCAGACACAGACGCCTCCTCAAGATAAGGGAATGTTTGTTTTGTTATTTCAGGCTGCATTGTGGTTGCACAGGTGCTGGAAAGTTGGTTAGGATTGGGCCATTAGTGTGCCTATTTTTTTTGCGGGGGGGGGGGGAGGGGCTGAAAATGGCCTTCCATTTGTTCCTGAAGTAATGATTCCTCAAATTGACATTTAGGGAATAAATCATATCTGGGGGGCTGATTTTTTTTGGGGGGGAGGGGAATGGTGCATGTGGAAATGGTGCATGTCTCCCCTTGGTCTTGCCTGGGGTCACCCCCAATTGTTGTTTTCAATGAAAAAGAAGCACTTCCATATGGAAGCAGGCTGCTAATGCAGACATTTGTATGCATGTCTGGTTGGTCCTAAGGAAAATAAGTGCTAACTATTCTCCACTAAAATGGCATGGTCTTTTCCAGTTTTTCTTAAAGTAAAAAATAAATGATTTCATTATATTTCATAAGGGAAAGAACCAGGCTTCTGATCTGGGAAAACTCTAAGAGGTCTGCATCAAATTCTATTACGGGTGTGACAATTCTATTTAGAAAACTGCATTCTGTTAGAGGTTCCATTACTGCTTAAACTTCTGAACACTGAAAAGTCTGAAGTAGCGCATGACTTCAGGAATAATGTAATAATTTAATTTGGATGAGATATGTACATGATTTATGCATAATGACTTCTAGATTTCTGAACTGCACAGTGAAGTTCAAATGAAAATGAAAAGCATAATTGGCAGAACTATGGTTATAAATCTAATTAATATTTAGCAAAATATATGAGTTGGTTAAGCTACATAACATGCTTAATTTCATAATTTTTTTATTAATCCCTAATTAAGTTGCCTCTTTACTAGCCCTAATTTAGCATAAAATGCTCTTTCTTTTAATAGACTGATATACTCGTATATTGAGAGGGAGATGGAGAAGGGCACAACAGAGCAGGGATTGGGTGGAAGGGGGAGGAGATGGGGTAGAATGCCGTGACCCTGATCTAAATGCCCCCCACAGCTACTTTTAGTTAAAAAAAAAAAAAAACCTCAAAAATGCATTGGGAGATTCATTCACATTTCTCCAACATAATATCCAGGTTGTCTTTTAGTGTTCATGGTCATGCATTTAGATACTAGAGACAAGAAGAATGAAGACACACTCATATATACACACAGGGGGTAACTATAATTCTGAAGAATGACAAGAACAGCAACTCTCACTAAGAACATTTTAAAATGGAATCTCAAAGAGGCAATAATAGGAACAGTGACCAGTGACAAGTAACAAAAAAACAGGGACTGTCTCTGGAAACAGGGACATCAGCAAGGACAACTCAAGACTTCCTGATGTGGAAGTAGAGGCAGGTAGAAGATCTCAATCTTATAACTACATTTGCAGTTATGAATTCTTGCGGGGAGAGGAATAATTTTATATATATATATACATGCACATATACTAGTTTTCAGTTCAATATTCTTTTTTTTTATTTGATTCATTTGACATGCAAACTAGACTGTATGGCAAAAAACAGTGGCTAAATCAGAGTAATAAATTGTTCTGATCGCTTGATTTCTGACTTAATGAAAGTTTGTAGTGGGCATTTATTAGCTAGTGTTTGAGACTGTTCTCAAGAAACTTGCTCTATACTTCTGAATTGAGCTTATGTAAACAGAAAACATGTTGAATCTGTTGTCTGGGAAACTGATTGATTACTAGCATTTTTGAATGCTGCCTAAACCCATCGCCCAATTCTGCCATCCTCCCAATTCCATCCCCCAAACCTCACCAGTGTGCATATGTTATGCACCCAAGCATGCACTATTGATGGTGAATCCCCACCTGCATTACAACCCTCACATTCTCAGGAAGTGCATAAGTAGTAAGAAGAGAACTTGGACAAGTCCCACATTGCTGCCTCCACTACTGTAGTGGCTGGGAGGAGAGTGTTAAGGTTATGTTTGTATGGGATGGTTGGTGTAGGATCCCTGCTTTGTCCCAATGTGAGCAGGTTGCAAGAAAACCAGCAAATACAGCAGAGTACTTTCAGCAGATGTATTTGAGCAAGGGATATCACAAGTAGAGTAGTCAGTAAACAGTCCAAGAGTCAACATGAAGAGCAGTCAGTCCAAGTATAACAAATCCAAATCAGTTTCCAACAATACACAGTCAAAGGTTCAGTCCATAAGTCAGTAATAACATATACATACAGTATCCAGCCTCCTCGGTCACTGGCAGCAGTTCCACAGTTATCTCCATCAACTCCCCTACTGCTGCGCTGGAAGCTCCAGCAGACCAACCTTATGTAGTCAGCTTAGCCAATCAGTGCTGGCTTGGTCACACCCAGGGTGTGTCAGTCCCAGGTGCCTGCTGATTCTGCTGACTCAGCAATCTTCCTGAACCAACTTGTAAGCTGTGGTTCTGCTTCCCTCAGAATTCAAAGCTAACAGAGAGAAT
Organism: Tiliqua scincoides; assembly: GCF_035046505.1. Lineage (NCBI taxonomy): Eukaryota > Metazoa > Chordata > Lepidosauria > Squamata > Scincidae > Tiliqua > Tiliqua scincoides. The sequence goes on from NC_089823.1 coordinate 80,887,236, forward strand.
GCTAGGAGCAGACACCATTAGAGGAAGTGATAGTAGGGGTGGTGACAGCAGCAGTGCTGGACTCAGCGGAGAAGGCAGGAAACCTGCTTCCACCCTATGAGCTACTCGTATCTCTTTCCAACAAGTCCAGCAATGCTGCCTCCACCTGTAGTGGTTGAACAAAAGGCAGCCTCCCTTCTCTCCACCATACTCCCATTCTCTCCACCAGCCACTACAAGAAGTGACAGTAGAATTGGCAGTGCAGGAGAGGAAGGAAAGTAAAGCTCATGGGTGGGGGTGGTTTACCTCCTACCTCCTGCTGCAACAACTGCCACTACCATTACTTCCTCTAACAGCCTCTGCTCCCAGCATTCTCTCCTCCTACACTAGTGGGACTGACCTCCAGGCAAGCTGCCTGGAGAGGTCAGCAAGGTTGGGGGGAGGTAGCAGGCAGGCATGAGGCTAGCTTGCCACCTTTTCCAACTTGCCACCTGCGGTGAAGTTTTCAACTGGCTTCATGGCTTCGCTGGTCCTGGTTCAGATACAGCCAAATATGTCTTTTATTCCTAGTTCTATGCACTCTCTAGAATGGCTGGAGGTGACATGCACTTTCAAAGTGATGCCACAAAGGTGGTGGGGTCTCCTTCTGCTCTTGACTTCCTAATCCTTCAGGCCATTTCCAAAATGCCAACACCATCTTCAGGTGAAACAACAGTACCAGCCATGCTGAAGCACTTGATTTGCTTTCCACATCATGATGCAGATGCTTTCTTTCCTTGCTTGGGGGGTTGGCAGAGCAGGGCAAGGAGAGAAGCAAGAGGAAGAACAATTAATCCTTTCTGTCAGTAGAGGAGTATGCAGCAATGTTTTGATCAGACTCTTCGAGTCACCAAGTGAAGAAGTATTTGTGATTCATAGCAGGAAAAATCTCTGCAGCAAAATTAGCTATTCATCTCCATTCTTCTGTATATAAATGAGCAAACAGGTTATAGCTGATCTGCCTGCCTCTACAGTCTGTTTTACCCTTCTGAATTTTGGGTTCTGCTGAACATGGGCACCCAGAACAAATATAGCATCCACTTTAGCTGTCGGTAATTACTAATGTTGAGTGTTCACATTATAAATAGTGAATAAAAGAATCATCTTAAGATCACATCTAAACATTTGTTATTTTTATGACTGTATTTTCCAGAATTATTTGTTTATAGACTGAACCATGAGGCTCAGAGAAATTTCCAGAGCTGACAAGCCTCCTAGATGCAAGCCTAGATTGCATCCAGGACATAACAAGAGATTTTAATGCAATTTTATTCAGGTTGTCCTAATACTACATCTGAAAATATGATGCTGAAATTCAGTCAATATTTTGTACCTACCTATTAGATTTCTTGGTAAGGAACTTGTTTTGATTGGTTTGAAAAAGTGAACTGCAAACTTCAGATAGTAATGTGATAATTTATAATATTACTTGAACATAGATTGTATGGAGTGCTGCTGGTGGGGATAGAAAGAAAAAAACTTCCTTTGGCATGCAAATATTGTGTGGCTGTTTGGGCCCCAAGCCCTAGTCAAGACTATTTTTTTTTTTTAAGATGAGGGAGCATTCAAAATACTGCCTCCTAGCAGGCGGGCAGTCCAATCCTGAGCTGCCTGGAGCTTGGGGCTGCTGTAGTGCCAAAATGATTACCGTACCATCCAACATGCAACCGGGCAGCCTGCGGAGGTTCCTTGGGAGAAGGGACTTTCGTAAGGGAAGTAGCCGAGTAAGGGAAGTAGCCCCACAATGGGGCTACTCGATTCTGCACCAGCTCTTGAGTCAGCTCAGAATCAGTGAGTCCCATGTCGAACTGCACAGCCCAGCATGGGGCTCAGCATCCAGCGGAGCCAAGCTCTACTGCTCCTGCCATCCTCCCGCCCCACTCTCTACTCCCGCCATGCCTCACTCCTGCCCAACCCCCATCCTCCCCCACCTCCCCCCACCCTGGAACACCCCCTCCCCCCACAACCCCACTCACCTCTCTGCCACCTAGTGGTCCGGGCAACCACCATACGGTGGAACGTGGGCCCAGCACTGGAGCTGGCCCAGCACGGGCTCCGCTGAGCCAGCTCCAGTGCTCGGCCTGCAGGAAGGGCTTGCAAATGTGCCTTACGGCATGTTCCCAACAGTGTGCACTGTCAGTGAGCCAGTGCGCACTGTTCAGGATCAGGCCCTAAAAGAGTGCAACCCTGTAAGGTAGTGGTCCTCAAACATTTAGCATTGGGACCCACTGGAGGTGATGTCATTAACCTGGAAATGATGTCATGGTTGGAAGCGACATCATCAAGTAGGAAGTGCTTTCCTGAGAATGCAGCAAATACTGAAATTACCATGGCAAGCACTGAAATTGTGTCATTGTGCCTAGATAGGCAGGCTATAAATAATTGAATTAAAATGAATAATTATAAATAATTAAAGTAAAACAAATAATTAAATAAGAGGAGATGAGATGGGCAAGCCAGCCCTATTCCACCAAGTGAATTTTCTTTGTAGCCTGTCTGCAAAAACCTCACCCCCCCCCCCAAAAAAGTACAAGATTTTCAGCTCTACCCAGTGCCCAGGTCAATTTAAGTTCTTATATTTAAGCTAATTTAGTATGATTTGGGACAAAATCAATTTTAAAAATACAACATTTTTTTTTGTTTGGGTTGGATTAAGATTCAAAGCTTCCTCTAAAAAGCATTAAAACCCCAGAGTGATGATTAGCAATGAGAAGAGGATATGAGGTTTCATTGTTGTCTGTAAAAGACAACATCTCTTTTCAGTAAAGCAGTGGTTCCCAAACCTTTTTAGCCCTGGAACCCACTGTTTAAAATTACACACCATCAGGACCCACCAAGCTTTACACGGCTAAAAAAGAAAAAAAAAAAAACCTTACCAGTTCAAGCCTCATTTACTGTACTATTGGGGGGTGCCTTCTGGAGCACTTGTTGAGCTCCATGTTCATCGGCTTGGGACCATTCTAGTAGCCTTGCACTTCCCTTCACCTGACCTTCCACATGAGCCAAGGCATGCTTGCTTACTCATGGGTAAACACAAATGTGCCACTTAGTTTCGCTTTCCATGGAGTTCTATACATTTGTCAGCTTGCAGGGAGAGACTTCCTTCTTGGGTGTTTTGGGGGGCTGCGTTCACTGGATCAGGACCATTCTAGTGGTGTTGGATTCCTCTCAGCCTTCCCTTTGCAATGGACCAAAGCATGGTCATCTACTTATGAGTAAATATGCAGTGTGGCTCAGTTTCACTTTCCATATGACTCAATGCATTTTGGTCTGCAGATGCAACTTTGCAACCCTCCAACAATCAGGTCACAACCCACCAAGAGGATCCCACAGTTTGAAAAACTCTGCTGTAAGAGATGCACATTTACTTGCTCCAATCACCTCACTCTCTCTCACAAGTGTGTGTGCGTACATGTGGTGCCTGGTTGCTAGGAGCAGTGGGGCAAAGAAGCCCTATTCTGGGGTCCCTATGGCATTCCCCTAAGGGGGGGAGAGAGAAAGCTGCAAGGAAACACCCTTCTGAAATTTGTTGGGAAAGCAATTTCTGAAATATCATGAAAGTTCTGCTCTTCAAAGCAGGGAAGGAATCCACTGGGCATGCCTAATTCTTGGGCAAGTCTTGCAGGATAGCCTGTCCATGTAGGGAACTGAGTAAGCAATCAAGGATGATAAACTGGAGTGTTAGCAAATTCCGTAGTATCCCTCTGTCACCCTCGCTCACTTGCTTGGTTGCTGCCACCAAGAAGAAAAGAGGCTTACTTTCAAGATACAATATGAAGTTATTCAAATGTAAAATCCTGCACCTGCAGTCTAAACGTGGAAAGGCTCATCAAAAACCTTGCCACTTGGCTGCTCTGAGCATGTGTTTCTACACTCACAATCAGTGATAGGCAATACCTGATTTGACCAACTTTTTTATCATTGCATGGCATCAAGAGTCTGAATTTACTGAATTTACCAGAATTTACTTAGATAAAAGGAGCAATGGCTTTGGCTTAAATGTCTTAGAGGATCTCAAGTTATGACATCTGTTGGCTCTCAAAAGGAGGATGGTGTAGTGGTTCTGAAGTTGGACTTAGACCTGAAAGATTCAGATTCAAATCCCTGCTCAGCCAAGATGCTTCCTGCGTGACCTTGGGCCAGTCACTGTCTCTCAGAATCATCTCTTGCAGTAACATGACTAGTGGGGTAATCAGGGTACCCAGCCTAGCAGACTCCACCTAGGCAAACATGCATGATAGATTTGAAGAGCATATTATATATTTACTGTGTTTAAAATAATGATAAATTATATAGGCCAAGAGCCAGGTGTCAGCATTTATTTCATTTGGACAAGCAGAAGATGGCAGTATGCAAACCTGGCTGAAGTTAACTGACTTATTACTGTTCTTATTTGTGCAATTGTGTAAACCTCCAAAATGCCACTAAAAAATTGCTGATGCACTAAGCTTTTTGTCCATATGTTTATAGCCCATTTTAGGGCTTTCACGTTAAAGAAACTGCATGTGGTGCTCTCTTCTTGAAAGAGAATTGTTGATTTTCCTCCCCTTGACCAATTCTTCCCATAAATAAATGAGAAACTACATTTCTGCAGCTGCTTTCCGATGGCGGCAAAATGGCTTTTTGGCAGAGCTGTCATCCATCATATTGTAACACAGTGCGTTTAGCAACTACTATTTATAGCACATCTGATGCCAAAGCAATTTTTCAGAGCATGCACTGACTTGAGTACTATTATTTATTGCACTGATCCAAATGTAAATTGGCAAATACCTGCTCCTTGCATTTACCATGTGTACAAATAGTGATCCCCAACTCTTCATTGGGGTGTTTAAGATGACAGCATTTTCAAAGAAATATCAGGTAGACACCTCACAGTAGAAGATTCTAGGATACCAAAACAGAAACTTTGACATAAATACTACATATACTGTTCACTCCAGCAAGTTTTAAAGGTTGTTGGGTGCTTACAAGACTACTGATAGTATCTTAAAGAGAATTGCTTTAATGAGGTTTGCCTTTGTTAAAACAAATTCTAAAGAAAGGGCCCCCTCCACAACCATGATGGATTTTTCATCCTGGAAGAGTGGAAGCAAATCTCAGCACATATTTTTTGCAGCAACTCTGCAGCTTGCATGAGTTGAGTTGCATGACGGAACGGTCTGTGATAAGGATCCAAATTAACTTCTTTCATATCATCTGTGCCACGCATGCTGTGCCTTGGCAGTCTGGTTACATTAAATGAAACCCTTCCATTTCTTACATTAGATTAGACCATCCAACAGCGTGCTTCTCGTCCTACCCCTCAGGAGATTTCACCACATTAACAGCCCAATCCTATCCTTGAGATATACCATGCTTAAGAATCATGGAAAGAACAGATTTGATCACCCTCACCAATTACTGGATGGTAGACAGTGCGTTTAGCAACTACTTGTTGCTATTGCCTATGTTATTATTTTGCCTATGTTAAAATGTACACTTACAGCACAAGCCTATGTATGTATACAAAAAAGTAAGTCTCAGCTGAATTAAATGGGACTTACTTCCCATTACCTAGACTTACTTCTAGGTAAATGTGTATACTACATGTGTTTCTAGGTAAATATATATACTATATGTATACTAAATGTGTTTCTCAAACTGTGGGTAGGGACACACTAGGTGGGTCATGAGCCAATTTCAGGTGGGTCTCCCATTCATTTCAATATTTTATTTTTAATATATTAGACTTGATGCTACCACAGAATGTGGCTGCATTTGGGGTAATGTGACAGACCTGTACTTTTAACAAGCTACTCTGTATATTCTTTTAACAATGATAGTAAATGGGACTTACTCCTGGGTAAGTGTGGGTAGGATTGCAGCCTAGGATTGTTAAAAATGTTCCTGCTTGATGATGTCACTTCTGGTCATGACATCACTTCCAATGGATTCTGTCATACTCTCATTCTAAAAAGTGGGTCCCAGTGCTAAAAATTTGAGAACCACTGCTTTAAGGCCATCCATGACCTGGATCCAGGCTACCTGAAAGACCGCCTAGGACTGTTAAAAATGTTCCTGCTTGATGATGTCACGTCCAGTCATGACATCACTTCCTGTGGGTCCTGACAGATGTTCATTCTAAGAAGTGTGTTCCGGTGCTAGATGTGTGAGAACCACTAGTGTATAGAATTGCAGGCATAAAGAATGAAATATATATTTTCACTGGAAAGTAAAGAGAGGTGGTTCTTCTGAACCTCTCATATTTAGGTGCAGTCCCTATTCCAGTGGGTGCTATCTATGTCTTAGAATAAAACACAAACCTGTGTTTTAATTATGGAAAAATGATTAAGTCCCCTGAGGAAACTCATCTACATATCTGCCTGTCTTGTTCCCATTTGTGATCCCAGTTAATTACTTTGCTTGTCAGAAAATAACTCTCTGAAGTCCAAAGATGATGGAGAAACAGTTCAATCCTTTCACTTTATATGTTCAGGCTGATGTTAGTAGCAGAGGAAAGTCGAAACACTCTCTTCATTCTCGGTTGGGTTTTCACCCCACATGCACTGATGATACCGGTGATGACAGATACTGTATTCATTTGGGCAAAGCACCCCCTCCCAATCCAGCTCCAGTTGTTCGCTATTTTTGTATATCATGTACAGGCACAATCACATACACACAAAGTTCATTTTAACAGACAATAAAGCAGTTTTGTGTGAATGACTATCAGAATTTTAACTGGTGCATAAACATATGCATGCATACCCCTCAAAAATGCCACACACAGTGTTGAATACTGTAGGCATTATTAGCTGCTAGGGAGCCAAGCCCACTGGTGACATACCATTAAGACTACAGCAATAACTTGCACTTTGACCTGGTTAGGGACCAGAGCATGGATGAAAGTCAAAAAGGGATGAATGTCAAAGCATAGCCTTATTTAGCTTGCAAATTTATTTTGGCCTGTGAAAAATGAAAATAACCATCACAAGCAAACAAGTGCAAAACCAAAATAAAATTATTTCTGCTTATTTTGGTTTTGCACGTGAAAAAAAGAAAAAATAAACATAAGGACATCGACAAACATTGTGGAAGGCTGGATGAAACTGGATGAACGAGGAAAGCATGTGGATGAAATTTGAAATGTTATAATTGAAAGGGGTCGAAAGGGCAAAAATCAAGAGGATGAAAATTCAGGCATGCCTAAACGATGAGCTTTGGCTCTCTTGAAACTAAAAGAAAATGGCTCTGGAAAGTACATTTCCAATCAAGAAAAAAACAACAAAGGTCATTCAGATGAGGTTATTGAACAATTTCTTTAAGAAACTTAAGTGAGAATGAGGCAGATGCAACCAAAGAAGTAAATACTACCATAAATGTCCTGTTTTGTTGTGAAGATGACCTTGGTTATTTTATCAAACTAATAACCCAATCCTATCCAACGTTCTAGTGCCAACTCAGTCATGCCAAAGAGGTGTACACAGCATCCAGTGGTGTTGGGGGCAGTCACGGAGGCCTCCTCAAGGTAAGGAAACATTCGTTCCCTTAATTCGGGTCTGCATCAGCGCTGAGAAGTTGGAAAGGATTTGGACCTAAACCCCTTTGCATAAGGGAGCAGCACAAACATGGACTGCGGAAGCTTTTGTACACACGGCTATATGCATATGGTTAGTGACCTTAATCTGAATTTCAGACCCATATGAGTAATCAGTGAATCAAAAGACCTCTACAGTAATAATAACAGTTTGCATTTGTAGAGTGCTTTCCAAGTATGCAAAATGTTTTACATGTATTTTCTGATGCAACCCTAAGAGCTAAATACTGTATTATTATCCCAATATTACAGCTGAGAGGGAATGGCTTGACCTGATTCTCAGCTTTCTTAGTCACCATGCTAGATTTGCTATTATTACACCATGCTATTTATTATTATTATTATTAACAGTATTTATATGCCGCTTTTCAACAGAAAGTTCACAAAGCGGTTTACAGAGAAAAATCAAAAGACTAATGGCTCCCTGTCCCAAGAGGGCTCAAAATCTAAAAAGATGCAAAAGAGCACCAGCAGACAGTCACTAGAAAAGACACTGCTGGGGTGAGGAGGGCCAGTTACTCTCCCTCTGCTAAATAAAAGAGCACCCACTTGAAAAAGTGCCTCTTACCCAGTTAGCAGGGGTAACTTAATTTAAGGGGTAATTTAATTTAGTTCTTGTAAATGTGTAGCACATTTCACTCTCCATTCTTAGAATGGAACTTACACACAATTTCTTATGCACCTTTATGACAAAACCGATAACATGCTGTGTTTCAAAAAGGTATCTGAGGCTGAGATCTGGCTCTTTATTGTGTCAATATCCTTGGTGTTTAGTTACTGTTATATGCCCTGATCTTTCTGTTTATAGCCCATTTCATCCTAAATCTACGCGTTCACTTTCAAAGATTTAGGAACTGGAGACTTGGAAGCAGAACAGTTAGGAATCTGGGATTAGAACCTGGCATTGCCTGGGCCTTTGATAAGCCTGAGAAGTCTGAAGAAGGGAGGTGGAATTTGTACTGTTCAGGCATTTAAGCATTCCTTAGAGCACAGACAAGAGGAACAGAAGACTTGAAAGGAGGTTTATGCAACAAATATTCCCAGTCTTTCCCTCCCGCCTATTTTGGTTTCCTTCTTTGCATTTTTATAGTGTGTGGCTTTTTTGTACTGAGAGTGCAGAATAAATGGCCTTAGGCAATTCACTGTACTTCATCCTATACCTCTGAACTCCCAGACCTTGAAGTATTCCCCTAGGCATTTCATCTGAGAAGCTTCTTCAAAAATGAAGAGCTATTGAGTACATAACAAGGGCTATCAAACCTGGAATGTAACAAGTTGCTATATTTGATGTTAGGTATACAACCTAGTCTACAGTCTGTGTGAAGCTATTCCTGCGTGCTCAGAAATAGCCTGCTAGTATGAAGGACCTTGGAGCAGATCGCGTAACATGGCTAAGAATGTACACAGGTGGACAAGGAGAGCTGGATTTGCAGTGAGCCTTCTGATTCCTTGGAGGTGTTTGTGTCTCCTTCTGATGACTGTATCAGGACTGCATAAATGTATAGACTGTATTTTGTCATGACTGTAGAGGAAAAATGAATACCATATGATTCTGGAGAGGACCTATGCATCACTCACAGGTGGAAAAGAGTGCAACAAGGTAAGGAGGGCTGAATTTATAATCAGCGCCCCCCCCCCACGGGTTGTTAGCTTCCCTTGGTAATGTATAAATAAAACATTTCATGTTAACCTGAATTTTATACATTAACATTATCACATGACATTCTTTCATGTGCATTGCAAAACACTTGCTCCAAATGGGAAAAAAAGTATAAAACTTACACAGAAAACGTAACGCATTTCTGAAATTGGTATATTTTGCACTCTAAAGTCACTCTCTGTAGGAAACATTGGTGGATCAAATTACAGAAAAATCACTTGATCTGAGGCTGCCACTACCGTTCCTACTTAAAGCCCCAGACCAGGTTGAAACCTCCAGCACATACCTGACCTCCAGAATAGACACTTCTTGGTGAAGCATGGCTTTTCCAGCCAAGTAATCTGTGATGAGATGGCACCTCATGAAGGGCTCATCTTGGCTTGTGCCTGCTGATGGGTTACCAATCTATTATTGGTAAGCAAGCCTCAATTATTTCAACTTAATTCCAATAGCTGTGCTTTGGATCACAGCTCAAGATCTTTAATGTAATGTAATTTTTAAATAGAGCTGCTTGTCTTCTAGATAAAACAGCCACCAGCAAATACTTAAAGAGCATTTTCTGTGGCAAAGGAAGCAAAAGTGGCATTCAAATGCATTTGTTTAAACAGGCTGCAAAGAAGTAGACAGAAGTTGAAAGCTATAATACTACACTTACTGTGACTTGCTCTGTCACATTAACTTTAAGAATAGATGTATTTATTGAACATTTACCCGCTGCTTTCAAACATGTATACGGCACAGAGAGCTACACGCATGGTTTGTTTGAACTATGTGATCTATATTCAACATCAACCAGCTGATTAACCTACTTGATGAAGTAGTCTCTTCCATCTCTGTTTGCCGTCATCTCCCATCCATAGGAAGATCCCTGGTTCAAACTCCAGGTTCCTGAAGGTGGAGGCCAGCCTGAAGACTTGGTCTTGTGGCTAAAAGCAAGGGGGAAAAAACTAATCAGCATATAAAAGCAACCTGATTCATTCAGTAAAATAACAGATTTTCAGGCCAAACCTATGCATATCTACTCAGAAGTAAATCTCATTATCGTCAACAGGGCTTACTCCCAGGTAAATGCGTACAGGATTGAAGTGTTTGTGAAGTAACCCATCATTGGCACACAAACCAAGAGTAACTATAAAACACTTTAGAATGTACACTTTAAAATGTATAGTCTAATAATCAGGCTCCTTTTTTTTTTAATTCCAGGAGGCACTTTTCTGAGCTAATTTCTGCCTTAGGTAAAAAATAACTTCAACTATCTACCTCTGCTAAGGCCACAGATTAGATAATTTCAGGACATATCTATATTGCAGCTGTATCATGAAAAAGGACCTAAATATACAAAGATGCAACAGGCAAAGTAGTATATGGCTACCCAGAATTCCTTGGCTCAACGATCTCCGACACTCTTTCTCTTGATACCGAGCTAAACAAACGCATCGGTAAAGCAGCTACCACGTTTTCCAGACTCACAAAGGGAGTCTGGTCCAACAAGAAGCTGATGGAACATACCAAGATCCAGGTCTACAGAGCTTGCGTCCTGAGTACACTTCTGTACTGCAGCAAGTCATGGACTCTTCGCTCACAACTGGAGAGGAAACTGAACGCTTTCCACATGCGCTGCCTCCGACGCATTCTCGGCATCACCTGGCAGGACAAACTTCCAAACAACACAGTCCTGGAACGAGCTGAAATCCCTAGCATGTATGCACTGCTGAAACAGAGACGCCTGCGTTGGCTCGGTCATGTCATGAGAATGGATGATGGCCGGATCCCAAAGGATCTCCTCTATGGAGAACTCGTGCAAGGAAAGCGCCCTACAGGTAGACCACAGCTGCAATACAAGGACATCTGCAAGAGGGATCTGAAGGCCTTAGGAGTGGACCTCAACAAGTGGGAAACCCTGGCCTCTGAGTGGCCGGCTTGGAGGCAGGCTGTGCAGCATGGCCTTTCCCAGTTTGAAGAGACACTTGGCCAACAGACTGAGGCAAAGAAGGAAGGCCCATAGCCAGGGAGACAGACCAGGGACAGACTGCACTTGCTCCCAGTGTGGAAGGGATTGTCACTCCCGAATCGGCCTTTTCAGCCACACTAGACGCTGTTCCAGAATCACCATTCAGAGCGTGATACCATAGTCTTTCGAGACTGAAGGTTGCCAACAGTCCAACAGTCCTATGTCCAACTAAATGGGTTGCATCCCAAGTTTACTGCCTCCAGAAGAACCAACTTCTGTCAGAGGAAGGGAATCTTGGAATACAGCCCCACATCTTTACGTGTTCCATATTCCATGTACAATGACAATGTGTTAGTCACTGTATCCTATAGATTAATTTTCTGAACGAAAAAGGATTCATAAACAGATCTATCACATTAGCTCAAAGTGCACCCACCATTTGAGAAGAATTTCATTTCAGCACCTTTTTTTTGAAAATTAAAATAAAAAGGTTTCGGTATTCATTGCGTTGACCCATTTCCAGGAAGCCACTAAAATATATCTGACAAAATCTAAACTGCTCAGTCAATTTAATCAAAGTACGCTTCCTGTAGAAAAAAGCAGAGCATGTCATAATTTACCACACTGAATTAGGCACTTCTTTTTCCACAGCTTGTTAAATCTACAAAAAAAAATGTTGTGTTATTTAAACACTCACATTATTTGTCTCTATTCCTCACATCCTTAATTATTAGTTACTTTGCAGGCATTTACTTTGGATTTTGCCTTGCTGGATATAAACAGTGACAGGATTATGTTATAATCTCCTTTAAAAGCAATCCTTTGAACACCACAGTGCACTACTAAGAATGCTGCAAAATACATATAGCAAGACTTCAGGTTGTATAACAGTGTTTACAATGCTCTTACAAACTTCAACTTAAACAAGCAGAGTCAGCAGCAAGCAGAGTCAAAGTGGCTCCTTGGTTTACCGAGGAGCTTTGAATGATGAAGCGGCAGGGTAGGCATCTTGAGCGACATTGGAGGAAGACTTGTGACAGATCCGACCGGACACAGGCTAGGGCCCACTACAGGGCCTACTCTGTGGCGATAATGGGCAGCGAAGCACTTCTTCTCTGCCACTATCGCGTCCGCACATAGCCAGCCAGCGGAACTGTTCCGTGGAGTGCTGGGTCCATCAGACTCCATCAGTGGATCAGGAGGACCACACGGAGGTCTGCTGTAACACCTTTGCCAGCAACTTTGCGGATAAAATTGCTTGGATTTGCCATGACTTGGACTCCATGTTGACAATGTCTAGTGATGTCCCCGTGGCACTTGTCAATTCTGTTTAGTGGGATTCTTTTCAGCTTGTAGAACCTGAGGATGTGGACAGGATCCTTTGGAGTGTGAGGCCATCCAACTGCCTGCTGGATCCGTGCCCAGCATGGCTGGTTAGATCTGCCCGGGAGGGACTGGCCAAGTGGACAGAAAGGGTAGTAAATTTATCTTTGAGGGAGCGGGTGATGCCTCTGGCATTAAAGCAAGAAGTGGTTCGCCCCCTCTTGAAAAAGCCCTCTCTGGACCCCTCTATGCTGGATAATTATCAGCCAGTATTGAACCTCCCATTTCTAGGCAAAGTGATTGAGCGGGTGGTGGCGTCTCAGCTCCAGAGGATCCTGGATGAAGCGGATTATCTGGATCCCTTTCAATCTGGCTTCAGGCCTGGCTTCGAGACGGAGACAGCCTTGGTGACTGTAAAATATTTTAAACTGGAACTCTCATTGGTAAGGTTAAAGAATGATCAGAAATCTAGCTATGAGTTTCCATCTAAAACCCTTAAGTTTGAAAAACAGCAGGAAGGGTAGTTTGGTTTGAATTTCCTTTCCAAAGAGCCACTGAAAAGAGGAGTTAAACAGCCCTAAAGGGTATACAAGGACAAGCTCCTAGCTATTCTGTGTTGGCAGAGAAGAGCAGAGATATAATTACTGAGCTGTATCATTGCTGGCTTGTAGTATTGAACCAAGTGAGAAAAATACAGGTGGGGCCTCAGTATCCACAAGGGATCCATTCTTGGACGCCCCGCAGATACCGAAAACCATGGATAAGTAAATCCACAGTTTTCAGCCCCTTAAATCCTCCAAAGGGGATCAAAGCACTGCTTTCCGGGGACTCCCAATTCCTTATAAGGCAATAAATGTGTCACTTCCAGTTTCTCTCTGGAAACTGGAGTTGCTTTTTTGGGCCTTTTTGGCCATTCTGAAGCCCACCACCTCTGCAGGCAGACGCACGTGGTCTCTGTGGGCTTCAGAAAGTCCTCAGGAGGTGAGCTCCGGTTCCCTCTGGAGGGTTCAGTTGGAGCCAAGTCTGACTCAACATGGGTCTGGGGGACCCGCGGTGAGCCAGATCCATGGATATAAAATTCATGGATAAAATATAATTTCCACTCACTAGATTCACCTGCCCTCTCCTCTCAAGTGAAACACACATATTACTGTTTCCCCCTCCCTATCAATGTGTTGCTTTGTTATTAAAGTTGTGTACTCATTGATAAGTGACACAAATTCTCAGCAGAGTGTTTATTTCCCCCTATGTATATGCATTTATAGTAACTCCATTAGTGTTACAACTTCCAAAGGAACTGTGTTCTATTGTGAAGTCCAGTCCTGTGAGACAATAGGATCTTGTAAAAGCCTGGAATTAAGAATTAAACAAGGGCATGAACCGTCTACGAAGGCTTGCTTACTAGCATTTCAATTGCAGGTTTCCTGCTAGTTGCAGCTGTATCCTATTATATAATGAAAGGCAATCAGAGCTAAGTTTTTCTGTCTGAAATAACTGAAATTGGGAGGTCTGAAACTAGTAGAATCCATGTGCTCCCCCTCTTTGACAAGGGCCATTTCGGAAAAGAGAATGAGTTGGAAGGAAAATGCAGGCCATTTTTCTTCATTTCACTAACAGGGACAATCACTTGGATGAGAACTCTGTGTGTGTGTGTGTGTGTGTGTGTGTGTGTGTGGTGCATGTGTGCGCATGCATGTGTCTTCAGCTCCAGGGAGCTGTCCAGCCTAGCAAAGCTGTGGAAAAATCTTTGTAAAATTATGGTTTCTGGGTTACATCAGAATGCCAGATGCAAGGGAGGGCACCAGGATGCAGGTCTCTTGTTGTCTTGTGTGCTCCCTGAGGCTTTGGAGGGCTACTGTGAGATACAGGAAGCTGGACTAGATGGCCTATGGCCTGATCCAGTGGGGCTGTTCTTATGTAGGAGGGAGTTTTTCGTCTACACCAGGGGTACCCAAACTTTTTGGCAAGAGGGCCAGATCATCTCTCTGTGTCAGGGGCCGGGGAAAAAAAGGAGTTAATTTACATTTCAAATTTGAATAAATTTATATAAATGGATACATTAGAGATGGAACTTATATGAATGAATGAAGGTCTTTGCAGTAGCTCATGGCCTATAAAAGGCCTTACACAAAGCAAGGCCGGCCTTTCCTTTGCTGCGACTGCTGCATCACAGATGTGAAACAGCAAGCAGTGGAGGGAACCCTCGTCCCACAGCTCACATGAAAGGTCGAACAGTTGGCTGTCATGCTGAGAGCAGTTGCGTCAGGCCAGCGTGGGCTCCAGCAAGTCTCCGGAGGGCCAGAGCTCATTGGGGGCTCTGAGCGGGCCGGATTGGGAGTCCGGATTGGGCATCCCTGGTCTACATATTACTAAATGCAAGTGACATTAAAAACTGCTCCTCTAAAGTCTCTACACTAGTACTGGTATCGCTAGCTGTCTGTAGTTGCAGAAACTGGATTTTCCATAAAGTCAGATATGCTAAACTTTGCCTATTCTTGTAAGAAATAATTCTATTTCTATAACATCTTACACCCTGTTATTCATTGCAACAAGCTCACTTCTGCCCTTGGGTCTTGTCACTGAGATTCTCACCACAGAGTTCCTTGAAGGCTGTTTTAATAATCAAGACTAAGGGTAAATCAGGCTTTCCCACCAGCAGTCACTTGTCTGTTGATAAAAATGTCTCATGCTCCTTCATGTTGGACTTGGTGGTACAGCAGAGTAGCAGAGAACTGCCATTTCTGAGCCTAAAATTCACACCCTGTGGGAAGCCTGTTAAATGAAGGCAGCTACTTGGGGTGATGGAGTCCATAATACTATTCAATGCAAAGTACTCCACTGCTTCTAATAAACATTGCATTAAAACATTAAAGTGAAAATTATGGCTTCTCAGTGAGAAAAATTACCAGTATTAAAAGAAAAAGAAGACATGAAACAGTAGTGGCATGTTATATAACAAGAAAGGGTAAACAGTCAAGGATGGAAAAATGTCTAATACATAATTCTGCAGAAATAAGCAGATTGCATTTCCTGAACATGATCTGCATGAGACTCATCACATATTTTGGAGTTTTTTTTATCTTGGAAGCTAAGCAGGGTCAGGCCTGGTTAGTACTTGGATGGGAGACCACCTGGGAATACCAGGTGCTGTAGGCTTATACCATAGTCTTTCGAGACTGAAGGTTGCCAAACAACCAACTTTGGGTTTAGTCCTAGCGTTAAAATTTACAGCCATATCAATTATTCACAGCCCAATCCTGACTAAGGGTACAGTTGTCAAGCTGTTGCAAAAAAGCCGTAAAGTGCTTTGCAACAGCTCGGAGAGCCAGTGCGACAGGGGGAATGCGGGAGTGACGGAGGCCTGTCAGAGCAGGTAAGTCTGGCACAAGGGTTGGAATGGGGCAGTGGAGGGAAGGGAGGGGATTGATGGGGCAGCAATGGGGGCAGAGGTGGGCAGAATGGGCCAGGGAGAGGGTAAGATCAGCAGTGCCACTGTGCACTATACACAAAACCCCATCCTGGGCCTGATCCACCTGCACAGATCAATGTGGATCCATGGCTGAAGTGTGGCTTTTTTTGCCTAGTCAACCATGATGAAGAGTTACTGGTAAGCTTCATGAGATTCCTTACCCTGAGGAGATCTCCAGCAACCAAAAATTCCCTGCAGGATGTAATGTAGCCTACACTGGCTCCATTGCATTGCCACGCTGGGATTTAGGTAGGTAGGATTGGGCTGGCACTCACACAAAACTATGACAGATGGCAAATTGTTTGCAGTCATTGCCAACACTATTACAAGCATTTATGCATAGCGCTAGAAAGATTTTAAAAATATAAGATGAAAAGTATACTACATGAATAAGTGCATTCAAGTGAATGTACATTTGAAAGGGATTTTTTCCCCCTCCACTTTTCTTGCCTAGCATCAAAAGTCAGAACACCATTTCTTTTTAGAAGTCCACAAATGCAGATGGCTTTGACATGGACACCCAGCTCACTTGGTAAACAAAACAGTAACAGCATGACAACATTTGCAGTGTTCAATCCAACATCATGCACAGCATGAGGCAAAGTGGTGTATTTCAGAGAACCTCACATTTTAACAGATTTAGTTTGCCTCTCCCCTGAGTTTAGAAATCTCCCACTGTGGGACAAATGATTAATTTTCACTGAAAACTTTTATAGTAAAGGCTTTTGGGGGGGGGGGGGATGCCATTCTATGCTAGAAAGCCAGTTAAGATAGATCCCTGTTACGGTATATTAGTCTGTGACCATTTGCACCAAAAATTCAATTTTTGTGCAGTTCTGAATCTAAGCAGTTTCATGGTGACAGAGGAAGTGTATTCTAATATTGAAATAAAGTACTTTCCTGTATGAAAATACAAAGGGGTTCAATCAAGTGGAAGCACTGAACAAATGTTGACAACAATCAGAAGAAGGAGGGAGCACTCTTTTCTCAGTTATAATGATCTGAAAGAAATACAGCACTTGGGTTCGGGCTAGCCAGGTGACAGGCAGGGAGATCAGAGACTTAGAATTTCATCTCCTTTCTAGACCATCCTCCAGCCAAGGTGACCTGACATGCCCTGCAAACTTTCCCTTACATCTTTATGTACTGCTACTTAATTCAATAAAAATAAATCACTTCTCTTACAAGGCTCGCCGCTTACTTCAGTTATAGTTTGTACCTAGTGTTGGGCTCTTGGGATGGAGAGGAGTACTGACCACCCATGGCCTAACACTCCCAGCTTGAACTTCTGGAGGTAATCTCAGATTTCCTTTGATTTCTCAGATTTGATGCCAAGGTTCACCAGACTTGTAAATCTGAAGAACCTGAATATCCTTAGCAAGGTAACTTTGTCTGGGCTGGCTTAGGATTCCATGGCCATGATGGGAATCATGGTTCATGTCATCAGCACAACATATGTGACAATTATTCACTTGACTGGATGGGAAGGTGATGATCTGGATGTGATGGCTGTCTTTTTCACTCCCATGTCGTCATCAGACCACTTTCTGTTGCACTTTAGAGGGATTTCTATTCTGCAGTTGTGGGGGTTCTATTAGAATACTCCATCCCAGGAATTAGTGAAATCTAAGGAATTTCTTAATGCATTGCAAAGTTTCCAGTTGGGAAGGGTCATCGCTCAGTAGCAGGCACATATTTTGCATGCAGAAGATTCCAAGTTCAATCCCCGGCATCTCCAGGTACAGCAGAGAAAATTTCCTGTCTGAAAATCAGAAGAGCCATTGCCAGTCAGTGTTAAAAATACTAAACCAGATGGACCAATGGTCTGACCTATAGCTAGTACTCATGTTGTAGCTCTATCTAGTTAACCCATGAGTTTCAGAGGTAACTCAGGCAGTCAACATTATCACTCTTATAAACTCTCCTACCTTGTAGGGCTTGTCTAGCTCCCTGGTATTCCTGAGAGCTTGGGAAAATGATATGGGTTGAAAGACAGCTAGAATACAAGTGGCTGAAAATTCACAGTGAAACTGACTGAACACAGGCAAGAACTCATTATGGATCCTAGTCTGTGGTGGTAAAGAAGCAATATTTCTCTGCCACCATTGTACCTTTAGGGTGCCATCCAGAGGAGCTTTTGACAGTGGTTTGGGACTCACTCCAACTTGACTGTCATGGGTACGGAATGCTCAGTGGTATACTGCGACAGGTTTGCAAAGCACTCCAAGGATAAAATAGCTTCCAGTCACTTCTACCTGGGTTTGCCTAGTTACGCAGTTCAATCTAGGGAGGTGTCCAGAGTACTGAGTCCTTGGGATGCATTTCAGTTATTGTAGTCCAAGGACACATCTGGAGGATCTGGCCTACCACATCTGCACAACTCTTGTCTCTCTTGGCTGGTAAGAAGTAGAAGAAGAAGAAGAAGAAGAATTCAGCAGAAAAAGTCTGACCAGCTGGGTCCAGGAGGCAAACTCCTTGAGAGAACAACAGTGACTGCTGTGAAAATGGTGCTGAGGCCACTTTGGGAAAAAAATTCTCCTTCAGACCCAAGAATTGCAATAACTATTGACTGGCCATAAATATTCTTTTCTTGGACAAAATGGTAGCCGTACAGCTCCAGGCACTTTTAGGTTCATAACAAAAGTGCAGTTGTTCTATAGAAAAATGCATTCATGAGTGACATCTGTGAGAGTAACCCCATGAGAGATTTGCAAACACACATCCTCTCCAGTCCATGGATATATTGTGGCTAATCCCTTCTTCCACACTGCCAATCATCCTTCAGCAGACTTCCTGTGTCTACATCTATCCCAACAGCATTTGCCAACTGAAAGGGGTGGGAGCTTCTCCCTTAGGGTTTGCCGTTCTGAGGTCTTACATATCCTGCTTTTGCTGTGACAAGAAGATTCACATGCTGTTTGTTTTCGTGGTCAGTGTGCATGGAGGGCTGACCTGCCCATGCGAGAGCAAATTGCCAGCCACTTTTTGGAGCTTCTGAGTAAGTGGGTATAGGATCATGCTCCATAGCAGGCACATGGGAACAGTCACCTAAGCAGCTGTCATTCACACCTACATTCAAGAAAGCAGACAAAGAGATCTCAATTCCAAATATAATTATATTTGTATACACAATTATACACTAGGAATAAGCCTAGAAAGCAATTCAACACATAGGGTGTTACGTTGAGTTGGCATACACAGGATTATGTGAAAAAACCCCATTTCCTGTCTGGGAAAGAAAGGCAGGGAATGTTCCTTTCTTCTCTATTGCACTGTGAATCTGATGGGGCTCTTGTAGGGGAAGAAAGCCCCCATCATTCCCTTCAAAACAGCTAGGTGAGCTAGAAGAGGATTGGATTGGGAGAGTGGCAAATATTATGGGGGGAAAAGGTGCTTAGCCTTTTTTTCTTTTGCCCACAAGAGGAAAACTGCTCTCCCAAGAAGCATTCTTTTACCTGGGTTTCAAAGATGTGTTTGCCCATGCAAAGGTTAAAGCATCATCTCTCCCCTGTTGCCTTTGCACTCCAAATGCTCCCATCCCAAAGCTGCTTTTGTTTAAAAAAGAAAAAAATGCTCTCAGGGTTCTCCTGTTCTCATTTGTATCCATCATGGGCAATCAGCACTTGTAGTGGCTCAGTTAAAGGGATTTTGCAAAAAATATGAAAGCAAGGTTTCCTAAATGACTCCCATGTATAAATCCATGGTGTTCACTGTATACTGTATATTATATAGCAGAGAAATGCCGAATTGCATGCTTAAACAGTCACCATACATGCCCCAATGATGCACGGGATGAAGGTTGGTTTTGGCATCTTCTCACAGCTAGTAACGGAACATTGGGAAATTGTTGTTTAGGTTGTTCGTGTTTATCGAGCATCAGACTGAATTGTAAATGCATTGAATAGGCAGTTAGTATAAACATGCCTACTCCTTATGTTAACTTTAATTGAAGCTAATTTTCCTTGCTGTATTTAGCAAGCTTCTATGTAGTTTCAAAGAAAAAAAAGTCAAAACTTTTTGGGGGGACGGGGACATTTTCCTCCTTTCAAATCCATTCAGTGTAGATTTATATGTGATGAGTTATATTTCTCTCTCCTGCGAGGCGAGGGGAGAGGAAGAATGATGGTAGACATACTAGACCAAAAAGGAAAGATCAAGAACATTTTTTCCCTTTTTCACAGAATGTCAAAATTAGATGAAAACTTATTTAGGCCAAATCCCTGCTGTGTGCAGGCCTTTTCAGAGCAGCTGCAATGGCAGTGGTGGCAGGGGATAGGATTTAGGCCAAAGTGGCCCTCCTCTGAACCCAATGTGCTTCATAGGCATGGTGCCCAGGACTGGATAAAGTATTCTAAGTAAGGTCTAACGAGTTCAGAATAGAGTGGAACAGTCAGTTCTCATAAATTGGACTCTATGCCTCTGCTAATGCAACCCAACAACGCACTGGCTCTTTTTGCAGCCACGTCACACTGCTGGTTCATGTTCAGCTTGTGCTCCACTAACAGCATGAGCCTATGCATGTCTACACAAATGTAAATCCCACTGAGATCAGTCAGACTTATTCTCAGGCGGTCTGTATAGGCTTGTAGCCTAAGAAACCTAAAAAATTTTCCACACTTGTTGCTGCCAAGCAATGCTTCCTCTTGTTCCTCTGATTTTTTGTTCCTTTGCGCAGGACTTTGCATTTGTCTCTATTGAACTTCACTTTGTTGGAATGGGTCTAAAGAATGAGCCTATCAAGATAATTTTGAACTATGATTTGGGCTTTCAGGCTAGCTATCCCCCTCCCTGTTCAGTTTTGTGTCACCCTGCAACTTTGATACGCTTTTTCTCTACTTCCTTATCCAGGTTGTTACAAAAATATTGAGCAGCGCTGTGCTCCCAAAGAGCTCGGAGCTATAGACATTCAGCAGCAATGTCTGGACTTTCCACACACTTCTCTGCTAAGCTTCCAAGTCAAATTCTCTTGTTTTCTGTTAGTTCATCCTGTGTGCCAGTTCTGTTCACAAGCTCACAGATGTGGGCGTGACTTTTAAGATAGTTGGCCCAGAGGAAGCTAGGGTGAACTCCTTCCATCTGAGGAATATGACTCCTTCTTTAAGCTGATCAAACTCTGTCCAGTCATTAACATGTGATCAGCACAGGAGTGCAGATTTTAAAAGGGGAAAAAAGAGAAATGAAAGAGGACAAAGGAGAAAAGGAAGAAACAGCCCAATCTCACTCTACAAGCCCCTTTCCCCAAACAAGCAGTAGACAGAGCCAGACGCAAACCGCAAACAAAACAGTCATCTCTCACACACTCACAACCTCTTCCCAATTTCAATGACGAACATCCTTATATTCTATCAGTATGCCTAGGAATATACTGTATTTGGCCAGAACCTTGCAAGCCTTATCAGGAGAGTTTTAAGCTAGATACACAAATACAAAAACTCAGAACCAAATATAAAGAAAAGTACTGGAGAAAATAAGGGGGGGGGAGAGAACAGGATTGCGGAAGGGATGATCAGAGACTGGCAAGACACTTTACCAGGGAAGCTAGTAGGAGCTGTTACCCATGGTCTCTGATGTCTGTATACAATAGGCTTACTGCCGTGAGTGTAACTTCTAAGAAGCTGGTTCAGAGTGAATGCATCCAGCCTATCTTCCATCATGAAATTCAAAGCACCGTCGCTAGGTGTTCCTAGGAGATCTCTCATACAGGCATCATCAAGACCACATTTGCTTTGCTTCAGAGAATTTGCTGCTTGTGCCTTCAGATCATTCCCAAATTATGTAAAACACATTATGCCACTTACACAGAAATTTTCAAGTTTTCAATTCTAAAAGAGAATGGGATTTCATTAATCTCATATACTAGCCTGCCTGATTTCAATCAGTACCATGAGCACCCTATTAATTTACTAATATAGAGATAATATGTAGAACATGTTTTGGATATCACCTGAATAATAAGACTAATAATAAGAATGAATAATAAGACTAATACCCATTTTTGGAGTGTGTGTATCTCTTCTAATTTGGGCACTTCTTTTGAATTGGGAGAGAAACTCACACCCCAAAAATGGGTATTAGTCTTATTTTGGGTTACAGAATAGCCAACAGAAGCTGGTACTCACTGTGAAGGGCATATCTAAACTACATACAGTATGCATATAAGCTTATACTACTTTGTCATGGCTTTTCACAATCCCTGGGAGCTGCAATTTTTGTGAGGGTAAAGGGAATTGTCTGTTAGAAATTCCCAGTAGCCTTCTCAGAACTATAGCTCCAAAGGTTGACCTGGAGAGTAGGAATAATTGATACTGCAGTGTAGTCCCTCAAATGCCAAAGCACATTTCAGCATCTTTGGAGAGCCTGTTGTGCATGTAAGGAAATTGTATGTAATTATTTACAGAACTAGGAAATTCAATTGCTATCTTTAAAACTGTATTTTACAGTACCATTAAAACCATACTTCCCACCTGAGCCAACCTACTGACATCTTATTTGCTGTTCTGTGGTATGCCATAGAATGAACATTAAAAAATTAGAGCAAAGGAATCTGTGCATGACATAGAAGCAGCGAGTGCCTTATTTCTAAGTTGAAGGAGCAAGCGTTGAAATATGCACCAGAAGAGGTATTAATCTTAAGCATTTCATTTTCTTTCACAGAATAATAAAGTTAGATTTTTTTTCACCTTTGTAAGAAGAATGACAAGCTAAAAACATTCCTTCAGGCACCACACTACTCATGTCATTTCTACCAAACAGCCCAATACTACCTAAATCCCCAAACAGCATTGAAGCGATGCTGGCACAGCTTCAGCTGCATTCCACAGAGGATTTTCGGCTGCCAGAGGTCTCTTCAGGGTAAAGAGACATTTGTCCCCTTGTCTTGGGGTAAGCCCCAGCAGCTGCTATGGGGCAACACAAACTTGCACCACTGCAAACACTGCCACGAGTCTACATTGCTGCCTGAAGGTAGATCAGGCCCAGGAAGGGGTTAGGGGTTCAGCACGCACCACCACTGATTCTGACCCCCTCCCAGGCCTGAGCCACGCTCTTCCTCACCCCATCCCAAAACACCATTCTGTTCTGCCCAACCCCTCCCACCCACCCCATTCAACCCCACCTCCCTCAACCTCAACTCCCGTGCATGGGTTTACCTGCTCCAGTGTGTGTTTCTGGGTCTACTGGTGTGTGGGAAACTGTTGTGGCCTCACTGCCAGAAGACTTGCTGCTCTCATTGGCTGAGGCTGCTTTGCGACAGCTGTAAAGAAGCTCTGCTCATGCAGCTCTAGTTATGCTAGCAAGGGAGGGGGGGATAGAATTGGGGCAAAAATTATTTATTCTACAAAGCTGAAGATAAATTAATTTGACTTACACCTCCAGTTCAGAAAGAATGTGAGAATGCTAGGAATGAAGTGGAAGTTCTCACGATAATTGAGCGTATTAAATTGAATTGACATCAGAAGCTCCTGTTACCCAGTATAAGGAAAAGAATGCATGACAGATTAAGGAGATAGCACCAAAACCAATAAAGACGTACTCTTACAGTAAATTCTATGAACTAAAAAAAAAATGTGGAGAACTTCAGAACTGACTGCCATCTCTGATAGGCTCTCCTGTAGTGATTTTGATGTGAACAAAATAATTGTGCTTATTAAGTGAATCACAACTGAGGAAGCTAGAAGCTTCTACTGATTGCCTCTGATCCTCTGCTGAGAACCTATGTTGTTTATTTACTTGCTTTTTTACTGAGATAAATGTATGCAAAGCACTCTGAGCACACAAAGAAGACTATTATATAAATGGAATTAGCATCTACTAAGCCCTTTATATTGTGCTTTTAGAACTTTTGAAGTACTCCATGTATTTTATCTCAGGAATTCTCACAACAGCCTGTACTTCTATAGTATTAATATTATTAACATTTTGTAGAAAGAGGGCAACAAAAGTTATCTAAGCTGCAGATAAACTGCTTGGTTTAAAGCACCTGATTATGAGTTCTACAGCCCAATCCCATGGGACCTCTGCACTGCTGGAACTAGTGTTCTGGTGGCACAATGTGCATTATGGCTGTTGCAAAAGGCGATACATAGAGCATAGCCAGGCCACCATCACAAGTGGTGGGAGGCTGCAGCCATGCACTGGTGGAGAAAGAGCAGCCCCGGCACTGCTAAGCACCAGTATGCTGGAGGGGGCAATCAGATAGTGTGCTGAATGGGGCAGGGAGGAATGGGGTGGATACCAGAGCAGGGAGGGGTGTGTGATGAGGCTGGGAAGGAGTAGTACTGGTGGTAATGCTGCTGCCAATTTTCTATCTCCCTTCCTGGCCTCGATCCACCTTCCCAGATCCACTTGGACTTGTGCCACCTACTTCACTGACACAGGTCTGAGTAGACCCATTTGGGTAGAGGAGGCTTATCCCTGGGCAAGAGAACAAATGTTCCCTAACCTTGAGGAGACCTCTGGGGCTCCCCCCCCCATGCAAGATGCAATGCGAGCTCCAGTGGCACAGTTGCAGTATTGTGGAAGGGGGTAGGGTTTAGCTAGAATTGGGCTGCTGGTGAATACTGTATACGATTCCTAAGGAGTGATTTCAGTTGAGGAAAGTTCAATTTATAATTTTTAGGCAAAATACCACAGTTAGAGCCTGGGCTGGCCCGGCCTCCACCACTTGGCGGTAACATGGACTGCTGAGCATTGGAGAGGAAAGCGGGGACGTGGGGGGAGGCAGGGAGGAGGAGTTCTGGCAAGGGGGGAAGTGGGTGGAGGGCAGGGAGAGGGCGGGGGAAGGCGTGCCAGGGAGAAGGAGCAGGAAGAGAGGGAGGCGGGACCGGTGGATCCAAAGCCTCCGTGTCAGGCTCACTGCCCAACACAGAGGCTTTTACCCCATTGTGAGTCTACTCCCTGTACCTGAGGGAAGGGGATGAGTCCATATCCCCTGTGGAGGTACCGTCCACAGCTGCCTTGGGTGCACAGGATGCGGTGGCAGCGATTTTCAGCACCGCAGCCACACACCCGGGCAGCTCAAGATTGGGCTCTTACTCTCTTATAAGAATTCCAGATCTGACCTTTTCCTAGAAGACAGTTGTTTCATCCTAGGTTACCATCAGCATAAACAGGAAGACTTTTGACAGCAGACAATGTTTCTTACTAGCAAACCTCTTAACTGGCCACTGCTGGAACCTTCCACTGTCACGACAGCATTAGCTAAATCAGTTATTAATGCACCATTATTATCAACTACAAACATGACTGTGGTCAACTCCTATAAGAATCAATATATTAAATCAGAAACTTGTTTACTCAGGAACATGCAGTGTGACATACACGTTAAAAGTCAGTTGCACGTTAAACAAAAAAGTTGTGAGAAACATAACTGTCCCTCATTCTGTATAAAGAATATTAAATGAAATAAAATTAACGACCTTAAAACTCTCTCAATATAACAAACCTATCCAGCTGACTTTGTAGGTTGTATCAATTCAGAATCAATATGAAGAGTCACAGTAACAGTACGTAGCAAGCAGGAAATAATAAAATATGTGCACTCCAGGTACCCTCCATCTCATCACTCCATTCACTTTCCATGATTCCATTGTGGCCTCCAGACACTGCTGGATGTGTGCATGGTTTATTAAGTGATTAACAGCACAATCTTATACATGATTACTTGGAAGTAAATTCCACTGTGTTCACTGGGGAAGTGCTTATAGGATGGCAGCCTAAGTAAATTGGGTGATGTGAAAGAGCCACAAGAACTTAATAGGTATGGTTACAAATTTCAAGCATCTACAGATCAGCTCAGATGCAGACAACAATGGAGTCCCAATCATCAGAGAAATTAAAAAGAGGGTTCATTTATTCTGAGATGCTACTAAGGTTCTGATGAGATGTGTATTCTTCAAGACTCTCCCTGCAATAAAAGTATATCCTGAGAAGTATCTTGCCAAGAAAGGTTTTGAAGCTTCTGCCACGGCCATGGATCGTGCTGATGTAACTTGGAAACCTTATGAGAGTGATCTCAAAGTTGTTTAATTATCCAAATTCCTCATAACACCATGCTAATTTACAATACAATCTTTAAGTCTCAAGATGTAATCTAAAGGAAGATAACAGGTACTTATTACTGACAGCATTTATGAATTATAAGGATCGTAAACAAGGAAAGGTTCAATGTTTGTAAAACTACTTTCACAATGCAAAGAAACAACTGCTTCTTGAAATTACCCCTTCGCTTCCAGCCTGACTTTCCTTCCTAGGCTGCTGTGCAAGAAAAATTTTCAGAGCACGGATCATGCTGTGTTTCCATCTTGCCTGCCTCACTCACCTTCAGAATCATCAACAGAGGTGGCAGAAGCCAGCGTCAATTATTCATGACTATCAGCGAATAAAAAATTAATTGGCAGTCTAGAATTCCAGGGCATTCGCTTAAATAGCTGGAACTACACCGTAAAATCACCACAATTTCCAAAGTGAATGGAACTGGGTTTTTGTAAAACCGTGCTGCAACCAGGCAGTATTTCAAAATATAGGAGCTGATCCAGTACATCTCTTACATGCATCCTTAGGCATAGGCAGCTCTCCTGCAAACACTTTGTGAGAGAGCTGCCAATGGGGAGGAAGACTTGGAGACAGGGAGACACCACCCCAGCATGTTTGATGGGGGAGAGGATGATACAATAAGTTAAAGGGTTGGGTTCCATATGAATTCTGAAAAATGTCTACTTGTTGACAATATAGAATTTTTTTTGTTGCCAATTTATTTTTTAAAAAAAGCTAATTTATGGTCTGCAAAAATAAGTTCTACACATGGTGAAAAATACCCCATTAAAAAAAAGTCTACCTCTTTAGAAGGTGTTCCTTCCCTTAAATATTTCAGAAGCTGTTCCTTCATTTTTTAAAAATCCACATCTTTGAACTTTTTTTTTTTTTGGTCTGTTGCTTATTTATAATCAAAATGGAATCGTCCGACGTTAAAAAAAAAAAAAAGCTTCTGAAAATTCTTGGGATGAACCTGACCCTTGTCCCTCCCAATTAATTAAGTATTAAAACACACTGAATGAAGCCACAGAACTAAAAATAAAAACTAGAAGATAGATCTTTGAAAACGTATTTGATTATAGATAAAGATTCTGCAAACTCTAATGAGTTTTACAAACTGGCACAAGATTAATCCATATAGTTCAAACTTTTTGGAAATACTGTATTTCTAAGTTCTTTCTTTCTATGCCCTCGTTGTAATCAGAATAGAACAAGTGACTCTAATCTCAAATATAAAAGACCAATATGTACTCTTAAACGAATAGTTAAAACAAAGTCTCTCTTTGGAAAACAGTGTTGTAATTTACCCAGTAACTGAAAAGCTTCTTAATGCTCGTGTTTGAGGTGAAGTACAATCACATTTTGGATAACCTTGAACAATAGGCACAGTTTACAAAAACTCCGAATAGCTGTTCTTTGCTGAACAAAAAATGTAAAACAATGTACATTCCTCTCATAGCTTATATTACTTTCATAGTATTCAGATTAGAAAGTCTCATTGGTTAACAAGTTATGAGAACAAAAACTTGTGACCTGCCAGCCAGGGAAGCACTTGTCCTTGCCCCTTTAAGGAATGGGGGAAGGCAGCAACGCGCTCGCCAAGATCCAGGGAGGCATTCCAGGGAGGGGGGAGGTGTGGTCAGGGGTGTTGCAGGGGCAGGGGGAGGCGGATCCGCGGAGTCGAGCTCTGCAGTATCCTAGGCGCTCGTGGAGGGCTGTGCACCCTACACGAGCACCTTCACTTTAGTGGCAATCAAACAGTCGCTGCTAAAGTGAGTAGTCCCATTGCGGGGCTGCTTCCCTTACCTGGGGGAAGGGGACGAACATCCTCTGGATCCGGTGGGAGCCCGCAAGGGAGCCGCCGGGTCCCGCAGTTCCGGGCAGCTCAGGATTGGGCTGTAAAATCTTTCAAGGCAGGCCCAGAATAAGAGTTATGCTAAGCTAAACTAAGCACAGCAAGTTAAGCTTGTTTACTCAGATGAAAGTCCCATTGGGTTCAGTGGAATGTTCCTAGTATGGGTCTTGGATTAAAGTAATACAGAAGGAAGAGTAAAGTTCCAGTGTAATGTTAGTTTTATGCCATCTCTGCTGGACTAAGACTTGAGAAAACTTGAGAAGACTTATGAAAGAAGTGGGAACGAGTATTTGATTTGGCCTAGTGCAGTGTTTCTCAATCTGTGGGTCGGGACCCACTAGGTGGGTCGTGAGCTAATTCCAGGTGGGTCCCCATTCATTTCAATATTTTATTTTTAATATATTAGACTGGTATGTGACTGCATTTGGGGAAATGTTACATATCTCTACTTTTAACAGGCTGCTATGTATATGCTTTTAACAGTGATAGTCACAACTGGGTGAGTGTGGGTAGGATTGCAGCGTAGGATTGTGAAATTTTCCTGCTTGATTATGTCACTTCTGGTCATGACATCATTTCCAGTGGGTCCTGAACAGATTCTCATTCTAAAAAGTGGGTCCCGGTGCAAAATGTGTGAGAACCACTGGTCTGGTGGGATATTGCATCCAGATGTAGAAAGCACGATGTGGGAAAGACAGCTTCACCTGCCAAAACACTACAGCTACCAAATGTGGAGGAAAAGGAGTGGAGGGCATGCATGGCACACCACAGGAGAAGAAATTAAAAGCTGTGAATTTCTGTTTTAGATCATATGATACATACCTTCACCACTGTTTTATGAGTGAATGCTTTTAATGCTTTTACATTTTTCTGTGCTTTCAAACATTTTTGTTTGCTTTGCTTGTTTCCTTGTAAACTGTATGGTGCAAAATGGGCCTATATATCTGGGAAAGAGCCAAGAGGGTGGTGCAGGCTCTTTTAGTCAAAAGTGACTATGTAACATTTGGCTTCTTAGCCTTCCTTCTTCTCTTTTCCTCTTTGTGCAGAGGGTGCAACACGAGAGCAGCAGACCATTTCTCTTGTGTGACAGTATAAATGTGCTGTTGCAGATGTAGTACAAGCCTAAAGCTGCCACTTGATTGTACTACAGCGCAATCCTATGCGTGTCTACGCAGAAGTAAGTCCCATTATTTTCAGTGGGGTTTATTTCCAGGAAAGTGTGTATAGGATTGCAGTCCTAATGAATTACAGTGATAAATGAGAAACCAGTGGTGTCATTTTATGCAATTTAAAATTGCTTCTGCTCAAATAGGGTTACTTCAACATTCTCCCAAGACTAAGCCCTCCTCTCCACTCTCTCCCTGCCCTGGAATCCTTGCCAGTTGAATTAATAGGAGGAATTTAATTGGTGGATTCAGTTCTGCAAGTGTGCAGAATTAGGTGCTGAATTTAGGGGCTTCTCTTGAGTCAGTTTGCAAATTAACAACAGTCTTTTTTGGATGTCACCTAATCTCTGCTTACTGAATTGCATTTACCATCTATCACAAAAGATCAAGTGTTTCCAAATTCAGAAAAAAACTTGTTTTTTATTAATGTTTTCAGAAGTTTATTTACAACAAATAGCACTTAGGTGTCTGACTAGGATATACACATCTAGCTAGACATCATAGTTGCAACTGCTTCTCCTTCATATATAAATGAACAATTTGAAATGTGCCCAGATTTTGCAGTGGTTCCGCTCCTACTTGGAGGGTCGGTCCCAGATGGTGGTGCTGGGGGATGCCTGTTCGACACCCTGGCCCTTGAGATGCGGGGTGCCACAGGACTCAATTCTGTCCCCCATGCTATTTAACATCTACATGAAACCACTGGGAGAGGTCATCCGGGGGTTTGGAGTGGGGTGCCATCAATATGCCGATGAGACCCAGCTCTATCTCTCCTTTTCTCCAGACTCCAGGGTGGCAGTTGAGGGCCTGGAGCGCTGTCTGGAGGCAGTGAGGATCTGGATGGGGGCTAACAAGCTGAAATTAAATCCGGGTAAGACAGAGGCTCTCCTGGTTCGGAAATCCTCGATGCAGGTGCTGGACTATCGGCTTGCGCTGAATGGGGTTGCACTCCCTCTGAAGGAGCAGGTCCTCAGCTTGGGGGTCCACCTGGACTCGCAGCTGCTCCTGGATTCCCAGGTGGCGGCTGTGGCTAGGGGGGCTTTCACTCAGCTTCGGCTGGTGCGCCAGCTGCGGCCGTACTTGGATCGTGCTGACCTGGCCACGGTGATCCATGCCTCGGTGACATCGAGATTAGATTACTGTAACACGCTCTATGTGGGGCTGCCCTTGAAGACGGTTCGGAAACTGCAACTAGTGCAGAATGCGGCGGCCCGTGTGGTTACTGGTGGTAGGCGGTTCGACTGTCAGTCCGCTTCTCCAGAGGCTGCATTGGCTGCCCATCCATTTCCGGGACCAATTCAAGGTGCTGGTATTGACCTTTAAAGCCCTATACTGCTCTGGACCAGGGTATCTTAGAGATCGCCTGCTCCCGTACAATCCGGCTCGTCCTCTTAGGTCATCAGAGAAGGCCTTTTTACAAGTGCCGCCGCCTAGGGAGGTACGTGGGGCGGCTGCAAGAAATAGGGCCTTCTCAGTAGTGGCACCAACGCTATGGAACTCCTTTCCCCTTGACTTAAGAATGGCTCCCTCTCTTGAGACTTTTCGGCGAGGCCTGAAGACCCTTCTGTTTAAACAAGCCTTCTGAGTTCTCGGCCTTTTAACATCTTTTTAACATCTTTTAATATTTTTTACAGGCCTGATTCTTTTATGACTTGCTGCTGCTCTATGCTCTTTTTACCTATTTTTTACTCTGACTGCTGTTTTTTATGATGTGTTAATATGCTTTTATTTGTTTTTAAATTATGTTTTTAATATGTTGTAAGCCGCCTTGAGTCCCTTCGGGGAGAAAGGCGGGGTAAAAATAAAGTTATTATTATTATTATTATTTCCATCAAAAGCATGCTATGATGCTATGTTCCAGTGGTAATGAACCATCACATCTTTTTAATGTAACTGGCTGGTTCTCTCTCACACATAGATGGTTTTGAATTTTAAAGGAAATCCATAGCTTTCCTGTCATATGTGCAAAAGTTCTGGCTCTTTTGAGTCCTTTCTTTTCTATTGACATATTTTCACACTGAATGGTTACTATTGACTATACTTTCATTCATTTTCAGTTCAAAAGCAATAATAGGGGTGAAGATCATCCTTAATATGAAATTGTATTCCATTTCTTCTTATGCTTTAGTGATTTAGAAAAGAATGATCTGGAAAAACAAGCTGTGAAAGCGGTGATTTCACCAAGGTTTTTCTGCTTTAATTTGAATGTAGGTCACTGCCTCAGATGCACACTGGCTGAAAAGAATGGGGGGGAAAACCCAAAGCCAGCGATTGAAATCCTATCTCTATCATAGCAGATTCAGACATATATTCTTCAAATACGTATTGCAAGGTCAGGGAAAAGGCTCAGCTCCAATTCATATAACTGGAAGATCACCAATTCTCAGTGAGCATATTGGGTTTGGAGAGGAGAAGCTTCTAATAGTTTCAAAGAATTCTGCAATATTCTAGATGTGGGGGAAATTGACAAATTCCATCAAAATTATACCATTTTCAGTTGTGGCTCTATGTTACATTAGAAATTCATCACAGCCCCAATTATATATCTCCACTTCCCTGTCATCATCCTTGTCCTGAGTTCAGAGTTCAACCCTGAGGGGCGAGGAACAGTAAGGTCTGAAAAACTAGCCTCACTCCTTGTCCGAGGACTCAACCCCAGCCTGGGCCTGAGCTTCCTGAGATACAGGAACCCAAGACCTCAGAATGGGAGACCTCAAAGCAGCATACCCTGAGGCAGAAACCCCTGGCAGATCAGCCTTGCTCAGAACCTCATGCTTCTTTCAGCCTGCATCTCAGCACCGGCAGTGGGTGAGGAAGAGAGCAAGATTCTAGGACAGAGTATTACCCTTTTACTATCTCTCCATTCTCCAGACAGAGAGGAAGTCTGGGTCTGGGGTAGCACAGAACTCATTCCTCCTCTGGCCTATGATGGAGCAAGTTGCTCACTAGGAGGTCTTCAGTGTTCTGTAATCCCAACTTGCCTCCCTTTTGGTAATCTTCTTAAGGAACAGATCAGAACATTCCACATAAAATAATGATATTGATCAGAAGGGATTAAAATTTGTTTCATTGATTCATAAGATTTGAAAGGTCAAAGATATACATGAAGATAGCATTGTTGGGTCTTTCTTTCCACAGCATGTGAACCAAGACACTTCATAAGGCCACACCTGGAGTATTGTGTCCAGTTCTGGTCGCCACATCTCAAAAATGATATAGTGGAAATGGAAAAGATGCAAAAGAGAGCAACTAAGATGATTACTGGGCTGGGGCATCTTCCTTATGAGGAAAGGCTATGGCGTTTGGGCCTCTTCAGCCTAGAAAAGAGGCACCTGAGGGGGGACATGATTGAGACATACAAAATTATGCATGGGAAGGATAAAGTGGATAGAGAGATGCTCTTTACACTCTCACATAACACCAGAACCAGGGGACAGCCACTAAAATTGAGTGTTGGGCGGGTTAGGACAGACAAAAGAAAATACTTCTTTACTCAGCATGTGGTTGGTCTGTGGAACTCCTTGCCGCAGGATGTGGTGATGGCATCTGGCCTGGATGCCTTTAAAAGGGGATTGGACAAGTTTCTGGAAGAAAAATCCATTACGGGTTACAAGCCATGATGTGATGTGAAAACTCCTGATTTTAGAAATGGGCTATGTCAGAATGCCAGATGCAAGGGAGGGCACCAGGATGAGGTCTCTTGTTATCTGGGGTGCTCCCTGGGGCATTTGGTGGGCTGCTGTGAGATATAGGAAGCTGGACTAGATAGATAACTTACTCCTGATTTTAGAAATGGGCTATGTTAGATGCAGGGGAGGGCACCAGGATGCAGGTCTCTTGTTATCAGGTGTGCTCCCTGGGGCATTTGGTGGGCCGCTGTGAAATACAGAAAGCTGGACTAGATGGGCCTATGGCCTGATCCAGTGGGGCTGTTCTTCTGTTCTTATAAAATCTTAGGTTTAGATTAGACTGTTCAACATTTCTTGTTTATTTTATCTTTAAATGCAGAAGCTGCATTTTGGTTTACATTTTGAAAGTCAAAGAGATCAATGTGAAGTTATTGCAATCAAATCTGCATATGTCAATGAACACTGGAATTCAATGATAGTTTCATAAACAGTCTCATTATTGAGCTCTTGAATCTACTGCATAAAGTAGATTGAATCTCTTGAATCTACTACTTGAATCTACTGCATAAAGGCAGAAAGAATGCTAAGTAGCATAACTGTGGCTAACAGTCACCTGCTTTACCTAACAGTCATTCTGCTTTACCTTTGCAGAATATGTACACACTTTCTCATGGCCCAATCCTATTGGGCTCAGTTACCAGCCAAGCATGTGTTCTGTTGGCACCAACTGCTGTAAAGCAGCTGTAAAGGGTGCTCCAACATGCAGCATGCAGAGTAGCGTGCTGCAGAAGTCCAGCAGAATGGCCGGAGCCAAAGCAGGTAAGATGGTGGGGTGTGTGGAACAGAGGGTGGGTGGAATTGGGTAGGAGTGAGGCTAGGTAGGGAGGGATGATGAACAGTGGGGTTGGGAGGCTATGGGAGGGGTTAAACTGGCAGCGATGGCACAAGCTGGATCCTAACTCCTCCATCAGCAGCCTCCCCACCTCCTTTCTGTCCTTGGACTTGCACCAGCAAAATTACTGGCGCAGGTCCAAGGAGACGTATTGCAAAGCAGGAGGCTTACAGAAGTGTAAGGGGATTTAAATCCCCTTTCCCCTCCAAAATCTCCCAATCCACCTCTCCCCTCCACTTTTCAGCAAAGCTGCACCAGCAGGGAGGATCGGGCTGGCAGTGAACTTGACGCAATACACATAGATGCTATGTTTGTAGAGTTATTTTTCCTTTTCTTTTACATTAGCTCTGAATAGTTAAGAACGCTTTTTATTACAAGAAGGAAAGTAATATATGACTTGGTGGCACAGGCTGAACTTCAGCTGTACACTGTAGTGAGCTTTTGCTTGCTAAATGCTTCTAAGGTGTCATGATTTTCCCTTTATAGTATTTTTATTATTTCATTTATTCATATGCACCCACATCTAGTACCTCTTTTCATTCCTTTTGAAAATTATTAGTGTTCGTCTTCCTAAGGACAATAATTTTAACGAGAGTTTATATTATACCAATCAATATCTGGCTAATGACTTAACTCTGACCTTTTACAAACATTTAAAAGAGCAGCCTGTTTTTATTATGAACATTATTAATTTTGTGGTGCGCAATTGTCATAACTTTTATAGTAAGCCATAAAATGTTGTAGGAGGTAGGTGATTCAGTACTAGAAATAGGCATATAAATGACTGCTAAAGAGCCAAAACAGCTAATTTCTAGTTCCTTGAACCAAGAGCAGTGATGCTGTTGGGAGCTTTTGGTTAAGCCAGACATAACCAAAATGAGGTTAACTGACGAGTGACACAGAACAGTTTGATCCCCTAATGGCTCTATGTGCTGATCTCTGCTAGCATAATATAGCAACAGTTGTAACTAAATATGCAAGACCACCCAAAGTGTTGACAAAGATTTGTCTCCTTGCCCTGGGATAAACACCAGCAGCTGCAATGGGTCAACACAGACCTGCACCAGTGATATTGCTGGTGCAAATCGGAGTTGATCCATGTCAGCAGATCAGGCCTAGGTAGCAGGGCTTCTGAGAGGAATTTTATCAGGGGGTCCAAAGCTTCTTCCTTTGCAAAGGGGGAGGGGTGAAACAGAGCAGGAGAGTGTGGTGATGGGCAAACAGAATAGGGGCAGGGAGGGGTGAAGCAGGGGGAGGGGGGAGGGTAGAGACAGCTGGAAATGTCTTTGGAGCCCACGCCTACCCACTCATCAGTAGTGTTCCCAGCATCCCTAGTCATGGTAGTGCCCCCAGCATTCCGTACAGGCAACAAGTCTGAGTAGATAGGAAAATGACAGATCCCAGGAAATTTCTGGGCCCCCTCCTTTGGCTCCTGGGCCCCCCTTTTGATCCTGGGCCCGGGTACAAATTACCCCTTTTACCCCCCTCTCCTAGGCCCTGCTAGGAAGGGAGATAGGATACATAGCATGCTGGTACAGCTGATCCCACCCCCGCCCCATCCTGATCCACTGCCCAAACAGCCCCGCCCCCCCATCCTGGTTGACAGGTTACTTGACTGTCTTGGTGCATGCTTCTCAGTCTCTCTGACCCACAAACAGAAAAACACAGTAAGATTGGATGAACATGCTGGAAAGGGAAATGGTTTAGGGTTAGAATGGGGACATAGATTAGGAATGGCAGAGCCTTGTGAAAAAAAAAAAGGCCTTCCTTGTGGCTTCTGGTTCCTTGCCTTGATACAACTCCTTCAGAACCTGAGGAAAAGGCTAAAACACTAAAAGGGAAGTTCCAACCTGAAATGTGGCAAATCCCATCCCTTAGCTTTTTGCAAACGTATGAATTTTTAAGACAAGCATGATTTCCATTAGGAGTAACTTCTTAGGTTGCCAAAAACAACATTTTGTCAAGTAGACAGGCAACAAAAGGGCCCCAGCCTTTGACTCCACTCTTTCCACACCAGGCTGTGCAACTCCTGGGTTCCACCCCAGTACCAGACGTCTCCCCATTTTCAAGGGTTAACAGTCTTGTCACATGATCAGACTCTACCTCAGCAATCATAGGATTTTGAATGTATCTGACCTGGCAAACAGATCACCTTTTTTCCAGTGTTTAAGTCCAGAAGGTATTATTTCCTTTAAATAGATGGGGAAAGAACAATCTGCACCTTAAGTCAAGTGGATGTGATGCATTGACTCAGGGGTCAGAAATACAGCAGGCAGGTATTAACTGCTCTTCAAAGGCAAATGTCAAGATACATTGGCCCAAGACATAAATATTTTATGGAAAAGAGTGCAATACATTTTTAACAGGTTTTATGACAGGGCATTTTATATTTAGCAACACATTCCTGCTAGTTGTCATGGCAGAGACTAGCTAATGCCTGTGACAGAGTATAATAGCTCTGTACTCTGTTGCTCGATTACAGTACTTTAATACTATGGTTCGTTGTTACTGTTATTCATATCACCATGGCAGAAACTAGTCAGAACAAATTCACAGGAAAAAGGAAAAAAATCCACAAATGGAGACACAAGATGGATAAGCATCGGGTTAAAAAAAAATACCTCAGAGCAAGATGTCCATGGCCAATTTATCTCAAGCAGAATTTTCACACTGTACCATAAGAAACCGTTATTGTGTACAAAGAGAAAAAAGACTCTTTTGAGACTACATGATTCACCTACTGAGGAGACCTTCTGTCGCAACTCTGTATGATTCACGCACGGTTCTAACCTTGCCTTTGTTGCTGGCAAGTAATTCTCTCACTCTCACTCCACAGCTCTACATGATTGGACCACCCATTCAATAACTCCAATGAGGAGATGTCACATGTTTCATCTCTGCATGAATCACTGGAAGGCAAAAAAACACAGGCCGAAAGCATGCCTAGAACAGTGACTCATGCATAAACATAGCGGGTAAGCTTCTTGGCAAACAGGTAGTTCTTACATCCTCCCAAAATATTACTACTACTATACAACTGTATAATGCTTTTGAATATTCAAAACACTTCACATTTATCACCATACTGTAACCTTTACAACCTGCAAGGTAAATGAGTATTATTAACTCCGTATTGCGGATGTAGTGCTGAGCCGAAGAAGGAGGGGTTTGCCTTTGGTCACTTAGGGCCCAAATCTATCAGTGCCAATGCAGCCACAATGCAGGCCTGAGGTATGGGAACAAATGCTCTCTTACCTTGAGGAGGTTCTGTGACTGTTCCCCCCCCCCCACTGGATGCAGCACACATCCCATTGGTACGACTTCATCAGCGCTGGAAAGTTGTATAGGATTGGGCCCTTAATGAGTTCATGGCAGGGATGAGTTTCAAACTGGGGACCTTCTGATAGTTCAGGGCCCAATCCTATCCAACTTTCTAGTGCCCATGCAGCAACAATGCAGTCCCAAGAGAAAAAATGTTCTCTTACCTTGAGAAGGACTCCATGACTGCCCCATTGCCACAGGATGCAGCATACGCCCTGTTGGCACGGCTGCACTTGTACTGTAAAGTTAGATAGGACTGGGTCCTCACAGTGCAATCCAAACCTTGCAATGTACCAGTTGTAAAAGTTCCGTAAAACACTTTTATGCCTACTTGAGAGGAAGCAGCAGAAGCAAGAAGGCCTACATTGGCCCATCAGCTCTGCATCTGAAATTCCAGCTGCCAGAGCAAGGAGGTAAGGCACTGAGTGGCACAAGGGCATAGGAAGGGTGGTGGGGTTGTGGGATTTCTGGGCAGGGGTGGGTGGAACAGAGGAGGATCGGCCTGGGAGGGGAGCGGGAACAGTGGAGGTCTTCTCCACAGTATCCTACCCCCCCCAGCCCTCACAGCATTACACTGGGCTTCCAGGATTTGCACCAGTTATACAGCTGGCATGGATCAGAGAAGCCCCATAGGGCAGGCCACAGCTGGAAATGGCATTTTGTTGTGGCTGTGCAACAGCAACCTGCAAAGATGCTCCACTGCTAGTAAGTTGGTGTGCGGGAGTGAAGGCAGGGGGAGAGTGGAACAGGTCAGGGAAAGAATGGGGTGGGGACAGGAGAGAGGACATGTTGAGGACAGGAAGGGGATTATTATTGGCAGCAGTGATTTCACCAATATCCTATCCCCATTCTTCACCTTGATTCACCTCCCTGGGTCCACTTGGAGTTGCACCAGCAAAAGAGGTGGTGCAGGTCTGAGTAGATCTATTGGGGAAGCAGAGGCTTACTCTGATGAAAGGGAATGAATACAGGTTGAGACTAATTATTCAAGTGGGTTCCGTTCCAAGCACTCACGTGGATGGCAAAAAACACACTATAGCAAATCAATTTAAAAAACAAAATTTCTTTGCTCCAGTGATTGAAAAACAGCCTTGCTGACCTTTTGACTCTAAGATAAGAGTCATTAAGAAGACAATCCATCAGCACTTCACTCAGCCCCTCCCTTCACCAATGCAAAAGGATCATGTTTCTTTCACCTGCTGGGGGAAAGGAGGGGTCCGCAGGGGAGAGAAGGATTGATGGATTGTTAGCCTGCTGCCCTCTCTCTCTCTCTCTCATTAAGGAGGCTGTTGTTAAGGACTGTTCATTTTAAAACTGATTTTAAAGGGATGCATTTTTTTCCCCTTCTCCAGGGGTCAGCACGTTCCTTCTCATTTGCAGGGTCCATTCTTGTTGAGTCAAATCAGTGTATAAAAAATCCGTGTATAAATAGGCTGAACCTGTATTCCCTTACCTTGAGGGATACTGTGGGACTCCCCACCCCCCCACAGTGCATGCTCCGTTGACATGGCTGCTTCGGTGCAGGGATTTAGATTGGGCTGCCCTATGTTTAACTTTGGATGGGTCCTGCATGATTCATGTGTAAGATATTTCCTGATGATGACAAGATAAGAGAACTCTAATACAGTTCCCAAGGGCAAAAGGGTTGCCAAAAGAAGCCACATTTTATGGCTACATTTTCTCCTGTATTAAAATAAGTACACTCATTTGAAGCAGCAGCAAGAAAAGCTCTTTTCCCCCATTGACTTATAAAGCCCATTTGGGATAATAATTCATCTACTGTTGCATCCTTTGTGGAGATTTTCAGTTGTTAAATAATATAGTTGGCTGGAGTTCAAGTAGAGTTTAAGTAGCTGAGAAATACAGCCAGATGCCTAGAACAGAATGCACGATACGTGTATTTTTCTTCCATCCCTTAGTAGGCTCAGTTAATGGATCACGTAAAATGGTTTCACAAACCTATTTTGCATCATATGATTAGGTCATGAAACCAGCCAGCACACTGGTATCTATTTTACAATGAAAACGTTTCATTAAAGAAGGATCAATCATTTTTTAAAAGCAGTACTATCAAGCAACTACATTATGCATTCTAAAGCTTTTAAAAGATGCTTAGGCTGTTCAAGTTCCAAGGGAAAGTAGCTTTAGGCTGTAATCTTAACCACAACTACATAAGCAGTGTAACTAAGAGCCCAATCCTATGGGCTCGAGTGCCAGTGGTATTAGCATATCACTGGTGCTGGCAGTTACAAACATATTTTAAATCACATTTGTGGCACCCAGAGAGGAGGAAGCACCAGCACTGGGCCTCGGTGCTGGGAGGACTCCAGTGAAGAACTGCCGACAGTAAGTAGCACCACCAGGTGGCGGTGCAGCTTTTGGGGGCAGGGGAAGGCAGGGCTGGGGGAGGGACTGGCCCAGGTGGGGCCATGGAGGCCTCCTCCATTGGATCCTATGCCCCACATCGGGCTGCAAAGTCCAACATGGGGCATCTCAAGCCTGCACCAGCAAAGTAACTGGCACAGACTTGAGTAGACCCATTGCAGGAGCCAAGGCTAAAGTACCCTTTCCCTGAGGTGACCTCCAGCAGCCTCCCTGGCCCCACTGGATACAGTAGTAGCCATTTCAGCGCCACTGTACCTGGTGGTGCTGGGAAGGGCAGGATTGGGCTGTTAGCAAAATTTGCCTGTGAATTCACAAACTGTTCGATTTGCACTGTTGGATTTGTAGGGCAACACAAGGACGGCTCATCCATGAAGCCAACTGAAGCAGTTGTCTCACAGCAGATTGGTGGGAGGTGCTAAGTTCATACTTGCTGCCGCTGCTCCTCCTTCTCCTTCTATTCACTGGATTAGAAAAGGAAGAAGGGCAGAGAGGAAGAGAAACTGTGGAAGAGAGGAAAATGTTGAGCAGAAACATGGAAGAGTGGGAGGAGAAAAGTCTGGTTCATAATCAGGTATAGGGGAAAGTATTCGGGCATATTGCCTCAGGCATCAGGAGCTCTTAGGCTGGCCCTGAATAATACAGAATAAGGCAGAGGAAGTTACATGAACTTTCAACTGTTTCTTTGCTCTAAAAGAATTTGGCATTGTCCAGGGGTCAGCGAGATCAGAAACTGGTTGAGAACCCACACTCATTAGACAGCCCACCCAGACCAGCTGACCCTGGAATCCTTAGTAGCAGTGGCAATGGTAATATCCAATGCCCCCCAGCCCCCAGCAGTATCAGTGGCTTTGCCTAAGGTCAGAGCTCCCCATCAGTGAAGAATTTGACACACATAGACTGGCTTGTGCTAAACTTCTGTATGATGTCTGTTTTGCCAGGAAGTCATGCTTTTTAGTTTTGACAGAAGTACATTAAATGGAATCTTTACAAGTGCTGACCCACATATAGCATCTAGCATATTGGGTCCCTTCAAGGAGAAAGGCGGGGTACAAATGAAGTAAAAAAATAAATAAATAGCATCCACTCCTCAGCAGAGCAAGAATTCTCATCTAGAAAATAACTCACAGCTGTACACCACTGCTTGTGTACTTAGAATAAGCAATCATATTTCAAACTTATGCAAAAGACCCCGTGATGCAAAATGTAATTTAGCTTGTGAAGTTAAGATGGACTGTGTTGTTCTCTGCATTCTGAATATAAATGACTCAGCCAGAAACTTAATGCCATGAAGCTATTTGCCTCAAACTAATATTATCAATCTACTGCTCAATGGGAGGTTTTCCTGCCTGTAAATACCATCAGTGACTCCATTTAAAATTGAGCTAAGATTATCTCTAGGAGCTTGTGTAAAACAAAGCTCTGTATGTTGTCCTTTAAACAGGAACATTCTACACCTTCATGGGAGATTGCCAGGAGGTTTTTCCTAATAGAACCAGGCTAGCAATGGCAACACTGCTCTTGACAGCCTTGGTACCAATGAGGGAATAGGATGTGTGCAGTAAGAGGTGCAAAGGAACACCTGGCAGAAGTAGGAAGGCAGGCAATTCAAACACAGTTACAACTATCTTACACATCCAGCTAGATGACTGGTTGTAGAGAAAATATTCAGAATGACATCAAAGATATTGTGCACATTTCTCTACTGCTGTGCTATGTCTGTTGAGGATAAAAGCTCAAGCAACCACCAGTGCAATGGACTGTGAGGGTTATCAAAATTCCATCCTGATTGCTGTGTATTCTCCACTACCCTCTCTTACCTTTTCGGTTTCTGCCCTTTCTGTTTGTCTAGCCATCCTTGATGCCATTGGTTGCTTTAACGTCACAACAAGCCAGAATTTATTGTTGCTAATGGGTTAGCTGCTGTCATAACTTCAGGGACAGAACCCTCTTATTCAGACAGACTGGGTGTAGGGGCGTTTCCTAGGTGCAGACACCAGATTCTTCCAGCCCACCTGAATTCCATGGACAAGGGAAAACCCAGAAACCAGACCTATCACTCCTTCCCTAGCCAACAGACATTTTTCTGCCCCTCCCTTCAAGGACTCCCTTGGGGGTCCTGAAAGGAAGCCAACATGCCCCCAATGCCATCAGAGCAGATGCCTACAAAATCAAGCAAGAGAAGGCAAGGAGGTTCCTTTGAGGAAATGAGCGGAGTCAACCATTCCAGGTACCTGAAAAGCGCACAAACACACACACACACCTTTGCTGGAGCAACATCTGAGCCATTCAGATCTGAGCCATTCATCCTGAATTCCTTCACTGGAGTTGAACAAGTTAGAGAGCCTCTCTATTAAGCTGAGCCTCTCATTTCCTGCAAGCTTCCAAAGAAGCTGCTACCAGGATTGTCACAACTAAGAGCCTCTGCTCCTTTCTACTCAACCCCCAACTCAGTCTGCAACTGCCTTGCTAGGTTCTCTGTGACTACAAAAAGCCGGGTGAAGACTATCAGTTAGGGCCTTGTAGCTGTCATTTGTTCAGTAGCTCTCATGTCAAAAAGGATATTGGGATAGACACGTCATTACCTGAGGCAATAGTGAAACCAACTGGTTTTGAATTCCAAGATCTATACACAATTTGGGGCTAAAATAAACTTCTTAGGAGTGCATTCAAACTATGGGCTTCCAAATGACACTTTGCAAGTGC
The DNA here is from genome assembly GCF_035046505.1 of Tiliqua scincoides. Lineage (NCBI taxonomy): Eukaryota > Metazoa > Chordata > Lepidosauria > Squamata > Scincidae > Tiliqua > Tiliqua scincoides. Next base: position 80,929,219 of record NC_089823.1, read on the forward strand.
AGATCACTTCAGTAGTCACAAAGTCTTTGACCAGGGCAGACACCTAAACACCATTCACTACTACGAAGGTAGCATATTGTAACATAGCTTTTTGCTAATGTGGGCATGTTAGTTTTAATTTTTAGAATAGATCCTAGATGGATATAGCAGGTGCATGTGTATGTGTGTGATGGCTGAAAGAAAAGCTGAGGTTCTGACTTGGCTGAAACACCATATCTCTGGTTTTGAGGAAAACCATGCTCTAGGGAATGCGGGCTGTCCTCCAGTTCCAAGAAGACTTCTAGTTGTGATAAGCTGAGGACAGGGCATGTAAACAGTTGCAGTGCCAGGGATGGCTAGAAGAGGAGAATGACTGCCAAGAGGTCACAGAAAGAACTGTGCTACACAGAAGACCATGTATAAATAGGTCAGCTCCAGTTGTTTAGGATAGCGTTTCTCAGACTGTAGGTTGGGACCCACCAGGTGGGTCATGAGCCATTTTCAGGTGGGTCACTATTCATTTCAATATTTTAGACTTGATGCTACCATGATATGTGACTGCATTTGAGGAAATGTTACAGATCTGTACTTTTAACAGGCTACTATGTACAGGTAGAGCCTCTTTATCCGTGTTAGTTCCGTGACTCGGTGCGATTAACAAAAAACGTGTTGTGCTAAATTCCATAGAGTTACGCAAATATGCTGCAGCCTGACACTTGGCGTTGGAAGGAAACTAAGGCAGCTGTTATCAATCCCTTCCCCTTCCCTCCCCTCCTTCCCCTTTCACAGGTGGGATGCTGAGCTTTTAAGAGTCCAGTCCTATGCGTTTCTACTCAGAAGTAAGCCCCATTCCAGTCAATGGGGCTTACTCCCAGGAAAGTGTGGAGAGGATTGTAGCCTAAATCTCATGCTTTGCTTGCTGGGAAGGCTTGCTTGTGTCGGTGGTTGCCTGCACCATCTCGGGGTGGTCGGAATTCGACAAACACTCCCTGCATTTTTTAAAGCAATTCCCTCTGTTGCTACTGAGCCTGCCCCTGTGTGTGTGTGAGTGAGAGAGAGAGAGCATTCTACCTTGCTGCATGTGTTCTGGCTACAGAGGTTTTCAGCCCCCCCTTCCCCTCTTCAGCCTTGGCTGGCTCAGGGGCTCCAAGAGTGTTATTGTTCCTTCGCAAGGGGAACCTCTTCCAGGGCTCCAGGGTTATTTTCCTGCCTGGGCGAGGCGGAGTTTTTTTGCAGTGTTTTGGGCTGCCTGGAAACAGAGCAAGACGCCAGCGCAGGGCAAAGGTGTGTGTGACTTTCCGTTGCCCCCAGCCCATTTGCATTGAGACAAATGCACTGCATTGAGGCTGCACCTGTATATGCTTTTAGCAATGATAGTCAATGGGACTTATTCCTGGGTAAGTGTGGGCAGGATTGCAGCCTAGGTCTGTTGAAAATTTCCTTGCCTGGTGATGTCACTTCCGGTCACTTCCAGTGGGTCCTGACAGATTCTCATTCTAAAAACTGGGTCCTGGTGCTAAAGGTTTGAGAACTCCTGGTTTATGAGATAGAAGAGACAATGCCAAAGTGGTAATAACTGAGGGGAGGATGTCCAAGGGGGGCAAAAGGTTAGTGAAAATGGGTTAAGAGGGACCCCAAAAGAACAGCACAGAGAAGGTTTCTGGCCCAAATCTGAGGCAGTGTGTACACTCTAGAACTCCAACTTTAAAAAACCACGTGCTACAGTAGAGTTGGCCACTCTGATTGTATGCCTGCGTAAGCATATTTAGATAGGTGCTAATTAGCAACAATAGCATAAGGGCAATTTAGCAAGCTAATATAGCAAGCTAACTTCTATGCTTTTGTAACAAAAACAAGGCTTTTTGTGTAAAGTCAGCATCTGTGCACCTCATTCTCAAACAGTGGCTAAGAACTTCTCAATAAAATCTGTGGAGTGGGCTGGGTTAGAGCCTGGTCATCTCTGGGACAATCCTGACACTTTTTATTTATTTAGACAATTTCTATACTGTCTTTTCCCAGACTAAAAGCCTGGTGCTCAAGGCAACTTACAACAAGCTTAAAGATACATAATAAAGCATACATAAAAACAATGCTTAAAATTACAGTGCCCCAAAACAGCAGATTAAAATATAAGACCATCAGGCAAATAGCAGATAAAAATCAGAAAAAAGACCAGTAGGTCCTCCCAATGTCCTCAACTGCCTCCCATTCTACCAACCACCATATTACCTGTTATAATAACATTAATAATAACAACACTAGATGATGTCACTCTTGTTGCCAAGTTCTGGAGTGCCAAGAGGGAAGCTGTGCAGGGCTTCAATCCCAGCTCTGAAATTGCGCAGTTTACAACGAATGCTGCTTTCTATGACCCTATGAGTCATATGACCCTATGACCGATGAGCATCCAAGCGACCCTCATTTGGGTTGTGACCCTTGGTTTGAAAACACTATATCACACATGTAATACAGTCCGTCATGTTAAAAACACTGATTTTATATCTGATTTTAACACAAAACCAAAAGGATAATTTCAGGCATTTTTGAAGCAGCTGTTTTGGAGCTGTCACAGTCCTGTCATTGGAGCTATCAAACACTATGTCATATTTTTCAAAAAGACAACAGTCTGAAGTTTCTGTGCCTAATAATTTGCTAAGTGAAGCACTTAAACCACTTTTTTTAATGGCACTTTTTCTTCAGTTGCAACTTCCAGCAAGAAGAATGGAATTCACTGCTAAGACAGATTAGCACAGGAGTCAAATTAATGTTAATACACTATCTGTCTAAATAGCCTGTACTGCAAGGTGACAAGAGCTAGAGTGGTGCTTGGCAGTGGACAAGATTTCTATAATTTAGTTTAGTCAGCCTTTCAAGCAGTTGCAAACCCCTCTCTTCTGGAGTCTGTGCACTGTGCCCACATACATATAAATTCACTTTATTGCCCCAGAAATCACAATTCAGCAGAGGTTAAAAAGAAGAGATAACTGGATATGCTGTAACCACCCTCAATTGCACACAGAATGTTGTCAAGACGAACCTGCCATTGAAAGATAAAAAGTGCAAAGCAAAGCACACACATTTCATCCTCTTTGCAGCTAGCAGCTAAATAATGTAAGTATCCACTATTAATCAGTTATCCAAATTGCTTCTACTTAAGAAAGATACAAGATGGAACTGCATTGCTCTGAAAAGCAGACAAATTCTGAATTATGGTTGCTTTCACTGATTCAGAAAAGTATTTTGCAAGTGTATGGCTCTTTTGGGAGGTGACAACTTTAATAGAACCCATTCTGAAATGTGTATAACTGGGGAAGCGGACAGGGTGACAATTCTGGGAGCCATATTTTGAAAGACAATGCACAGGCTCTTGCTTTCCACTTACTTTAGCTCATATGAATGCTACTGCAGAAACTGCTGATGTTTGTATAAGCCAGAGTTGGTGCAGCCTAAGATCTATTTACATATGATGTTAATAACCCAATCCTATGGGCTTTTTATGCCAGCTTTTATGCAAATGGCTGGCGTAGATCCGAAAAGACTCACAAGCAACTGGCCAGTCTAAAAAATTAATCAGCTTAGCTGCATGCTATAACATGGCAGGGTGGTGGTGGTGGTGGTGGTGGTGATTGGGCTGAAAATGTATCTGCACACAGTCATAAATGTGACTTTATATTTGAGTAGCAGCTGTATGAGCCAAGATCTGAACTGGAACCACAGCGCAGCAGAACAAGCTATTTAACCTTGTATCTTAGTGCCATTTTTTCTGTCAAGAACTGTCCAGCAGCTATGTAACTTCAAGCATTCCATTGCAGCACCTCTACATAACACAAACTGAAAAAGAATGCTTCATCAACTAGTTCTTTGCAAGTATGCTTTTCTAGGACATCAAAACTAAGAATAATACAAAACAAAATAAAACCCCAGGTTTATCCAGAAAGCTCTTCAAGCCAATCAAGGCCTAGCTGAAAGAAATAAAAAAATAACTTGATTGATGTGGACTTTTTCAGTTAAATCCATTAACCCTGTTTGGATGGCAGAAAGGTCCTAACGATCCTAAATCATAACAGTACTGCCATCATAATAAGCCATTATTGACATCAGCCCAATTCTCTAATTGCACCAATGAATGTGCTTTTCTGTAGTAAACATTTAGACTGCCTTAAAATGTCTTGCAAAAAATCATGAATGATGTGAGGTTACCCTGCCTCTTAAAAGTACCCTTGGTGTTGCAATGCCCCAGTTTGGGAACTTGCTTTAAGGCAATCTAGAGTCAGATCATTTGGGGGAAACCAGAATTTGAAACAATCCTGGAAATCAAGTGGCAATCGGTGCAGTTAGTTCAGAATAGTTACTTTAATGCTGTCATATCTCCAGGCTCCTATCATTATCACAATTAACAACAGTGTAATGAAAAAAAAAACTAATACAGTAAAAAACAATATACCAAATTAAATGCATAAATGTCACATAAATAAAATGCATACATAAAATATAGATGCTTAAAATTATTTGGCATCTCCTTAAAAGCCTGCATGCCTGCTGAGAAAAGCTCAAAACAAGAAAGGCTTATGACGTTTCCAAAATGCATTCAGATTTGGACTTTGGCTGACCTCTAAAGGAAGGGAGTTCTACAACTGAGGGGGAAAGTTTAATACGCACATTACCACTGAAAGCTGAATTTGTGACATCCAAATTAGTATCTCAAAGATTTCCATAGAGAAACAAAGTATGCAGAGCTAATTGCTCTCAGCTGTTTCAATCAGATGTTGAAATAATGTTGGACTTGACCTTGGGAAGTTGTCCATCAACTATATATCCTTATACAGTTCAGTACAGCACACTTTAGTTTACTAAATCAAACAGTGAAACTATTCTACTTTTTCTTTAATTGATAACATAGTTGATGTTCATGACTTATCTAGAGCGCCCTGGTAATTGTCACTTGCAGCAAGGTTTGCTATTTTCACCCATATCGCTAGGGAGGGTTGTAGGGCTATGTGTCACTAGTATAGTATGTAACCTGTAATCTACCCTCATGTGTTCATCCAGAGATAATCAAATTGCCCAGGGTGAGCAATGAATTATTAGTCCTTTTGTATATTAAAATGCTGCATTGAATAAAGTTAGACATAAACCTTTTTATATGAAAGCACTGGTGGTCTGCTTAAGTTACTTACTATATGCATGCAACCTAAAAGAAAATGATGCAGTTGATTTACGCTGATTTCTCAGCTTTTTGTGGTATTTATATGTTTAGGCATCTGAAATATTAATGTAGCTGCTATTCTTACAGCATTCCCCAAACCAAAGATCCGTCTTTCTGAAATATATTTGCTTTTAGTGGTTCATATTTGAATGAAAAATGAATATGTGGAGCAATTTATACTAACTCAGGGTGTCTGACTTCACTAGGGTACTATAAAGCCATGCAGTTTGTCCTTGCATTACTATAGCTGTAACCCATTAAGCTTCAAAATAACTCAGATGCAACTACAGCTGGAGGTGAAGCAAAAAGGAGCTTTGCGTAAAATTGGTGGGTTTTCACATTAGAGAGAAAGACTTTTTCCATTTGCAAAAATGAATATTAAATTCAAATAAATTGTGCTGTAGAAGTCAAACAGCATGATAGTTGACCTACCTGCAACTACTATATGATAGGAAATTTATAGGACTGTTTGCATTTTGAATGAGTTCATGATGAGAGTTAAATGGCTTATCTGCTCAAATCATTAGTTTCACACTGAAATCATTTGTAGAAACAATCTAAAACGAAAGGAAAAAGTCAACTTTGCTCAGCTCCATGGCAGGGAGTTACAACAGAAAGACAAACTCTTGTCTGCAACATAGGTCACAGCAGTCAATAGCAATTAGCAGAATAGTTTTGTGACCAGTGCATAAAATTAGATTGGTAAGGGTAGTGGCTATGAAATAATGACATATTGGCTGCCATATTTAAGTGCAATGAAATGAAATATTCTCTCTCTTGCCAAGCTAGCTATTCCTTTGAGTTCTGCACAGCTTTCTTTTATAGAGATTTCTAAAACTTTTTTTTTAAATAAGTACCATCAGGTATTTTGTAATGAGAACCCCTCACTCACTTCAACCAGTGATTTGTGTACGCATTAAAGTCAGAAGTTTTATTGAGCCGGCAAAGGGTAAAATCAGGAGTCCTTGGTTCACTGTTCTGTCATCCTACAACATAACAAACACTAGCAAGGCGTCTGCCTTCAGCATGCAGATGGAAATGGAAGCATGAGAAAATCAGGGAGAAGATAACTATAACTCTAAGGGAGTCTTTGCCCATACAGACGAGGACAGTTTTCTCAGCCTGATATTTAATTCAATGCAACATCAAGTAGTACCTCACATGTGTGAAACAACTGTGACAGAAGCAACATCACAGACAGAAAAAGATTTTATATAACTGCACCTAAAACACAATGGCTTGGATCCAAAGAACTGTAGCTGAAGTTTTGCTTGCACAACTGGGCAATCTTGCCCTTCCTTGTACATTTCTGTGTGCCCCCTGAAAAGATGCTTCTGAGAGTCTGCTGCTGGAGTGAGGAAAACTGGAAGAAATCAGAAGTACCTTCTGCTCACACAAGGGGGTCCTTGAATCCATTCCAAAGTTGTACAGACCGCTGACACAATCAGTTGTGAGGCACTGAGTGATTGACATCGTAATAATGAGAAACTGAGTGATGCACATACAGGTACGAATCAGTCTTTGGAAAATAGCCATTGTACAAATCAATGGTAAGGCCACATCTGGAGTATTGCATCCAGTTCTGGTCGCCACATCTCAATAAAGATATAGCGGAAATGGAAAAGGGGCAGAAGAGAGCGACCAAAATGATTACTGGGCAGGGGAACCGCCTTTATGAGGAAAGGTTACAGCATTTGGGGTTCTTCAGCCTAGAAAAAAGGCACCTGATAGGGGACATGATTGAGACATACAAAATTATATGGGAGATAGATAGAAGGATGTTCTTTTCCTTCTCACACAACACCAGAACTGGGGATATCTACTAACATTGATTGCTGGGAGAGTTAGAACAGAAAAAAGAAAATATTTTTTTACCTAGCATGTAATTAGTCTGTGGAACTTCTTCCCACAGGATGCGGTGATGGTATCTGGCCTAGATGTCTATAAAAGGGAATTAGACCGATTTCTGGAGGAAAAGTTACAAGCCGTGATGGTTATGTGCAACTTCTTGATTTTAGAAGTAGGCTACCTCAGAATGCCTGATACAAGGGAAAGTACCAGGATGTAGGTACCTTGTTGTCTTGTGTGCTCCCTGAGGTATCTAGTGAGCCACTGTGAGATACAGGAAGCTGGACTAGATGGTCCTTTGGCCTGATCCAGCAGGGCTCTTATGCTCTTAACCACTAAACTCTTGATCACATAAATAAGCCCAAAGCCTATGGAAATGTGTTACTGAAATTAATGTCTTGTCTGTACATGATACCAGATGTGGAAAAGAAAAGCAGAACATTATTAACAATAAATAATAGTTTCTACAATTGTCACCTTAGTGCAAATAATTGGCCATTTTTTTTCTATTGGAACAAAGTTACTTAGGCTGCCTGCCTATACACACTTACCCAGGAGTATATCCCACTAACCTCAATGGGACTTACTTCTGAGTAGACATGTATAGGATTGCATTGCTAAACTTCTTAAACACGTTACCTTGAAAGAGCCACCATGTCTTCACTTTTCAAGTTATTCACATTCAGCTGTGCCCCAATCCAGAAGGTCCTTAACTACAGGAGAGCAAAAATGTGCAGACTGCGTACAAGGTTTTGCCCATTTGCTTTAATGCCCTTTCTATACTCAGAGCTTCCCCTGTACTCCAGTAACAGTGATGGCTCTGCTTACTTGGATCAGAGTCCTGAATGTTTAACTACAAGAGCTAATTAAACCACAGCCCAGGTCTTGCAGATGTCTTAAAAGCACATGAGAATGTTTTAGTTGTTGACACCTCAACAGACTATAATCCTATCCCCCACTTACAGCAGTGGATCTCATGATTCACTGCTATAAGTCCATTTACAACAGCATGAAAGGCGCACCACCATCAGGCACTCTGGAGCCACTGGCACAAATGCCTGATGGCTCCAAGCACCCTCTGCCAGGGATCCCAGTCAGAGGAGTCCACAGTCAGGATGGGTCATGGATGGAGAGGGGGGACGTTTCGGTGTAAGCAGCACAGGGAATGGAGATTGGGCTGGAGGGGGTGGATCTCAGCGGCAAAAGTGCATACCGGATCCATTCATCAGCCCACCTCGCCCCTTCCTCTCCTCATATGACATGTGTCAGCTACATAGCTGGCATGGGCTTAAAGAAGTCTTTAGGCAGCCAGAAGGCCTACCAAGGGTAAGTAAAAACTTTTGGTCTTCTATTCATGCCCCCCCCCACCAAAGCATGCACTGCACACTTGGTTGCCGAAGCTGCATGTTATAGCGTGATGGGGATAGGATTGGGCTCTTAATCGTGCACCAGAAGGAAACATTTTCCATTCCAGGCTCAGAATCTCTGCCATCTAGGGATCTCCTGCATGCTTTGGAGTGATTCCTTGTCTCCCAGTGCTGTTTTGCTGGAACTATCATGAAGGCTCACTGGTTATTTTGATAAACCCTGAAAAAATGGGTTGTTCATGGGGTATTCCCACCAACAAGAAAGGTTTGACCAGAGTAGTCTGTCCCAAGTTGATGCTGCACAATCCAGGCACAGCTAAGGAAAGACCTAAGGGAGGGCAGATGACTGAGGGCAGATGACAAAATGCTAGAAGACATGCACATGGGACAATGAATGATCATTCTAGTTGGTAAAAAGGATATTCAACAGGGAAGGTTGAAGAGGAAAGATAGCCATGGCATTGTCCTTATGGAGAGATAAGTAATTGACATATTATTGAGAATGCTGAACATATTAATACACCCACGCAAGGAGGACACCCTGAGCGTTTGACATTTCAAGGAAGAATTTTATCTGTACAAAAGAACTTCAGGCACTTAGATTGAGCATGGAGCATTACATACCATTGACCAATATCAGCTCTTTTTCAAGGTCTTTTTTGGTATAGACACAGAGAACAGGAGTTCCTTCTTTTCTTCCCTCATTGTCCTTATTGCCATCCCAGACAGAAAAGTGGCAATATAAAACAGAAACTTTGTACAGAAAACATAAAAACGTGTCAAGATTAGCTTGTTCATGAGAACATTTAGCAGTCCAATCCTAACTTGCGCTGGAACAGGTAGGCCAGCAGGCCTGCACTGTATCCAGAAACACACATTTACCAGAAAGTCCCTCTATATAAACAAGACAGGGCAGTGCAAATGCTTGCCTGACACAACTGTAATATAATGAAAGATGAGACACAGGCTGTATACAGTATAAAAATAATGTGTGCATATAGGTCACATCACACGCTACATTATGGTGTCCTGGAGCACATGGGCATTCACAATCCCCCCATATACCAGCACAAAGAATCTGCTTGAGGAAACATGTGAAAATGGTCCAGAATGTATATGTGCAGTAGATGTGACACTTCAGTTGTGCCTGCAACAGTACATTAGAAGAACAGAAAGCCACACGTAGATTAACAGAAGGTTACAGACTACACATTTTATTGTAACCTAGTGAAACATAAATATAGAGGCAACAAAATACATCTAAGGAAAATGGGCAGAAATTTGGGAGTGATACAGTATCACTTCCATGGTAGTTAGATTATAATGGAAAAGGGAATGTAGGACTACACAGAAACTGAGGGCACAATCCTAACCAATTTTCCAGCACCAAGATACGGGCAGTGCAGATCCAAGGTAAGGGAACAACATTCCCTTACCTTGAGGAGGCTTCCGTGACTGCCACCCAAATGCAGGATGTAGGACATGCCCCATTGGCACAGCCGTGTCAGTGCTGGAAAGTTGGTTAGCATTTGAACCTGAGTCATTATAGTGACCCCTGATACAACGACAAGTGAAGACCCTTAGGTCTAACTCACACTGGAACTGGCAACTTGTGATGAGGAAGTGTTTGGACTGCCTTGGCCAGGACTTGGCTGAGTTCAGCCTTCATTCTTAGGACAAGGGTGGCAACAAATATAGCCAGCACGGGATGGGATAGTGGGACGATCAAAGGAATAGGCAGGTAGAGATCTCAGGCCTTTAAGAGCTATGTGTGACCAAAGGCAGGGGGGTCGACTTAGTTGTCACTTGGTTGTTCACATTCATTTACTTTTGTTCTGTTTTCTTGTTTAATTGTCAGGATTGGGCTTTTCTTTGCCAGCGAGGGTGCTGATGTGTGGCCACTTCATCATCTTCTGGGCCCACAAGCAAGCTCAAAACAGCCATTTTTGGATCTCAGCTGGACCTTGGGGCACAGCTTTCAATACGGTGGGCTGCCAGAAGAGGGATGAAGTGGGGTCGGTTGCTGCCCATGGTATGGGAGTGCATTCAGGGAGCACCTCCTCCCCAGATGCTTCTTATACACCTCGGGGAAAACAACCTTTGTCAGAGAACGGCTGTCGTTGAGACAGCAGGCTATGGAAGACCTTGACACTTTGAGAGGTTAGGTGCCAGGCCTGATAATCATCTGATCTGATCTGCTTCCGCATAGAGTCTGGAGGTGCACCACAAGCCTGGCTGGAGTGGACAGAGCCAGAAGGAAGGTGAATGCGCACCTGGGGAGAGATGTGTTAACAGCTGGCAGCCTGGTGCATTGCCACCCCAGCACTGTAAGCTCTCAGCCTCTCCTTTCCAGGAGATGGCATGCACCTCTCAGAGGTCAGGAACCATATCTTCCTATCAGACTTATAGCAGGTCCTTTGGGAACTGGTAGATGGGGCAGGGGAATGCTAAGCACCAGGCTAGCCCCCCCCCCCTCCGTGTAGCAGGACAGTGCGGGACTGGGAGGAGAAGTAGGGAGCCGTGTCTACCCTCAGGTAAACAACAGGCCGGGTTAAGGTCTGTGTTGGTCCCCCGAGGCTTCCCAGATCGGGGCCGGCTTGGCCTGACCCCGGAATGGAATTGGGATTCCCCCCTTCATGGTTACACAGCTCAGGGTGGGCAGAACAATTCAGCTGCCTTGACCCCGTTTCCAGGGATTGGTGATGAAGAACCTGGGCGAGCCTTTGGCAAGGTCAGGTTCTGATCCAAGGTGGTTTGCCCAAGGGAGGGCTCAGACAGGCAACTGTCTCCTCCTAATTAGGTGCCTGCACTGAAGGGGGTGGAGTTTAGTCAGGACCCACTGCATTTATACCAATCGCCGCTTAGCCTTGTAATTCAAGAAATCATGGCCCTGCTTTCAACCAAGTCTTTGTGTCATGTGTCATGTGTCATGTGTGAACATGTGTTTGTGGGGGGATACCTGGGCAATTAATAGTATGCATTCGTACTTCCTTCTGAAATATTTTAGGATCTTTGGAAGCATCATTTGGGCTTTTTTTCTTATTTGGCACTTTTTTACATCTAAAGAATTAAATGAACCTCAAGCTTCAAATAGCTATTTAAGTAGTCCATGGAGAACCACAGTATCTCTAAGAATGTGCCAATTTTTCTAGGAAATATGTTTTATAATAATGGAAGTTAACATTAGCTTTTGCCTAAGGCTATTGACAGTATCTGACTTTGGATTTTGCAATTCTCTTGTACAGCTTTATTTACCAAAGTGGAACTCAAAGTGTCAGAATCCAATATTGTTGCACAGGTGCATTTCCAGAATTATAGAGCTTGAGAGAGGGTGAATTCTTGCTTTCTATTCTGACATTTTGCAGTAAAAACATTTATTTTTCACATTTTTATACCACCCTTCCTCCAAAGAGCTCAGGGCAGTGTACACAGCTGCTCCCCTCCTTTTGTCCTCACAACAACCCTGTGAGGTAGGTGAGGCTGAGAGAAAGTGACTGGCCCAAGGTCACCCAGGAAGCTTCATTGCTGAGGGGGGATTTGAACCTGTTCCTTCAAGGTCTAAGTCCACCTCCCTAACCACTACACCACCCTGGCTCTCATATTATATACTTCAAATATAAATTAAATTTACTTACAAACCAAAGCACAATGTACAATTGTGAAATAGTACAATAGTGCAGATATTTTTTTACTTAAAAACTTAAAATGGTGTTTTTTGAATGTAGTTGAGCAACAGCCTACCAGCCTCCCACCAGCTCTGGGAACGCTGGAGACAACCTGCTTTGCAGGTGAACCCCCCCCCCCCCGAAAGACCCTGAGCCAACCAAGAGACTGTTCAGCTCGGGGGCGCCTGTGGGCACACCACCTGCCCTATGCAGTGAGGAGGTGGGCCCTGCTCACCTCCAACCTCAGACTATATACTACCTGAGCAACTCTGCACCTGCACATGCTGTCAGAAGGACTGACATACTTCCCCTTCCTACTTTATTCTCTTTCCCTTAGTCTCTAACTAATTGTTTATTACTTTGTATGTAACTTTATACAAAGTATAAGTGAGACCAAACCAGGAAGATCCATTCTGAATTGTTGTTGGTTCGAAAGAGAGAACATCTATGATTGTAAAAATCCCCTTGAGGGATTTAGAAATGCCTGCCTATGTAAACAGCCTTGAATAAAGTCAGAGGAGTAATCCAATGACCAGAAAGGTGGTATATAAATATCGAGTTGTTGTTGTTGTTGTTGTTATTGTTATGCTGATTTGTGCCCCACTACTGTATTGCATGGACAAACTCATCTAGAAGCTAGACACACTGGTGACAACCACGGAGACCACCCATGGAGGACTCCCTGGATCCAGGACCAGAGGCTGCCATTGGTGGAAAAAGCCTGGCCTATCACAGCTGGCCACGTGCAAGGTGAGAGTGAGCATGTCTCGCTCTCTAGCCTTGGACCTAGTGACCTATGGACTTCAAACCCACCACCTGTAGCCCCCTGGAACAGACTTACATACCAGACTCGAATGCTCTGTGCTTGTGACTGACAATACTCTCTCAATGTATGTAACCGTGTTTCAGGATCTTGTATTCTCTACCTAGTCCTTTTTCTGCTTGTAAAATTGAAACATTCTCTAATAAAAAGTTAATTTGTATTACTATATCTCTCCATTTCCCCCCTTCATTTAGGGGGTATGAGAAAAGTCTGATTTGACATACTGGAATCTGAAAGTACTGCTGTTATTCAATTGGGCTAGAACCAAAACAATGACAGTATTTCAGAATAATTAAGGAACAATACTGAATGAGTCCACTCATACCAATTTTTTGCCAGTACTACAAACTTAGGTTAGACCCCTGTAGGGGACACTATTGCAATCAGCATACAGATGGTAATTGCCACAAAGCAGTTAATCAATGCATGGAAACATTAACTACAAACGGCTTTCCAACCAGTAACATTAATTATGAAAATACATAAGGCAGGGAATAATGGCCTACCAACTCACTGCTCTTCCTCTTCACATCTGTGATCATACCAGTTTTAAAGACATTAGTGCAGCTGATTCAAGAATCAATGCAGGTGGTGCTGTGAACCAACGTTAATGCCTGAGTGGGGTCACAAGAGCAGCAGCAATGCCCAACATAGAACTTCTGCTAACTACAATCATTTCAACTCAGGATCTAGAAATCGGTTTTAAGGTTTATAATGATTGCCACCTATCTAAAGAGATCTTGCATAGGGAGAAACACTTAAATGAGCTAGTCCAGCCATTTTCAACCACTGTGCCATGGCACGCTGGTGTGCCGCGAGTGGTCCACATGTGTGCCACAGGAATTTGGGGGAAGGTTATTTATTAACAGGGCCAATGGGAGATGTGAGCCCCCACTGGCAGCATGGTGTGCCTTGTCAATCGTCAAAAACCTGGTGGTGTGCCTTGACCATTTTAGTGCCTTGTCAGTGTGCTGTGAGATGTAAAAGGTTGAAAATCACTGCTCTAGTCTACAGCATATCTTTCCTCTGTATTTCTTTGCCTGACCAGTGATTGGTGGCTACCCTGAATGTTTTAATTTTGTTTTCTTGTTGGATTGTTTATGCCAATAAAGGTAGAATGAATGAATGAATGAATGAATGAATATAGCATATCTGTAGAAGCATTTTTAACACAATATTTTAATTCTAAAATACCCAATAAGCTATAAGTCACCAAATGTGGGTAGCAGAACTCTAAACCATACTGCACTGCTGGGGGGGGGAACACTGCAGTGGGGGCAACATCCCAATTCTTGTAGTCTGACTAAAAGGAAACGGCACAATCCAAGGCACGTCTACTCAGAAATGTCCCATTGTATTCAATGCAGCTTACTTCCAGGCAAGTATTATAGTTGTAGCCTAAGACAATTGATGGCCTAAAGTTGAGTTAGGAAACATGATGATCCAAACTGAGACTGCATCTATCATCAAGATATGCGTTTTAATTACAGATAGGTGTATTTCTTGTGAAAATGATAAACCCACCTTTGGAAATAAAGTGAACAAAAAGAAACTGTTTTCATTTCAGGACTTATTAAGCAACATTACACTGGATTTGAAAGATCACAGTCCATATAAAAATACATTTATGACTCAGCACCTACCGCTCTGAAGCAATAAAATATTTAATAACCAGTATATCAGATAGAGAGTTCATCATTTTAGAAAATGTGGCACACCAAAGCATATACTGAAAAGAAAAGCTGATTCTATTCTGAAGGGAAATCTGTTGCCAATATCAGAGAAATAGAAGGCTCACAGAAATGGATGCTGCTTTTTACCACAGGCTGCTGTGCAGTACTCATAATGGGGAACTCACAAACCCACAGAATGACACCACTTGGAAGAGGCTCAAGAGATCTCGTGAAATGTCAGCTCTTTCCAAGAAGAGGACCTCACAAACCAAAGACTTCCTTGACTGTTTGTGTATTTATTTTTTAAATAATTACATCCCTTGCTTTTCATGAAGACTCAGAGCAGCTCACAACTATCAAGTTAACATATACACACAAATTAATATTACGAATTAAAACAGTCAAACAAAAGAGGCAAGGGGAGCACACAATTCACGGACAAAGCAGAAGAGACACTTATAATAGGCTTCTAATGCAAACCTACGCATGTCTACTCAGATGTAACACCAAATGAATTCAACAAGACTTAGGGTCAAATCCAATCCAATATTCCAGCACTGGTGTAGCTGTGCCAACAGGACATGCACTGCATCCTGCACTAGGGGGACAGTCATGGAGGCATCCCCAAGGTAAGAGAATGTTTGTTCCCTTTCCTCAGGGCTGCATTGCCACTGCATTGGCATTGGAAAGTTGGATAGGCCTGGGCCCTTGCTGAAGTAAGTATACATAGGATTGCAGCCTCAGGAAAACCTGCTGAAAAAAGGAAGTCTTCCAATTAATGGCAAAACCTCTGTTGTAAAAGTGCCAGCCAAACCTCCAGGGGAAGAAAGTTACAGAAGATGTCGACCACCACTAAGATGGCACTCTTCAAGTCACCACCAACCAAAAAGTAGGTGAAAGTGAGACCTATAAGAGGTCATCCCTGAAGGATTACAGGGCAGCCACATTCACATGGGAGAAGATAGCTCTCTAGTTATTACTGTGGTCCTTTTCCCCCTCCTACTTGCTGTTTCATGGGTGGTTTTGACTTTGAGGGCAGGTACACAATTTTTGAAATCCCACAAATGAGCTTTATGCAAATACATTGGAGTCTCGCTGGGCTTAGTGAACTTTGGCATGAAGTAGAGCACTGTATGATTCTTACTTCATATTCATCTATATCATTTTCCTTTAACAATTAAGTTCTGGCTTACATTCCATCCTTATAAATATTTTCCAAATACGTATGATGCTTCATTGGTTTAAATAAGCTACACTGCCAGAAAACAGGCTGTTCATTCAGAACTAAAAGTCTTGCTACTATCCTACTTCTTTTAGTTTCCTTTCAGTAAAATCAGTTGCAAGGCATCTTATTGTTTCTCTTCTGAAAAAGTGTAATTAATAAAATACGTGTGGGCCAAAGATAACTGAACAGAGGCTGGGGCGGTGTGGTGTCACCCTCCCCCCTCCAAGGGTGACACCTGGTGTGGACTGCACCCCGTAGTGATGCCACTGGTGCCTGTCAAGAGAGCACTGGCCCAGGTCAGCAATGGAGTTTCCGAAGCAGGATGGATGGCAGGAGGTCTCAGATCCAGAGAAAGGCCACACTTTTTATTGTCATTCATTCATTCCACCTTTATTGGCATAAACGACTTTTTATTGTTAGGCTGGCTTGGAAACAGCCTTGCCAGCTTCTCAGAAAATTCCAAGGGCAAACCATGCCGTGTTTGCACACCACACCTGACACTGTGAAGAAAAGCCACTCCTTAGTAGCTTCCTTACTTAGAGCAAACGAGTTGTTTACAGTTCAGTCAAGGAACCAGGCTACTGAGGCAACTGGCCTCCTGAACTAGTAACCACATCTTCAGCAAGGTATGAGAAAAATGGAAGGACATAATTAGGACCAGGGATAAGCCATCAAAGGCCATCAAGTAATAAAGGAAGGCTCCTTCTTGAGACCACCCCACAAAAGATTCCGTAGAGTCTATAGAAGGGTATAAAAACCTGGGTCACAAGTCCTCATTCCTCCTGATATACACTGCTCAAAACAATAAAGGGAACACTCAAACAACACAATGTCACTCCAAGTCAATCACACTTCTGTGAAATCAAACTGTCCACCTAGGAAGCCACACCGATTGACAATCAAGTTCACATGCTGTTGCACAAATAGAGTAGACAACAGGTGGAAATCATAGGCAAGTAACAAGACGCCCCCAATAAAGGAGTGGTTCTGCAGGTGGTGACCACAGACCACTTCGAAGTCCCTATGCTTTCTGGCTGATGTTTGGGTGACCTTTGAATGCTGGCAGTGCTGTCACTCTAGTGGTAGCATGAGGCGGAGTCTGCAACCCACACAAGTGGCTCCGGTAGTACAGCTCATCCAGGATGGCACATCAATGCGAGCTGTGGCAAGAAGGTTTGCTGTGTCTGTCAGTGTGGTGTCCAGAGCATGGAGGTGCTACCAGGAGACGTGGAGGAGGCCGTAGGAGGGCAACAACCCAGCATCAGGACCGCTACCTCCGCCTTCGTGCCAGGAGGAACAGGAGGAGCACTGCCAGAGCCCTGCAAAATGACCTCCAGCAGGCCACAAATGTGCATGTGTCTGCTCAAACAGTCAGAAACAGACTCCATGAGGGTGGTACGAGGGCCCGACGTCCACAGGTGGGGGTTGTGCTGACAGCCCGACACCGTGCAGGACGTTTGGCATTTGCCAGAGAACACCAAGATTGGCAACCTCGCCACTGGTGCCCTGTGCTCTTCACAGATGAAAGCAGGTTCACATTGAGCACATGTGACAGACGTGACAGAGTCTGGATACGCCAGGGAGAACGTTCTGCTGCCTGCAACATCCTCCAGCATGACCAGTTTGGCAGTGGGTCAGTAATGGTGTGGGGTGGCATTTCTTTGGGGGGCCGCATAGCCCTCCATGTGCTCGCCAGAGGTAGCCTGACTGCCATTAGGTACCGAGATGAGATCCTCAGACCCCTTGTGAGAACATATGCTGGCGCGGTTGGCCCTGGGTTCCTCCTAATGCAAGACAATGCTAGACCTCATGTGGCTGGAGTGTGTCAGCAGTTCCTACAAGATGAAGGCATTGATGCTATGGAATGGCCTGCCCGTTCCCCAGACCTGAATCCAGTTGAGCACATCTGGGACATCATGTCTCGCTCCATCCACCAGCGCCACGTTGCACCACAGACTGTCCAGGAGTTGGTGGATGCTTTAGTCCAGGTCTGGGAGGCAATCCCTCAGGAGACTATCCGCCACCTCATCAGGAGCATGCCCAGGCGTTGTAGGGAGGTCATACAGGCACATGGAGCCCACACACACTATTGAGCCTCATTTTGACTTGCTGTATGGATATTACATCGAAGTTGGATCAGCCTGTAGTGTGTTTTTCCACTTCGGTTTTGAGTATGACACCAAACCCAGACCTCCATGGGTTAATAAATGTGATTTCCATTGATGATTGTTGTGTGATTTTGTTGTCAGCACATTCAACTATGTCAGGAACAAAGCATTTAATAGGAATATTTCGTTCATTCAGATCTCGGATGTGTTGTTTAAGTGTTCCCTTTATTGTTTTGAGCAGCTTATTTTGTTGTTTGTTGATTCACTGGTGCTGTGTTCAGTCACCCCAATTTCTAGCTGCAATTTAAGGAAGCAGCAGTGTGATCACAGTGGCTAATAATAATAATAATAATAATAATAATAATAATAATAATAATAATAATAATAATAATAATAATACAGGTATTTATATACCGCCTTTCTTGGTCTTTATTCAAGACTTTATTCAAGGCGGTTTACATAGGAAGGCTTATTTAAATCCCCGTAGGGATTTTTACAAATGAAAGAAGGTTCTTTCTTTCAAGAACCACAACATTCATGTGTTACTATCTGATCTGGTTTCACATTCTGGCCTCCATCCTCCCACGCTCAGAGCAGATGGAATAGCTTGGCTTCAGCTTGTCAGCTGCTTCAAGGTCGCACGATGCCGGTGGCCTCGAACTGGTGACCTTGTGGATGTTATCTTCAGGCAAATGGAGGCTCTACCCTCTAGACCAGACCTCCTGGCTAGTGGAGGTGGTGGCCACTCTGGATCTGTAGTCAAGTTGGTGCTCTGGATCTGTGATGTGACTGGGTCCAACTAGCGGGGCAGGTTCTGGTAACAAAATAACTAATTAAACCAGTGTTTGAACTTTGCTAGCAATGTACAGTACAACATGAACAGCCTATTCCTGTTCAACTTCACTGGTCAATTCCCAATCCAAATAGGCAGGAGATTTTGCATGCTGGAGTTGCATGCTGGAACCCTGGTTCCTCGGGCCTTGGAAGTGTTATCCTGTGGCAGCATGGAAACACGGAGTGCTAGTTTCTTTGTTAAATAAATGATATTCTGGTAAGCAAAATTACTGTGTTTAAATCTTTATGAAGAACTGTTCTGCAGTGTAATTTAGGCATGTTCAGCACACTTTCAAGCAGGATTGAAATATAAACTCTAAAATAACAACTCCTGCTTTGCACTTTAGGTCTTCCAGACAGCGATGACTTATACCTAATCAATGTAACAAATGACTTAGCTGCACACAAGCTTTAAACCATTATGAACCACTGAATTCATGAGAGCCAAAAATATACTGCAGGTATGTCATCCTATTGATTAACACATTTATAAGCAAACAAGGATTTTTATTTTATTTTTTGCCGGCAGGGCATGTTTGTAAGACAAGAAATTTCTGCCAATAAATCAATTGTAAATCGCCTCCTCGCCTTATGTTCACTGGAGGGGGTCAGAGCTGTTCAGGCAGCAGGGGAGAGCAAGAAGACAATGCAGAGATAATTTAGAGGGCTATTTATCTCCAGGACAACAAGGCTGAAAGCTGCAGCCCAAGTTAACCTTCTCAGTCCTCCTGAGACAAAAGTAAGCCAGGGCTCAAGGTTTCCATTTAAATCAAGCAAACCTCTTTCAAAGGATCACACCCAACCCTTCTGCACTATTTTGAAAATTTTGCACCATTTTGCAAATGTTCGGCAGAGGTCTGGATTTTTTATTGTATTGTATTGGCAACCTTCAGTCTCGAAAGACTATGGTATCGCGCTCTGAAAGGTGATTCTGGCACAGCGTCTAGTGTGGCTGAAAAGGCCAATCCGGGAGTGACAATCCCTTCCACACCGGGAGCAAGTGCAGTCTGTCCCTGGTCTGTCTCCCTGGCTATGGGCCTTCCTTCTTTGCCTCTTTGCCTCAGACTGCTGGCAAAGTGTCTCTTCAAACTGGGAAAGGCCATGGTCTCGATTTTAAAACACCATGATGTCATCCTCATTTCCATCTGAAACAAAGTCCAAGGCTACAATTCAGTGCACCATTACTTAAGAACACCACCCATGGAAAGCAATGGGTCTACTTCTGAATAAGTAGGGTTGCAACTATGTGTACCCATGTTTACTCATGCTCAGTCTTTGTTACTTGTCTCTCTGCTGTGAATTGAATTGCACACTCCCAGTTGTGTTATAAGTACAGCCTCTGGCTTAACACACAAGCACCTTAATTAATGGTTCTACCCGTATGTTGTTTACAGTGAACATACTCAGAGGTTATGAAGAACAGAATTTAAAAAGTTAATGAATAAAAATGTATCTTATGATCTTTTACTATATTTTTAATAAATTAGAGATTATACAGTTCTGAGGTAACAATTCCTGGTAGGTTATTTTTCAGGATCTGGCCTCAGGTAAAACCAGACAAATTTATAGGCAGACATTCCCTTAAGGCAGTGGTATTCAAACTGGGGCGTTGTGACGCCCCAGCTTGTGGGTCCTGGCCTCTGCCCCCTTAGGGGGTGGGGGCAGCCAGGAGACAGGGGAAGGCAGCGGTGTGATCCACTGGATCACACCGCTCAGGGGGGCTGCAGGGGCTTGGGTGCTCTTGCCCAAGCCTCCTGTAGCATCCCGGGGGTGCAGGGAGCCCTGTACAACCTTTGGCAGGGCTCCCCAGGTCAGGAAAAGCGAAAGCGGAGCAATCGCGCCCTGCTCCGCGAAACCGGAAGCGGAGCACGATCACTCTGCTTTCCCTTCTGACGGGGCTGCAGAGACTGGGGTGCACCGCTTTTGTGGAGGCAGAGTAGATCGTTCCACTCTCCCTTTCCCTGACCTGGGGTGCCCTGCAGGCATTCACGCAGGGCTCCCCGCACACAGGGACAGCTGCTGCAGGGACTAGAGGGTGCACCCCAGTCCCTGCAGCCCCGAGCGATCCTGGGGAACGTATTGCTGCCTTTCCCCTGCCCCTGCTGCCTCCCCCCCAACCCCGCAAAGACTTACTGCGGGTTTCAAACTCCCGGAGAGTTTGAAAACCGCAGCCCTAAGGTTACCTCTCCTCTGATTTATGAAATTGGCTTGCGACCCACCATTGAGAAACACTGATCTACAGTATTTACAGATTCTTCACAGGTTGGATGTTCTGTTCATTTCAAATTGAGAATTTAATATTAACAAGGCTGCTGAAATATGAACAATCAGTAAAAAGTAGAACAATTAACTTTGGTATAATCTGTCTACCTGTGAGAGAGAGAGAGAGAGAGAGAGAGAGAGAGAGAGAGAGAAGAAAAAAGTTTGTCGTGCCTGGACAAACTTCAAACAGTCTTGCCTTGAGTTTCAAAACTATGTACGGAAGAATAGGGAAAGGGACCTTTGTAGTAAGCAAAGAGCAACGACATCTCAAAAAGAAAATAATACGGGCAAGTAATTTTATAACAGTATACAGATGTCTCCCCATATCTGCAGGGGATATGTTCCCACCCTCCCACTGATAAAAGGGGACCCTATACTTACAGTGGCACCAAGTACTCATCTCTCTTCCGTAGCAGCCTGTTACAGAATGCTAGAGGGATGCAAAAAGCAGCCATCCAGAATGCTGGAGGAAGGAGACTAAGGGCCCAATTCTAAACCAGAGCTGCACAGGTGGCCGGCATGCTGCCCTGCTAACTGCCCTCATGCAAGTGCTGCAAGGCACTTCACTGCTGGTGGTGAGGACACTGTACCAGCGGTGAAGCCAGCGCCCGTTGGTGCTGGGACTCAGCACCAGGAAGATGCCTCCAAGGGACACCAGGCAGTAAATGTCGCCTCTGAGTGGTGGGGGGGCTTTTTGGGGTGGGGGAAGACAGGGAGGGGGCAGAACTGGGTGGAGGGAGAGAGGGCCAGAGGGAGGGGGGCTGAGATGTTAACAGAGTCTCCTGCTGAATCCATTGCCCCCTCCTGTGCTACTCTGCCTGACACAGGCCTCCTTGGTTCTGCACCAGCAAAATAGCAGGTTCAAGGCAACTCACTGCCACAAGCAGAGTTTGACAAGGGATAAGGCAACATTTGTTCCCTTACCTGAGCAGGCACTACCAGCTGGTCCAGCTTTGCAGGATATAGCAGTGGCCATTTCAGCATCACTGTTCCTTGTGGCGGTGCCAGACTATACTATTGGGCAGCCGGAGACTGCTAACAGGAAACAGGAAGCTTCCTGCTTCCTTTTAGCATTCTGGCTGTTTCCTTCCTCTAGGATTCTGGCTGACTGTTTCTCATGTTCCTCTCTAGCATTCTGTAACAGGCTGCAAAGGAAGAGAGATGATAAGTATAGGGTCCCCTTTTACAGGTAAGTATTGAGAGTGGGAGATGCAGGAGGCAGAGAACCGTGGACAAGTGAATCCACAGATATCGAATCTGCAAATACAGGGGGATGCCTGTAATGTGTATGGTGCAGGTCAGCATATTTTGGCTCAGATCAAGTGTAAAGAATGTCTATATTATGTATTTTGAAAATGTAAACTTCAATATAGGATAATGGGAACAATGTTACTAGATACCTATGATTACAAACACTGATTGCACCGGCCATTTTGTTCAATTCATTTTCCCTCGGGATACATGAGACTAACTACTGTGTGACAGATTAAATGGTGATGTCACATGAAGATGGGTACAACTGGAGGAATAAAATCTAGCAAATCCACCAATGTTGTTGGTGTGGACAACAGTGGTTGGTACTAGCTAATTATCCGCTCTGGAAAGGAACTTCTCCCATGATTCATGGTCCTATGTCATTTTATAGCCACCCTCTGTCACCTTTTCAGCTTCAGAAAACAAATAGTTGCCCACCCTGTTAACCATGATCCATTATTATAATCTTGTGAAATTTAATCTGTCATTGAGTCCTTGGGAAATGGAACAGAACATAGTGATTAATTGTTGTTTTTATAGCAATATCATCATCTCATTCTCATTCTAGCCTTTGGATGAGGCATAGCCAGTTGTCTATGCAAAAGTTAAAAGATTCAAGGAGAGTTTGAACACAAAGTGCTGCCAGCTCTATTTGCCTGTATAAATAACTCTTCCAACCCATTTTTTAATAAAATACTTTTGTGGTTTTAAATGTTGTGTCACATTGACTATTTTCAGTTTAAAAAACAGCATTTTTCCCTTGATGAAAACAAACACGTGTTATATATTCATTATTTCTAAGCCTTTTCATTCTTTTTTTAATTATTTATTCTTTTATGGTCTCTGCATTTGTGTGGTTACCATGGAACTGTATCCCTTCTTCAGCTGTGAAATTCACAGAAGGACCTTCAGCATTTTATTGGCCTGGTATAAACCTGCCAGCACCTATATACAGCATGAAAGAAATAAACCTGCCAGCATCTACATACAGCATGAAAGAAAGTTCAGAAGGATATACAAAATCCCATTTCTGTCATATAACTTCAAAAAAAAAAAAAACTGTTGTATATGAATCACTCATTCCATCACAAAATCCTTGGAACAACATTATTTTTATTTAATTGCCATGAAGAACTGTAATGTAAATACTAAAGCACATGAAATTCATATTTCATAAGGAAGAAATTGCATATTGGAAATGGGGGGCCTTATGATTAGATATTTTGCATAAAAACATAAAAAAAACAGCACAGGTGATTATGGACTAAAAACCAGAAGGTGGATACTTGCACCATAGAAGCTATCTGTCTAACAAGGGACTTGCACATATCAGGACCTCAAGCTCCAGATGACTTGGTCATTAATTTTGCCACATATTAGTTCCAAATATTAGTTCCAAAACTACAATTTCCCAAACTACAAAAGAACTGGAGAAATAAAGAGGATGTGACATTTGCATATGCTTCCCACCTCACAATACTGTGAAGTGTATGAATAATCCCTAAGAGCATCCTTCTACCTTTGACTTTACAGATACCTCAGACACAGATACAGAGCTCATAGGGGGGAAAAAGAGAGAAAAATTGAGATTCCCCAAAACTGTGAAATGAGCAAGAGCTGCCTTATTGAACAAAATCACACAGTGGAGTCCTGCCTGGAGAGCATAACTCCAGATTCCAGGTGATGAATTGCATTTTTGAGTGTTTTCAAAACTTGATGGTGGAAGATTTTAACGAGTCAGTCCTGAGGACAAATAGTAGGATTTTGTTTTCCCCCAAACACTTGGCTAATAAAGTGTTATAAACATCCATGCCCTACACACATATCTATTCACAGTAAAAAATTTCTCTTGTATTTTATTTACAATATATATAACACCACCTTTCACCAGGGAATACTCTCAACATAGTTGATGTTTTTGAAGCACATACCACTCTTATTTCAAAGAGCTCAGGGAGGTGTACATGGTTCCTCTTCCTCCTTTTATCCTCACAACAACCCTATGGGGTAGGTTCATCTGAAGCAGTGCTTTTCAGACTGGGGCATGGGCCCTGGCCACTTTCACCTTAAGGGGCGGGGGCAGCTTGGAGGCAGGGAGGAGGCAGCAGCATGATCCCCAGGATCGCACTGTGCAGGGGGCTGCAGGGGCTTGGCTGCACGTACCTGAGCCTCCTGCAGCCTCCCGGGGCTGCGGAGAGCCCTGTGCGACCTTCTGCAGGGCTTCCTGCAGCTTTGAAAGTGAAAGTGGAGCGATTGTGCCCCACCTCCACTAAAGTGGAAGTGGAACGTGATCACTTTCACTTCTGAAGCTGCGGGGAGCCCTGTAGAAGGTCGCACAGGGCTCCCCGCACCCCCGGGAGGCTGCAGGAGGCTCAGGTACATGCAGCCAAGTCCCTGCAGCCCACCTTGAGTGGCGCGATCCTGGGGAATGCACCACTGCCTTCTCCCCACCCCTGCAAGAATTTAGAGTGGCTCAAACTCTCCCCAAGAGTTTGAAAACTGCTGGTCGGTCTGAAAGATAGTGACTGGCCCAAGGTCACACAGTGAATTTCATGGTTGGGTGGGAAATTGAATCTGGGTCTTCCTGGTCCAAATTCAGTGATCTTACATGACATAAATCTCAGGTTCCTAATTACCAGCCACTATTGGCATTGACTATCAGCAGCCTTTTAAACATTTGTTTTCAGCATTCTTTTTATTGTTTGCTCATTATTTGCTCCAAGTCATAAAATACAACTTCCTTTTTCACAAAAATCAAACCAACTTTTTTGATGCAGAGGTATGCAAACATTTCTGCAAGAGAAGAGCTGTGTGATAAAGAACTGTTCAACTCAAAAGCTACAGACTCCTCCATCAACAGCAGATGATGAAACTAAAACAGAAAATGGTACAAAATGCCACACTTTTACACATTTTTGATCTGTCATTCTCTGAAATCTGTCATGTCTACTAATTTACAGTTTCAATCCTATTCATATGCATTAGCCACAGAGATTAATGCAGAATCCTAACATTATGTAACATTATAGTCCAATTATACTGGTGGTCACTAAGTCGAGACTGATTATGCCAGGGCAACAGACTTACAATCCTATACAAAACCAAAACAATGGTTGTAGAAACAAACACACAGCAACACTAATAGATACTCCCACAACATCCTTAGAAAGTACATCTCCAATCACCAACCACTCATGATGTTATTACCGATGCCCCTACATTCCCCAGGAATGGAAGGCCCCAATCAACATACAGCACCAGCAAGAAAGACACAGTGACATCAACCAACCTAGTACAAATGCATCCCTCCAACATATAAGACACAACAATGCTCCCAGAAATAGATGACAACGTCTTCCCCATCACAAACTTCCTGTAGTGAAGCACAGTGAAGGGCTGCCCGTGATGCCACATAGGGCTAAGAGCACTGCATGTGACACATTGATGTCTGTAAGAGGAAATAAGTTCTTTGAAAGGTGAAAAGATCCAAACGGACAAGGAAGAATGGAAGACATCAGAACAAGCTTTCAAGAAGCAACACCATGAATTCCCTGCCGATCTGGCGAGAAAACGCAGCACAACAGGAACAAGAGACATGGGTTTGAGTAAGAGCCCAGAGCGATGCAAATTCAGCCTCCACAAGGCAAAACTCAGAATTCTGATGGCAAAAAAAAAAAGTATTGTTAAAAAGGTCCAGGAGCCTTTTTAATAGTTAAAGGTCCAGGAGACTTAAAGTTGAAAGGTTGGCCTTCCTGTACTAGACAGCAAGCATGTATGCATACTAGGGCCACATATTAGAGTACTGAACATAGGAGCTGATAGCTGGAGGAGTCACAGTGCAATGGCTGTAAAGTGGGGGAGACAGGAGAACACTGAACTGCTGGGATCTCTCCCATTCATTCTCGTGATATTCCAAGTTGCAAGAAGCGTGGGGTGTGGTTGTAACCTTTCTTTCCAGTATATCCAAGATCGGACTCCCCTCTGGGCCTTGCTGCTGTAGAAGACACTGAAGGCTGGACTACACTGAGCTTCAGTGCTGACAGTGCCTCCTGGGGCAGACAGTTGTTGAGTTTTTGTCGTTTTCACAAGGAGCTCCCTTTATTAACTTATCAACAACATTCCCATCATTAAGTTGCTACATGGGCTTTCAGTTCACTTGACATGGACACCAAGTGATGTACCCCCATCCTACATGTCTTGATATAAGTGATCTGTATTTCATGACTTACTTGTAGCACTACTGGGTACTGGGTGCTGGGTACTGGGTGCTGGGTGGGAACGCTGGGTGCAGCACTATTCTGAGCTATATTCCAGAGAAAATGTAGTCACCGAAGAAGCGCTGAACAACATTGAGTGCCTGCCTTTGCTGGAGGAGCTTGACAGTGAACCAACCCTAGAAGAACTTCACCTGGCCCTGGACTCCCTTGCCTTTGGCAAGGCACCTGGAAAAGACAGCATCCCTGCTGAAGTCCTAAAGTGCTGCAAAGAGATCATCGCTACTGAGCTGCATGAAATCCTCTGTCTCTGCTGGAGAGAAGGTGAAGTACCTCAAGACATGAGGGATGCAAACATCATCACGCTGTACAAGAACAAAGGTGACAGGGGTGACTGCAACAGCTACCGTGGCATCTCTCTCCTTAGCGTTGTAGGAAAGTTGTTTGCCCGAGTTGCACTAAAGAGGCTCCAGGTACTTGCAGAGAGCGTTTATCCAGAATCACAGTGCGGATTCCGAGCCAGCAGGTCCACCACTGATATGGTATTCTCCCTTAGACAACTGCAGGAGAAATGCAGGGAACAACGACAGCCACTCTTTATAGCCTTCATAGATCTCACGAAGGCTTTCGACCTGGTCAGCAGGGACGGCCTCTTCAAGATTCTCCCCAAGATCGGATGTCCACCCAGGCTCCTCAGTATCATCAGATCCTTCCACATGAAGGGCACTGTTGTCTTCAATGGCTCCACATCAGACCCCTTTGACATCCGAAGCGGCGTGAAGCAGGGCTGTGTTCTTGCACCAACCTTGTTTGGGATTTTCTTCGCTGTCCTGCTGAAGCAGGCCTTTGGAACTGCAACAGAAGGCATCTATCTCCAGACCAGATCAGATGGAAAGCTCTTCAACCTCTCCAGACTGAGAGCAAAGTCCAAAGTTCAGCTGAAATGTCTGCGTGACTTCCTCTTTGCCGACGATGCAGCTGTCACTACCCACTCTGCAAAAGATCTCCAGCAGCTCATGGATCATTTTCGCAAGGCCTGCCAAGATTTTGGACTGACAATCAGCCTAAAGAAAACACAGGTCATGGTTCAGGATGTGGACTCACCTCCCTGCATTACAATCTCTGCGCATGAACTGGAGGTTGTCCATGACTTTGTGTACCTTGGCTCAACAATCTCCGACACTCTTTCTCTCGATACTGAGCTAAACAAACGCATTGGTAAAGCAGCTACAATGTTTTCCAGACTCACAAAGAGAGTCTGGTCCAACAAGAAGCTGACAGAACATACCAAGATCCAGGTCTACAGAGCTTGCGTCCTGAGTACACTTCTGTACTGCAGCGAGTCATGGACTCTCCGCTCACAACAGGAGAGGAAACTGAACGCTTTCCACATGCGCTGCCTTCGGCGCATACTCGGCATCACCTGGCAGGACAAAGTTCCTAACAACACAGTCCTGTAACGTGCTGGAATCCCCAGCATGTATGCACTGCTGAAACAGAGACGCCTGCGTTGGCTCGGTCATGTCGTGAGAATGGATGATGGGCGGATCCCAAAGGATCTCCTCTATGGAGAACTCGTGCAAGGAAAGCGCCCTACAGGTAGACCACAGCTGCGATACAAGGACATCTGCAAGAGGGATCTGAAGGCCTTAGGGATGGACCTCAACAAGTGGGAAACCCTGGCCTCTGAGCGGTCCGCTTGGAGGCAGGCTGTGCAGCATGGCCTTTCCCAGTTTGAAGAGACACTTTGCCAGCAGTCCGAGGCTAAGAAGCAAAGAAGGAAGGCCCACAGCCAGGGAGACAGACCAGGGACAGACTGCACTTGCTCCCAGTGTGGAAGGGATTGTCACTCCCGGATTGGCCTTTTCAGCCACACTAGACGCTGTGCCAGAACCACCTTTCAGAACGTGATACCATAGTCTTTCGAGACTGAAGGTTGCCAATATGAATACTTGTAGCAGTAGGCAGTGAGTGGCTACAGAGTTCGTCAGAACCCTATCCCTGTACTGTAACCAGGGTCCAGAGAGGGAGACGGTCATCTGACACTCTCCGATGAATCTAATGCAGTGGTTCTCAAACTTTTTAGATCCCCAGAGTCTGCTGCCTGATGTATAAACACCAAGGGGTATGGTTATAATGGTGACTGGGCAGTAGTGCTCCCCCACCCCATGTAGCAGCTTGTTTAACCTTTGATGCGCATAGCCTAATCTGCCCTGTCAGATTTGCAAACCACCAAAAATTCAGTCATGACTCACTGGTGGGTCCCTGACCCACAGTTTGAGAACTGCTGATCTAATGGATGTATTGTAATATTCGCCATTTTTTAAAAAACAGGTACAAATGCTTTACATGCTGCTGTGTGGTGGAAGTGACTTCATTGCACACAGAATGAAGTTCTGTGGTTCAACTAAGGTTCAACCTACACATTACACAGTAAGCCAGTAAATATAGGTGAGTTCTGTACTATGCTGCTTCTCCAATGTACTCATTTCCTACAAACAGTGTGTGTGTGTGTGGGGGGGGGGTGTTCCTTGGAGAAGCATATTAAAAAAAGATGTAGTTTGAAGTGTAATGGTTCAGTATTACCATCTTGACTTACCACCTTATCCTATATAATCCGTACATTGCTTCTAACCCCTGCAATGGTTTCATTTTCATCCAGTGTAGTCGTTGCACTGGTGGTGTTCTACTAGTGGCAGGTAATAATTTCACAATGGGGTGTTATGCCAGCATATCTGTAGCCAGTACTGAAGCAAGTGGACCTGTCCTTAACGCACATGTGTGTGCTTGGGACAGGAACAAACTGCATGCAGAGCAAGCTGGACAGTGCCTCCCCCCATCTTTTAATCAATGCAAAAATACAGCTTCCATGGTCTTTAAGAATTCACAGACTACTGAACATGGTGGCTAGTAGAAAAAACTGCTTCTTCCCCATCCCTACATAATACATGTCACAGATTGCCTCAGAGTACAACAGTTAACACCTTGTGCTGTGCTGACTGCATACTGAAAATACACAAAGTTCCTTTTCAATAAATCCACTTATTGGTGGAACAGACAGACAGACAGAGTTTGGTATATGAACGGTTCATAGGTGGTCTTTCTACAAGAAGGACATAATGGCTGCATTTGGCTAGCGCTTTCCAAATCCTTATAGTTTCAGCATTTCTGTTAACAGCAAATGTTATTGTACTTCTCTTGAGGGAAAAATGGTGTTCTGAATAGTGTGTGTGGAGAGGGGGGGATAAGCTAGTCAAACCGAACACATTTTCAGTATACTTTTCCTTCCCAAATACTGTATTATAATTTTCAGTTTCCACATTCATACAAAGTAGCAGCAGCAAATCCCAAAGCTGGAAACCTCAAAAGCAGGAACAATGTTCACAAATTCCAGAACAACCAAGGATCTCACTTTTGTTACAACAATGCTGCCAGGTCCACTTACACTTACACACAACACTATCCAAACAAACAAACAAAACCCACACAGGGCATTATCCAGGCCAGTTTAAGTACTTTTAAATCCCACAAGTTTCACTGGGATAAAGGCATTTAAAGATGCGCTTTCTTCTTTTTTGACGTCAGTGGAACTTACAGATGCTTACCTTGGACTTGATCATGACTATTCTAAACAGCTGAAAATACAGCGTAATTAAAGGAAAGAAAACTGAAATATTAAGCACCAAACAAAAGTTCAAGATAATATCTATCTCGCTATATATTACTTTGTTACTAATATATACGCATTAAACATAAAAAAGGAAAAGAGGGGCTTACCCTTACCTCTGAAGTCCTTAATGGGTTAGAAGAATATGGAATCTCTGTTATTCCTTTTCTACACATAACCACAAGATGTTTAAAGAGCTCCTTGACCATCTTGCACCAGGTGAAAACACAGCAGCCCAGGATAGTGCATTTGACAAAGGGAGGTGCCAATGTACACTTTCACACTCTTATTCATTGCCAGACAACTTGCCACTCTCTCTTTCCTTATTAGTTTTTGGAAGGTAAGCCAGGTCATTTGCAACAACCTAAGCATCAAAAATAGCAATCCAACCTCATAAGTCCTTTAAGACTGTTCTGTATGACTATAATTCACATAATCCTTTGCCATCCAGAAGAAAAAAAATCATTTTGAAAAACAACAACAACACTGAACAGATAACAAAGTGCATTTAATTACTGGTCTAGCATGCTTTGCTGCATTAGAAGTTGCAAGCAACTGTAAAGGTACTGTAAAGTCTGATAAGTCATACTACACCTGTGGCAGGTGTTAATTTTTTTAAAATTCAAACTAGCATATCAATCTAAAAACAAAACAAAATCCAATGAGCTCATTTTCATGTAAAATAATGAAATCATTATTGGATCATTATAATCTCTCCTGAGAGGCTCAACATTCCGTGTACATGGAATATGTTGCAAGTTGTGATCTTTTAACATGAACCCCAGCCAGTCAATACATAGATTTATTAAGTGTATGAACTTGGGTCCAGAGAATGGCATCCTCATAGCACAATGTTATTCACAATATTATACCCTTCTGTATGTATACCTTCGTCTTTCAGGTATACCAGTTCAAGTGCTGCTTGGTGTCCTAATTATAGAACATATTTTGCACACAGAGACCCTTCAGAAAGAGCATGCATGTAACAAGAAACACTTTGTCCCCCTTAGGAATGATTTTCTATCAGAAAGCTCCTCAGATCCATCACTCCAATCAATCAATTGAAAAATCAGCATGAAGAGAGAAGAGGAATTCATTAAAACTTGCTAAATACTTCTATTCCTGCAAAACCCCTTTTCTTCTTTGCATCAGAGAAACAGTGAATAGCATTACAATGCTAGGAAAGAAAGCTTTTCCTCTGAGCAACTGAAGGCCACTTAGTAATGCAAGTAGCCTAATGCTTATTGAGGATAACACACTACTGACAATCTGCATCCCTAATGTAGTCACTTCAGAAAGAATATTTCCTTTTCCCCTTAATTCGACAAGATTCAAAATCAAATGATTTTGTAACATACATCTGAAAACTATACCAAGTATGTACTAATCTTAAACTTCTCATATGCCAACAGTATCCTCTTTTGTTTACTGTGCTGGACTTAAACTAACCAGTGAAGATGCAAGCTGATCCCCGTGCCCCATGCAAAAGAAACATCCGATTCCACTTCTGCAAAGCATTTAGTGCAATATGGAGGAAACAACCCAGTCCAAGACTGTCGCTCTATGCATCCAACTCCCGTGGCTGTGAATGCCTAACCGAACATTATGTCAGTACAGCAGACTTTTGTTTTAAAATATCGCTTTGGGTGGGCAAGCCAAATCTCTTCAGTTATAGTTACATTTCATTTCAGCACTGAATAGTGAAGGGGGAAAGGGGGGGGGAGAGAGAGAGAGAGAAAGAGCACAAGAGAACTGCAGTGCTATTACAATCACAAGAAGCAAAATGAGAAGGAAAGAAAAACGTGGAAAGCCATTTACATCTTTTCCCCCCCTGATAACAACACTACCCATTCCTGGGAATGTTACAACAGGTTTATGACAATTGCAACTTTTGTTCAATAGTCTTGGTTTAATTTCCTCCAGACCTGTGCTATGCAGCAATCTGTAATCTTGCCAGCGATTCTTTGAAGAATGCCTTCAGCGTGCACAAAGACAGCAAATAAACATCCAGTATACAGCAGGGTAAGTAGCAGACAGTTTAACCTTTTCGGTTGTATGAAAAAAAATAAAAATAAAAAGCCAGGCTGCTCCTGTTTGCTCAAGATGCTTCTCTTACCAACATTTCAATTTGAATGAGCCAGTGCAAATGCACTGCTCATCCTCTCTTGAGGCCAGGATGCATTTCTGTGAAACATGAGGAGAATGCCTAATGCCGGAACATACTCTCTGCATCTTCAGTGAGATTTCATTACAAGATTCCCTTTCACTTTGCTAGAACACATGAGGATGCCTTATAAGGAGCCCACATCTTTCTTGGTCATTACATGCACTGTAATATACTTTACAACACAAAGGTACCATGTTCAGTGACTGCGTAACCATGTTCACAGGAGATGTGTAAGAACATGTGTCCTGCTGCATGTTACAAAGAACGAAATCCCAATAATTGTATGATAATATGAGCTGTGAGTATACATAATAGATGCAAGCACAGAATGTGGGTAAAGATGGGTGATCTCAAACAGAAACATGTAAATTTCTCCCGGTGTTGGTGAACCCCTTGAGGTACTGGCTCAACTGCCTTAAAGAAGGCTGCCTAGTGTGGCAGACTGTGGAAGCCGACTTAGTGTGAATTTAGGCAACTAACAGTCCAATCCTATGGTTGGCAACCTTCAGTCTCGAAAGACTATGGTATAAGCCTACAGCACCCAGTATTCCCAGGCAGTCTCCCATCCAAGTACTAACCAGGCCTGACCCTGCCTAGCTTCCACAATCAGGCAAGATCAGGCATGTGCAGGGTAACAGTTGCGGCTGCTGTGCCAATACTGCAACCCATTCAGACCCAGGAAGGGGGCGGGTACGGCAGAGCAGGTCTCCGCCACATCCTAACCCCCACCCTGGACCTGAAAACTCTACATGGGGCTACTTGGTTCTGTGCCAGTGATTCAGCTGGTGCAAATCCAAGTAGCCCCATTGAGCAGGCTGGGGCTTGACACAGGGTAAAGGAAAAAATGTTCCCTCATCCCAAAGAGACCTCCTGCCAGCACAAATCCAGTGCTGAATACAGAACTGGCTTGGTGGTCCCACTGCACAAGCACTGTATAGGATTGGATCGTAAGGCCTTTAGGAAAGTTTGGAAAAAGACACAAGGCGCACAACAAAGCAGTTCTAGAAATGCCATATCAAATCCTAGGCAAAGACGATCCATCATGTTTTTATCATTACTTTATCTACAGGTAATAGATCTAAGGGTAATAAGAATCTATGGGTTCCAAGGCATATCCAGATGTGCCCAATGGTCAGGGTTTGCCCATGACAAATAGTGGATCTGGTACAGCAAAACCAACAATTTCCCAAAAATAATTAGTTAGGAATAAAGCTCTTGCAATTATCAGTTGTATCATATTTTCCCATGCATTTACTAGGAAAGTATGGTAAACTAAATGATTAATGCACAAGTTAAAATAACTGAAATGAATGATTTGGTCTCATTATTTTAAACAAAACAATCTGCAATTCTTCAGCATTGCTTCAAACTAATTTGCCTCAAACAGAAGCTGCATGTTAACTTGTGAATTAGAGAAGTCTTTGATCAGCAATGCAAGTTTATCAAGCAGGTCAGGGAAAACCTCAAATTCAAAGATAAAAAACAGCCATTCAACTCCCTGTCCTCTAGCCCAGAGTTGAAGGGAGAGGTAAAGAAACTGTTTGCTTAGCTCTGTTATTTCCAGACACTTAATCTGTAACACCTTGCCAATGGAACAGCGCTCCCCCCCCCCCAGCACTCCACCCAACTGTGGAACTGGAGAGGATGGTAGAAGGATAATTCACTGGACTTCTCATGCTCACCACAGGATGGCAGCACACCCACCAAAGGGAGCAAAACTGTGGAAGCCTGCCCACTGTGGCTATATTCCTGAATAAATGTGCACTGATATGTACTGAAAGGCCCAATCTGTAAGATACCAGAGCAGAATGGCTGCTACATACCATGCTTCTCTGGTAATATATGAGACAGTGACATCACAGAGATAATGTATCCCTTGGGGAACTGCTCTATCAGCAGTGCTAGCCCCCAGGAAAACATATATTCAACCATGTATATCACTCCACAGTGACAGGGTTGCATCCAAATATACCCTGCATTGATGCAATGACTGATGAACTCACCTTAAGGATTTATTTGCAGATGCAACAAGTCTTGGAAGTGGGTTTCTATCCCCCTTTATGCTTTGCACGCATAAAGAAACAAATGCTTATACCTTCAAGCAAGGTTCCAAAGCATGATATATTTTCAAAGTTTATAGGGCTAGGCACGGTCAGCGTTTGGGCAGGAAACTGCCTGGGAACCTTAGGCACTCTGTTTTCAGCTCAAACAAAGAAAAGTGGAGAATAAATGCAATGTTTAAAAAGAATAAAGAATTAGTAAGGCTCTGATGGGACAACATAGGAAGGCAGGATCTGTTTCCCATTTTCAAGGCATCTATAAGAGGCAACTATAAGGGGGTTGAAGGTGCTCAAAGCCCTTTAACACAATCCTATTGCAGACTGGGCAGTCACATAAAATATTTTATGACACTGTTGTAAAAGGTGGCCAATTTCTGAGTGCTGCTGCAGGAGGTGGCAGTGCTCTACCTCTGCTGATGGACCCTGTTGCACCTGCTGGAGTAGGTAAGGCAGCAGTGGGGGCAAGAGGTGAATGGTGAGGGGGTGAAACTGGGATGGGGCATGAATGGGGACAGGGAGGCTGC
The DNA here is from genome assembly GCF_035046505.1 of Tiliqua scincoides. Classification (NCBI taxonomy): domain Eukaryota; kingdom Metazoa; phylum Chordata; class Lepidosauria; order Squamata; family Scincidae; genus Tiliqua; species Tiliqua scincoides. The sequence goes on from NC_089823.1 coordinate 80,964,095, forward strand.
AAAAGGGGGTAGAGCCGGTGGCAATGGTATGCACCAGATCCTATCCCCTCTTTTGCAAGCCTCCCCCACCCCCTTTCTCGCATCAGACTTGTATGTCTGAGGATATCTACTACAGAGCGGGAGGGGAATGATTCCCCGTTCCTATCCAAACCCTCTCAGCCTGCCCCCCAATTTAATACTGCATGCTTGTTCTTGGCATGGCTGCACAGGGGGTGGGGGGTGGGGGGTGGAGAGGATAGGCTTGGGCTCCAACATTTCTCTGCAGGTAGGGGTCATCCTCTGATCCTGCAGAGGATCTTCCCAAACCTCTTTGAAGATGGGGAAAATATATCTGATATACCTGATCTAAAAAAAAAAGTCTGCTCATTTTCTGTTTATAGGTCTATTTAGGTCAACTTATAGCCTGAAGGGGATATGTTAGCAAATTAGAAAAAAAAAAAATGCCAGTCATTTCCATCGGACTTTCTTGTAGCGCCTGGTACCAGTTCTAAATTGGAACAGTTGTTTGTGGATACTTGTTCCCTGCTTTTAAGAGATTTTTTTAGAACACAGAAGTACACATACCAATATTATAAAATCTTGAAATTAGTTTAACAAAGGAAGAAACATAATCAAGGTACATTAGCACGCGCTTATAATTTCTCTTCCTTCTCTGTTCCCAGCCCAAATCCTTTCCTTTGATTTTATTGCAGGGTTGGAGAAATCATAAAAGCATTGAAATGTCCAGTAATGAGCATCATTGACTTCACAATGTAAGCAGCATTTATACAGGCTCCTTTTATCCTGTAATTGCTCTTATTATCTATTATTTCTATAGACATTGTCCTGTGCAAAGTTCCTGTTAGTCCTTATCTCATTCAGTTTTCAAAAATGCAAGCTGCACTGAAAAAAGTCTCTTTTATACATGCAAAGTATTCCAATAACAAAAATTGTCATTGCCTTTTTTGTTTGGCTTCAGTTCTTCACCAGAATTATTGTATATACTGTATTATTTACTGTCTCCATTCCATTTCTCTTCCATACCTTTCTTTCCCCTCGTTAGCTCTTTTTAACCCTCCTGTTTGCCTCTCCTTAATTGGGTTCATGAATCCTATTTATTTGAATTCAGGGAAGGTGGTAAGCAAATCTGCTTTATACAAACACTCTCTCTCTCCTTCTGCTGTTCCCCTCCAGTGACCTAGAACTGACTGCCTGGGTCCAAGTCTATCAAAACTTGTCCACTGCTGAATTTCCTTTCTTTGGTCACAGGGTAAAGAAAAGAAGAGGAAGTTAAGACACTGCAGTCAACATACTACTACATACAATAAATAAAAGGACTTCAAGCAAGGAAACAATTAAAAATGTACCTGTGTAGCTAAAAGGTAGCAGAATACCCCCCCAGCAAATATGCAAAAATGGAAGCCAAATTCACATCTTTGTACAACTGCAGGAAAGTCTGTCTTTTCCCAAAGAGAATTTATCAATTATGAAAGACATTCCTAAAGAGCAGGTGTGATGAATGCCCTGTTTTTCCTGCCTTTTTTCCTTATTTCCCTTGTTTTTAGACACTTCTAACTCCCCCGAAGCTTTTGGGCATGTTCAGCAGTCTGAAGAGCTATAGGCAAGCAGTCTTTGTCTGTGTACCATTACTAGACAGCACCTGGTTTAGTGGATTCAGAAAATTCTTGATTAGATCAATGGTTCCCAAACTTTTTAAGTGCTGTGACCCACCTCGTCCACCACAGTGCGTCACAACATGATGTAGTGCCACAATTCCTTTTTGGGAGCCCCTGGAGGTAACTTCTAGGTTGTGCCGGGTGGGTGACCTACTGCATTGACCTCTGCAGGCCCAGAATGCCCCAGAGAAATGATCAGAAGCAACTTCCAGTGGGTTTTTTAAGAACTGTTCCATTTCCATTTCCTGTTCCATTTCCTGGGTGTTTATGGTTATTGTATCAATTTGATCAAACCTTTTTCTTAGTGCTCATCCAGCTCTCGGGCATTTTCTATCAGGCTGCATTTGCTTTTTCCACCCACCCCCCATTATTTTCTTTTGGATTTTTAATAAACTAGTGATATTTTGACTTTATGCCTAGTTTACGTTCATGGATAATTCAGTGGATTGTCACCCCTTTTTTTCTATAGATGTTACCATGGGTTTGGTAAGATGAACCCCTGTGGTTCAGTGCTCTCATGGGAGGAGGGTTTTCCAGGGGCCCCACCCCCACCCTACCATGTCTCTGTAGCTTGGCATAGTGGCTGTAGATACACTATCTCCCGATCTTGTCTGATCTCGGAAGCTAAGCAGGGTCAGGCCTGGTTAGTACTTGGATGGGAGACCGCCTGGGAATACTGGGTGCTGTAGGCTTCTACCATAGTCTTTCGAAAACGAAGGTTGCCAACCATTGTAGATACAAACTATTAAAGATTTTCTCCAGTAAGCTGCTGATCCAGTGACAAGAAAGTAGAGGGCAGGAAGGGTTGTATGCATGCCACCCACTAGGAACTACTTTCCTTAGCCAGCCTACCTTCTTCCAGGAGTCTCTTCCCTGACAGCAGTGCATAAAATACATACATTTGTATCTGGAGTTAGCCTTCCACATTACTACAACAAAGAGTTGAAATGTAAAACCACTCTGCTTTTGAAATGTCATACAAACGGGATAGTTGACTGTGTTGGTGCTTTTGTGCAGGAGTGGGTGCCATAGCTGAGCTGGGTGGCTAGGACTTCACTTCCCATATGAGTATGGATTGGAAGGAGGATGGCAGCCACAACAGCTAGAATGCCAACAACTATAATGACTCATCTCTTTCTCCTTGCCACGATGTGATGTATCAGTGGCTAGATCAGTTGCTCAACAAAGACTTCCTGCAGCAGTGCCTACTCCAGCACTGGAATCCAGACTCCAACCAGGGTCCTGCAGACTCCGTTGCAGAAGAGCCTCAAGACACCAAGTTTGCTGTCTACAAAAGCATAAGATTCTTTGTAGCATTTATCCAGGAACAGAGAACTTGACTATGGCAGGGAGCATGTTTTTTCTTACAGGGTTCTCCTATATATATATATTCATTAGGCCTTATTACTGATCCCAGGGCCTAACTTTTCCCTCACAGTATCAAACTGAAATTGAGTCTTATCAAGAGCCCTGATGGAGAACCCTATCTCTCTCTCTCTCTCTCTCTCTCTCTCTCTCTCTCTCTCTATATATATATATATATATATATATATATTGCATATAACCTGCAAATCAATTTAGTAAAACTTGGAATCAACTTCATGGGAAGGAAAAGAGAAATTCAGTTAAAAATAATCACTAGCAAGGAAAAATAGACTTGTGATGGGGTGCTATAAGTGGGTGAAAGGCTGTGGTTATGCCAATGTCAGCATTCTAACAGAACATTTAACCACAAAAGTTTCATCAAATAGGGGCATTGGGAGGAAGGAGGAGTAAAGCTTCTAACACCTGTAGGTGGTTAGTTGTGTTAGACCCTGGCATTCCAGAATGGGTCTATGCTTACATTTTGTGGTATTACACTTTAGAGAATATGATTGGTATGATGTTTTCCTATAGATCAGTTTATTGAATGCAGCTTACTGAATGCTAATTGGACTAATAACCAATGACTCTCATGTTTGAAAACTATATTTAATCCTTTGAAACTCCGTTTGACTCCCTTTCTGTTGACCATCTCCTTGTTTGGTTCTGAAAGCTCTCACTGTAATGTTTCCATAAATATATCAGTTCTTCCCTGCCTTGGAGAAATTTGGTCTTGAGTCTCACTATTTAAATTGTCTTCCACAACCCTATTCCTATATAAAATCTTTTTTTTTTCAGAGCTGCATTTAAATTTACAACAAAAACTCAATGACTTATCATTCCACCCCATCCCATAATAAGTAATTGAAGAATAACAGTCTTCAATGAAAGGCTGCTATTTTCCCTGGAATTTCCATTTACTATGTTAAATCTTGTCTAACAGCAGCATCAATTGAGATGACCAATGCATTACTCCTTTACATTTTTAGCTCTTTGAACTTACAAAGTACACCAACCAGCCTAGTTTATCCTGCTCTGGGTCTTAGCATTGAGTGTCCTGGAGGCAGGTTAAATAGGACCAAGAGTGCAAGAATATATGAATGCTCATGTTTATCCAAGACTCTAGAGAAACTCAAGATGCGAGAGAATCTTATGGCGGGACAGTGCCGGCAACTGAGCTCCAGCACCAGTGCTGGGAGTTGCAAACATGCCATAAGATGCATGTCATCTGGAGAGGAGTGAGCTCCAGCACTGGATGGAGCACAGTAAGAGCTCCAGGCAGTGGTGAGGACCTTGGGGGTGAGGGGAGGCATTCCAGGGGGAGGGTGGAGTGGGGGGGGAACCAGGGTGGTGAAGGCCTCCTCCAGATCCTATTCTCTGTGTTGAGTTGCAAAGCCTGACACAGAGGCTCTCTAGTCTGCGCCGGCAAAATAGCCAGCATAGACTTGGTCCTATTGCAGGACTTGGGGCTTTCCCCAGTGGAAGGAGCCAAAAGACCCCTTCCCCCAAGGAAACCTATGGTGGCTCCAGTGCTGTCACTGGATGCAGCTGTACCATTTTGGCACCACTGCACCCGGTTGTGCCACTGGGGATAGGATTGGGCTGTCAAATAGTAGTCAGGTAGTCTGGAACATCTGTCTATACACGTTATGTTAAGAATCATAGCTTATGACATAAGTGCATTGAATAAACAGAACACAAAGTATGTTAAAACAGACTATGTGCTGAATAAAGCTGTTAATATGTTCAACTTCTGAGTTGTGCATGCCAGCAAGTCTAACTTCAATTTAATCTGTTTTTAATAACCATAAACTAGAGCTATCTAATATTTATTCCTTTAGAAAAGAAAAGAAAAAGAAAAGAAAGCAAACTACCATCCAAGCAATTTTATACTAGAAGGAAAAAAAATTCCTAAAAATAATTTTCTTTGATAGTAAAAATTGAACACTAGTTAGCTACAAACCTCGGTTTGCATAAGTGCACACAGAATATGAAACAATAGTTAATAAGGAAAAGAGAGGAATTGATGTGGAAGGGGGAGGAAAATGAGCTAGCTTGCTAGACTAACAGCCCAATCCTAACTAAATCCCTGCATGGTGATGCAGCAGAACCGGCATGGGCTACACTCCATCCTGCAGGGAACTTTCAGCTGCTGGAAATCTCAGGGCAACGGGGCATTAGTCCCCTTGCCCAAGGATAAGCCCCAGCAGTCACTATGGGTCAACCTGGAGCTGTACCAACTATATCGCTGGCACTAGTCTGAGTTGATCTATCTAGGTGGAACAGAGTCAAAAAGGGGTTAGGTTTCGGCTGGACCCTCTCTTCCCCATTCCACCCCTTATCTGCTCCAGTAAGCCACTGTTGCTCCACTGGTGTTCATGGGAAGACTCTGGCCTTCCCACTGGCATGCCAACTACCCACATTGCTACAGGCCTCAGATAGGATTGGGCCTATCCAATTTCAAATAGAGTATTATTTCTCTATTTGAAAACCCATAGTTCTCGGGGAGACAGCATTCTATCTGTACCAAGCATGTTACAAGAACATTGGCTTCATTTGTGCATTCTGTGAATAACACAGTGTGCCCTGAGCTCTTCTGTGCTTTCCAGGGTTGCAATCAGAAATGCTTTTTAGGTGTAAATTTCTCAGATAGACAAAAATATAATAAGGTTATGCTTCGCTACTTCTCTCCAAAGTTTAAGTCCATGCTAACAACAAAGGCAAGTTTGGTTAGCTTTCTGCTAAATATTCAAAGACATTTGGTTCAAGGCCAAACTAGAATGAGACGTTAATCATGCTATTAACATCTTTTATATATCTTTTAGTTGCTTTTTTACAGGCCCGATTCCTCTAAGAACTGCTGTTTTATGCTCTTTTATTCTGACTCTTCTGACTACTGTTATTATGGGTTCTGCTAATGTGTTTTTTAATATGTTTTTATCTGTGAAATTATGTTTTAATTTGTTTTATATGTTGTTAGCCGCCCTGGGTCCCTTTTTGGGAGAAGGGCGGGATAAAAATAAAGTTTTATTATTATTATTATTATTATTAGGCCCTGTGTGACTTTTAAAAAATGTAAATAGCAGCCACTAGAATCCCAGATTCAGACAGGGTTACAGACCCTAAGTCACACACCATGATTCCAGTCCAGATCAGGTCTCCCCATGACTGCTACGTGCATTTAAAACAAGGACAAATGACCTGATTAATGTCACCTAGCAATATTAAACAACTGGGGAAACTGTTGCAGTTAGGTCAGGGGAAACAATCAACAGATCGGCACATACTGTATCTACTTATACACTTTCACAAGTTCCTTCAAATCAGATAATTTTATATTACTTTGGAATCCCATCAGGATTAGTGAGGCTCAGATGACAACTGAACCAGTTCCAGAACATTTCTCTTATGAAGTAATCTAGAAGCAGGCCATCTACTAACAGAGTACGGAAACATTCCAATTGAAGGATTTTTGACTCCGTCTAATTAATAGCCTCCTATTTCTGTTCCGGGTCACAGCAAGGACAAGGCCTCTATCACAAGCCATCATCATTATTGCTGTTCATTGCATGGTTCCAAAGAATTTGATTTCTGTTTTGTTGTTCCCATCCCTAGAGTCACTGGTACGTTCCTCAAATGGCAGTCTTGCATTTTTTTTAATACCTTCCCAATTAACTCTTGATAATTATGTCCCTTTCTATTCCCTAACAAAAAGCTGAGATGGCATAAAGTGTCATTTGATTTTTTTTGCCATTATTTATTCAAATTTGTATAGACTTTTTGAAATGACAATAAAGTTAAACAAATCAATGTCCATTCATCAACATGCCTTTGGGTAAACACATATTCAACATCATGGAAAAAGTCAGGAGGCCAGCATCCATCCATCCATCCAATAATTGATTATTGCTTAGAGCATCATTCTTGTGGACTTTAAAAAACCATAAGCAGGCTTTGACTCTCTGCAGGGCAGAGGTTTGCTGCACAAGCTAATGCATTACAGTGCTGTATTTTAAATGTTATTTGAAAGCCATTAGCTGCTGCATGCCAGGTGATCTTTGTTTGGTGTCACAGTTAAAGAAACTGGCACCTGCAGATTAAAAAATTTTCTAACACAAAACCTCACATCTGTTCACAACAGATGGTTCAATTCTCAAATTATTTTGGGGAAAAGTTCTATTTCTTTTGCATTCAAGTGCTGCAAATGTAAATGGTCCACATATTATTGCAAGCTGTGCTCCAAAGTGTGTGTCTGTGAATGTGGATGTTTGGGAGGGAGAGTAACATCTGCACCGATTATAACGTCCTTAAGAAAAGAGGTCTTGATCTTGGTCTCACAGAGTTCTAGTTGGGATTTCTTTAGTTTATGGTAAGTCAACTGTTGCACACTTCCATGTCCCGATGTACATCACCAGGAAATGATACTCCTCACCACTGTGAGGGCACATTCTCATCAACAATTAGGAGCACCAAAGTTGGCAAAACAGAGACGTGCACAGTCTCTCTTGTCTCCAGTTAGATCCCCCCACTACCACCACCATCAGTACCAGATCATTTGCAAAATCCTCATGATCCTCTGAAGTGCTCACTGAAGAGTCCAGCCCTATGCATTTCTACTCAGAAGTAAGCCCCATTGTAGTCGATGGGGAAAGTGTGGAGAGAATTGTAGGCTAAATCTCATGCTTTGCTTGGTGGGAAGGCTTGCTTATGTCCCTGATAGCCTGCACCATGGGGGGGGGGGGCTGCTTGTGTCAGTGATTGCCTGCACTATCTCAATGGGGGGGGGGATTTGGCAAACATTCCCTGGGTTTTTTTAAAGCAATCCCCTCTCCTCCCCCTCCTGCCTCCCCCTCTGCTCTCAGTTCCCCCCCCCCGTCACCAGCTGCCCGACTTCTTTCATAGTTGGGATGCTAATATTTTAAAGTACAGCTCTATGTGTTTCTGCTCAGAAGTAAGCCCCATTCCAGTCAATGGGGCTTTCTCACAGGAAAGTGTGGAGAGGATTGTAGGCTATATCTCATGCTTTGCTTGGTGGGAAGGCTTGCTTGTGTCCGTGATAGCCTGCACCATGGGCGGCGGTGCTTGTGTTGGTGATTGCCTGCACCATCTCAATGGGGGCGGGGAATTTGGCAAACATTTCCTGGGTTTTTTAAAGCAATCCCCTCTGTTGCTACCACACCTGCCCCTGTGTGAGTGAGAGTGAGTGAGTGAGAGAGAGAGAGAGAGAGAGCTCCACCTTGCTGCACGTGTTCTGGCTACAGAGATTTTTGACCCCCCCCCTTCCCCTCTTCGGCCTCTTTGCTGGCTCAGAGGCTCCAGGAGTGTTACTGTTCCTTTGCAAGGGGAACCTCTTCCAGGGCTCCAGGGCTATTTCCCTGCCTGGGCGAGGCAGAGCCTTTTTACAGTGTTTTGGGCTGCCTGGAAATGGAGACACCAGTGCAGGGCAAAGGAGGCAAAGGTGTGTGTGACTTTCGGTTCCCCCCACCTGCAGATAAAAACTCCATGGATAAATAGGCTGCACCTGTATACTGTATTTGGTCTATACATTTAGATGCTCCAAACAAGGAAACTTGGCGAGCTCAGTGTTATTTTTTTATTCAGCAGCCACGCAAGATCAAGAAGTTGGTAACCTTAAAAAATCAGCTACAACTCCTTTACTGAAACTAGACAATAGCTACTCAGGCATGCTTTTCCCCCCTCAGTACAATAGGTTTTTTTTTATTTGAACACACCATAAATATTCATGTACCTCCTCATTTTCTGAAGTTGTACCTTGTATGATGAATAATACATTTCGTCTTCTTCTAAATGAGCCCCTGCTTGGTCATTTTGGTGGGCAGTAAAAAAATGGTCAAAACAGACATTTTACATTTAGAATGTTATCAGTTACACTTTACCAAGAATGGCTTTAACATGACGTCTTTCCTGCAGGCTTACTTCTAACTGAGCCAAGGAAGGAAGCTTTAACTTGGCAAATAAAATGGCTGCTTAGAAGCCAAGTAAGCTCCTGTTTAAAAAAAATTAAAAAAATGGTTTGAAACATGAAATACCGCCAAGATTTGTTCAGCCTTCCCACATATGAAAATTCATTGAATTAGGAATCATAAAAACACAGCCACCAAAGTAGTTATAAGGCTGTTTTGCTAAGTAGCTGCCATGTGACAAATCTTTAAGCATCATACCATGTTTTGTGAGAAAAGCGACAATGTTTACACTTTTATACATGTTTCCCCATGTATTCTGAAACTAAATGAAGGCACCATACCCCATTAATGTCTATATTCATGGTTGGCAACCTTCAGTCTCGAAAGACTATGATATAAGCCTACAGCACCCAGGATTCCCAGGCAGTCTCCCATCCAAGTACTAACCAGGCCTGACCCTGCTTAGCTTCCAAGATCAGATGAGATTGG